>NC_137080.1:96807681-97370904 GCF_951640355.1 Cnephaeus nilssonii | reverse complement strand
GATCAGGGCGCTGAACCGGCTCCTCTCCCCAGAGACCAGCGTGTCAAACTCATCCCGTTGCTTCAAGATGTCGCCCTCCAGCCCCTCCAGCTGGGCCAGCAGGGGCGCCGTGCTGCTCCTCCAGGAACTGGCGCAGGCGAGCGAACTCGGAGACCACTCTCTGTCTCCTGGTGGCCACCTGGGTCTGGGGACAGAGGAGAAGCCAGCAGGAGGCTACTCCTCCCCCTCTCCTCTTCCTCCTCCTCGTTTCTCCTTAGTTCACTCCCATCTCTCTCCTGGCCACGTCCTCCACGGCTCAGGGGTAAATCAGAGCCCCTGACAGATGTGGGAGGGCAGCGGGCTGCCCAGCGTTGCCTCGGGGAAGCGGAGGACGCCCGACCCCGGCCTTTTGCAAAGAGCACATGGCGTGCACCGCACTGATGGCATTACAGGCGCAATCGAATCGCAGCCTTCACAGAAATTCCGTGAGGCAGTGAAAAATGTTAACCTCCACTTCACAGAGAAATACACAGAACAGAGAGTTGCTAGAAGCCATAGAGCTACTTAGTGTCAGAGTCGGGATTCACACTCTAATGACATCAAAACCCATACACTGCGGGGCAGGGAGGAGGGGAGGGGAGGGGCCGGGAAGGAGGGAGTCCTACCAGGAGGAAGTGTATCCTTTGATTTTCTCTTGACTGAATTTCTTGAATCTCCTCTGACTCTTTCCTTAGACACTCAAGACACGTCTGTATCTGTTCCTGGAGAGAAGGAGCACAGTGTTGAGGGGGGAGCAGTGGCTCCTGGGGTTGTCCTCACATCCACCCTCTGCCTCCAGGAAGGCAGGCCCCTCAGCTGGCCACGCCGGGGCCCCACTTGTCCTTCAAAGCCCCTCTCTGTGGCCGTCTTCCCCGGGCTTCTGGCCTTCAAGAGTTTTGATCAGGGATTGGCCCTTTACCCCGTGTCAACACAAGCTGCACCTTGGGGTTCCACCTGAGACTTTCCTTCTTCAAGGGGAACACCTGATTTCTTGCCTTTGGTAAGTGGGACCTGGGATCTGTCCTGAGTTTGATACGCCCTCCTTGAAATTATTCCAACTTTCTCGCTTGCCCGAAAGGGAGCAAACCCAAACAACCCTCCCTTGCGAATGGAATCAATGTTCTGTGTATGATTCTGCAGGGGAGAAGAAACATGGATGCCACAAAATCAACCAGTGGGCTGTTTAAAATTGCTTGCTCTAGACCAAGTATACACACGTAAATGTTCACATAGGTCAATTTGAAAATATATATAGAACTCCCATCATCAAAGACTAATGACTAGGAAGGAACACTTCCAAACTCTGCTGAGGCCAGTATTACCCTAATTCCAAAACCAGGTAAAGACACTACAAAGAAAGAGAATTACAGGTCAATATCCCTGATGAACATAGATGCTAAAATCCTCAACAAAATATTAGCAAATCACATCCAGCAATATATTAAAAAGTTCATACACCATGACCAAGTGGGGTTTATTCCAGGGATGCAAGGCTGATACAGTATTCACAAATCAATAAACATGATATATCACATACACAAATTGAAAGAGAAAAATCACATGATTATATCAATAGACGTAGAAAAAGCATTTGACAAAATCCAACATCCATTTTTGATAAAAACTCTCAGCAAAGTGAGACTACAGGGAGCGTATCTCAACATGATAAAGACCGTATATGACAAACCTACAGCCAACATCATACTCAATGGGCAAAACTAAAACCACTTCCCCTAAGAACAGGGACAAGACAGGGATGCCCACTTTCACCACTCCTGTTCAACATAATACTGAAGTCCTAGCCACAGCGATCAGAAAAGAAGAAGAAATAAAAGGCATCCAAATTGGAAAGGAGGAAGTAAACCTCTCATTATTCGCAGATGACATGACATTGTACATAGGAAACCCTAAAGACTCCACCAAAAAACTACTGGATTTAATAAATGTATTAGGCGATGTAGCAGGATACAAAATTAACACCCAAAAACTGATGGCTGTTTTATACACCAATAATGAATTCTCAGAAAGAGAAACTAAACAAACAATCCCATTTACCATTGCAACAAAAAAATTAAGATTCTTAGGAATAAACTGAACCAAGGAGGTAGAAGACTTGTACTCAGAAAACTACAGGATGTTGAAAAAAGAAATAGAGGAAGATATAAACATGTGGAAGAATATACTGTGTTCATGGATTGGTAGAATTAACATCATTAAAATGTACATACTACCCAAGTTAATCTACAGATTCAATGCAATCCCTATTAAAATACCAACGGGATATTTCACAGAGTTAGAACAAATACTCTAAAAATTTATATGAAATCAAAAAAGACCCTGAATAGTGGCAGCAATCTTGAGAAAGAAATACAAAGTTGAAGGAATCACAATACTAGTTTTCAAGTTATACTACAAAGCCACCATAATCAAAACCGCCTGGTACTGGCACAAGAACAGGCATATAGATCAATGGAACAGAACAGAGAACTCAGAAATCCACCCAAGCCATTACGCCTAATTAGTATTTGACAAAGGAGGCAAGAGCATACAATGGAGTTAAGACAGTCTCTTCAATAAATGGTGTTGGGAAAATTGGACAGATACATGCAAAAAAATGAAACTAGACCACCAACTTATAGCATATACAAGAATAAACACAAAATAGATAAAAGACTTAAGTGTAAATCGAGAAACCATAAAAATCCTAGAAGAAACCAGAGGCAGCAAAATCTCTGACATCTCTCATAGCAATATCTTTTTTTTAAAATATATTTTATTGATTTTTTACAGAGAGGAAGGGAGAGGGATAGAAAGCTAGAAACATCGATGAGAGAGAAACATTGATCAGCTGCCTCCTGCACACCCCCCACTGGGGATGTGCCCGCAACCAAGGTACATGCCCTTGACCGGAATCAAACCTGGGACCCTTCAAGTCCGCAGGCCAACGCTCTATCCACTGAGCCAAACCGGTTTTGGCTCTCATAGCAATATCTTTATGGATACATCTCCTAGGACAGTGGAAACTAAGGAGAAAATAAACAAATGGGACTACATCAAAATAAAAGGCTTCTGCACAGCAAAAGAAACCATCAACAAAACGAAAAGGGAGCCCACTGTATGGGAGAATATATTTGGCAATGATACATCTGATAGAGGGTTAATATCCAAAACATATAAGGAATTCATACAACTTAACAAACGGAAGACAAACAATCCAATTAAAAATGGGCAAAGGACCTAAATAGACACTTCTCCAAAGTGGACATACAGAAGGCCAAGATACATATGAAAAAATGCTCAAAGTCACTAATCATCAGAGAGATGCAAATTAAAATGACAATGAAGTATTACCTCACACCTGTCAGAATGGCTATCATCAACAAATCAACAAATGACAAGTGCTGGCGAGGATGCGGAGAAAAAGGAACCCTCATGCACTGCTGGTGGGAATGCAGACTGGTGCAGCCACTGTGGAGAACAGTATGGCGTTTCCTCAAAAAATTAAATATGGAACTGCCATTTAACCCAGTGGTCCCACTTGTAGGAATATGTCCTAAGAAACCCAAAACACCAATCAGAAAGAATGTATGCACCCCTATGTTCACAGCAGCACAACTTACAATAGTTAAGATCTGGAAACAGCCCACGTGCCCATCAGCAGATGAGTGGATAAAAAGCTGTGGTACATTTACACCATGGAATACTATGCAGCAGTAAAAAAGAAGGATCTCTTACCCTTTGAGACAGCATGGAGGGACCTGGAGAGTATCATGCTAAGTGAAATAAGCCAGTCAGAGAAAGACAAGTATCACATGATCTCACTCATGTGGAATCTAAGGAACAAAATAAACTGATGAACGGAGTGGATCCAGAGGCATGGAAGCCTGGAACAGAGTGTGGAATCTCAGAGGGAAGGCAGGGGAGGGTGGGTGGGTGGGAGGTAATCACCCAGGACCTTGTGTGCATATATGTATAACACATGGGCACGGACAGTAGGGTGGTGAGGGCCTGGGGGGGGGGGCGGTCAGGCTGGAGGGGTCAATTTGGGGGGGGGTGGAGGGGACATATGTAATACTCTCAACAATATTTATTTTAAAAGACTAATGATCGGACACATATACTAAAAACAAAACACAGACAATAAAACCAGCACACACTCCTTTAATGGGAGATAAAATTACACATCACAGATACTTACTTAGCCTGCATATATACAAACAACAAGTCATTCACAAACATGAACACTCAGACGGTTGGACCTCGCCCAAACAGCGCACACGCCGCAAACACAAACAACAGGAACGCAGGCCACACCATCTGTGCGTCATTCGTCCCCTCTGCAGGCACACCGCTCCGCCTGTCACCACCCCGCAGCCAGCATTCACCCAGCTCCTCTTCCGCCGTGGCCGTGGCCGTGGCCGTGGCCGTGGCCGTGGCCGCGCAACAGACCAGCTCCGCTCCCCGCCGGCGCGCGCACCACGCCTGCTCCAGTGCCGGCTCCACAGGGGCCCAAGTTACCCCGCTCCGCTCCGACCCCGCAGCTAGCCCGGCCCCGCCCGGCCCCGCCCGGCCCCGCCCGGCCCCGCCTACCCGGTAGGGCCCCGCCGCCTCCTCCAGGAAGCGCACGGCGTGGGCTCGGTGCTCCGCGGCCTCGCGGCACAGCGCGCACAGCTGCGCCTCGTCCTCCTCGCAGAAGAAGTAGAGCTTCTCGCCGTGCTCCGGGCAGGCGTCCCCCGCGCCCGGCCGGCGCCCCGCCTGGAGGCGCTCGATGGTCGCCACCACGCCGGCCAGCTGCCAGTTGGGCCGGAAGCCGCCGGCGCGGAAAGGCTCCCTGCAGAGCGGGCAGGCGGGGGCCGCCGCGGCCGGGCCCGGGCCCTCGCAGAACCGCGTGAGGCAGCCGCGGCAGAAGTTGTGGCCGCAGTCGATGGTGACGGGCTCCCTGAGGGCGCCCTGGCAGATGGGGCAGCTGACCTCCTCTTCCAGGCTGCTCACCGGGGTGGCCGCGGCCATGCTGCCGGGCTGAGGGGGAAGCGCTGGGAGCGCAGAGACGACTCACCCGCACCCGCACCCGCACCCGCACCCGCACCCGCACAGGGACACGCACACGGCGCGGCCGCTGCGCCTCGGGGGCCAGGGCTCTGCTCTCCTCCCCAAGGAGGGACCCGCCTCCTGGGGCCGCGGAGAACCTGCGAGGGGTGGTCGCCGGCCTTCCGGGGGTGGCCTCGCTTCTCCGGGCGCAGGACAGTCACGCAGGCGGAGCGGCTTCCTGTGGGCCCAGAGGGAGAGCCGTGCCGCCCGGCCCTGCCCGCGGCCAGCTGTGCCCGGGAGATGGGGTATCCGCCGGCCCAGGCGAGTGTGGGCGCAGATAAGGCGCTGTGCCCGGGGAGGAAGAGCCTGAGTTCGCCGACCGCACCCTCGGGAAGCCGGTCGGCCGCACCCCCGCCTGCTGGGCGGGCGCGGGGCTCGCGGTGCCGCTGGGAAGGGGCGCCTCGCTCAGATGGGTCTCCGTCGGGCTGTGCAACCCAGTGTGGCCGGAGCCACGTGTCCAGCCTCAGCCATAATATCAAACGCGAGCAGCGAAGCGATTTTCCTATTTACTTAGCATCAATATTATTCAACACGTACTCAGTACACAAGTGAGCAATGAGGCATTTCACTCCATCTGGGGCACGTGGCCACTCCTCCGTGTCCGCCGCCCCACGTGGTCGGCGGGGCTGGCGGGGGCCGGGGGGGGGGGAGTGAGGGTTTCGGGCCAGAGGCACAGGGTCCCGGGCGGAGGACTGCGGCTGTGGGGTGGCGGTGGGCTGGGGGCTGGCAGAGCCCAGGCTGGAGTGGGCAGGCCCCTGGGTGGCCGCGCTGTCTGGCTCCGAGCCCGCCCTTTTCTGTAAAATGGAGTCTCAGCCTCCCCCCGGCTCTCAGCGGGCTGGGCACAATAATAACGTGGAACCAAGTGCTGCCAGGTGGCTGCGCCTGCCCATCTCTGACGGCTGCGTCCTCAGGCCGACCAGCGCGCATCCGTGTGCGCCTCTCCTCTGCCCCCACCTGCCGTCCATGCAGAGCCTGTGAGCAGGCTCAGGGACACTGGTGCTGGGGTGGGGTTAGGGCTTCAGGGAGACCAGTCTGGGCAGGTGGGGTGAGGCAAAAAAGCAGGGCAGGGGAGGGTCCAGGAGCAGTCGCCCAGGACCTACACTCCCCTGCCCCCCCCCCCCCCCGCAACTGGGCTGGACTTGGTTCTCCGTGGGCCAGCCAGAGGGTTATGCTCCCACCTGCACAGCCCAGGCCTCCGCCCCAGGGTCCCCACCCACCCGGTCAAGGGAGGGACTCCCTGCCGCTGGGCATGTGTGCTCCCCACCATGGGGAGCAGAGGGCGGAAGGAGTGAAGGGCCTCCGAGAGTGGGCCAGCTGCTGGGGGGCAGAGGCCAGGGGGAGGCCAGGGGGAGGCCAGGGGGAGGCCAGGGGGAGGCCAGGGCTCTGGGAAGCCCGAGAGGAGGAGCCCGGTGGCTTCCCTGCGCAGACGCCCTCACCCTCCATGACTCATGTAACACAGACTCCACTTCAGGGAAAGGGACACTGTGCGTCTGAGGCAGAGGCTGGAGTGGACGGCTGGGAAGGCACCCAGATGCCTCAATCCCCTCCGAGGGGAGGCCGCCGGCCCTGCCTGCCAGGGGCCCCTGAAGGATGCGGTCACTGCCAGCTGCGGACACACCTCTGCCCTGGTGCTTCCCGGCTTCCCACATGGGCGGGCGCCAGCAGGGTCCTGCCTGTCTCCTCTGGGCCCTGCGGAGACCTGCAGGGAGCTGGGCGAGGAGATCTGGTGCCGGGAAGGCAGCGCCCACCAGGCCCTCCTCCTGAGGTGGGTATGCTGGGCGGGGCGGGGGGGGGGGGCGGGCAGTGAGTGTCCCGTGAAGGGAATGGGTCTGGGTGAACAGGGACCCAAGGCTGCCGGGCGGGACCTGGTCCCTCTGCCCCCTGGGCGCTCCGGCCCTCAGGACCCACGCTGATGGGGCACAGAGAGCTGGAGCCTTGGCCTGTCTCCCTCAGGGCAGAGGCTGGGGCCTGGCCCAGGATTCAGGCTGGAAATGGGATTGGGTTCCGAGGCCCTGACACAGGGCAGGGGGCGGGACGCCCTGCAAGCACTGCTCTCCTCTTGGAGCCGGGAGGCTGCAGCCCACCTGCACGTGGGGACATTACCCCTTCCCACATCTCAGGTCCCCAACTGAATCATCCCCACGGCGACCAACACCAGGCTCTCACCTCCTGTCCTCCTGTCATACACCCCCCCCCCCCCCCCCCCGCACCATCTCCAACACAGTCCTGTAGTCCTGTCCTTCCCACCTACCCGCCACACTGCGCCGAGCGCCGAGGCAGGCCTTCCTAAACAAGAAGCCCAGCATGCCGCTCCCCATCCCCGTCTCCCGTGGAGCCCTGGAGCCCAAGGAAGGCCGCTTCCTGCCGCCAGACGCCCAAGGCCAAGGCCCGCAGAGCGCCTGCCTCCACACTCAGCTCTCAGTTGCCTTTCCCAGGCGGGAGGTGCCAGCACGCGGCCTTGAGCACCGCTGTGCTCTGAACTCTTGACTCCCTCTTGCTTCCAATACTTTTCACATGGAGTTCCTTCCTCCTAGACTGCTTTCCACTCCCTCCCCCTTTTTAAAAATTACCATTAGGTCCTCTCCTCCCCTCCTCTTTTCCAACGGAAAATTCGTCTTTAGAGGCAACACTGTAAATGTTGTTTGCTTTTTAAAACCCTCCCCTGTCCCTACAGGCAGAATTGTCTCCTCTGTGTCCCCCTCTCACTGTGTTCTCTCACTGTGTCCCCTCTCACTGTGTCCCCTCACTGTGTCCCCTCTCACTGTGTCCCCTCACTGTCCCCTCTCATTGTGTCCCCTCTCACTGTGTCCTCTCACTGTGTCATCTCACTGTCCCCTCTCACTGTGTCCCCTCTCACTGTGTCATCTCACTGTCCCCTCTCACTGTGTCCTCTCACTGTGTCCCCTCACTGTGTCCTCTCACTGTGTCCCCTCACTGTGTCCTCTCACTGTGTCCCCTCACTGTGTCCTCTCACTGTGTCCCCTCACTGTGTCCTCTCACTGTGTCCTCTCTCACTGTGTGTCCTCTCACTGTGTCCTCTCACTGTGTCCCCTCACTGTGTCCTCTCATTGTGTCCTCTCACTGTGTCCCCTCACTGTGTCCTCTCACTGTGTCCCCTCTCACTGTGTCCCCCTCACTGTGTCCCCTCACTGTGTCCTCTCACTGTGTCCTCTCACTGTGTCCCCTCACTGTGTCCTCTCACTGTGTCCTCTCACTGTGTCCTCTCACTGTGTCCCCTCACTGTGTCCTCTCACTGTGTCCTCTCACTGTGTCCTCTCACTGTGTCCTCTCACTGTGTCCTCTCACTATGTCCTCTCACTGTGTCCCCTCACTGTGTCCTCTCACTGTGTCCCCTCACTGTGTCCTCTCACTGTGTCCTCTCACTGTGTCCCCTCACTGTGTCCCCTCACTGTGTCCCCTCACTGTGTCCTCTCACTGTGTCCCCTCTCACTGTGTCCTCTCACTGTGTCCTCTCACTGTGTCCCCTCACTGTGTCCTCTCACTGTGTCCCCTCTCACTGTGTCCTCTCACTGTGTCCTCTCACTGTGTCCCCTCACTGTGTCCTCTCACTGTGTCCTCTCACTGTGTCCCCTCACTGTGTCCTCTCACTGTGTCCTCTCACTGTGTCCCCTCACTGTGTCCTCTCACTGTGTCCTCTCACTGTGTCCCCTCTCACTGTCCCCTCTCACTGTGTCCTCTCACTGTGTCCCCTCACTGTGTCCTCTCACTGTGTCCCCTCTCACTGTCCCCTCTCACTGTGTCCCCTCTCACTGTGTCACCTCACTGTGTCACCTCACTGTGTCCTCTCACTGTGTCCCCTCACTGTGTCCTCTCACTGTCTCGCTCATTGTGTCCCCTCTCACTGTGACCTCTCACTGTGTCCCCTCACTGTGTCCTCTCACTGTGTCCTCTCACTGTGTCCTCTCACTGTGTC
Organism: Cnephaeus nilssonii; assembly: GCF_951640355.1. Classification (NCBI taxonomy): domain Eukaryota; kingdom Metazoa; phylum Chordata; class Mammalia; order Chiroptera; family Vespertilionidae; genus Cnephaeus; species Cnephaeus nilssonii. The sequence goes on along the minus strand of NC_137080.1, from coordinate 97,361,864 downwards.
CCCTCACTGTCCCCTCTCACTGTATCCTCTCACTGTGTCCCCTCACTGTGTCCCCTCACTGTGTCCCCTCACTGTGTCCCCTCACTGTCCCCTCTCACTGTGTCCTCTCACTGTGTCCTCTCACTGTCCCCTCTCACTGTGTCCACTCACTGTCCCCCTCAATGTGTCCTCTCACTGTGTCATCTCACTGTGTCCCCTCTCACTGTGTCCTCTCACTGTGTCCTCTCACTGTGTCCCCTCACTGTCCCCTCTCACTGTGTCCTCTCACTGTGTCCCCTCACTGTGTCCTCTCACTGTGTCCCCTCTCACTGTGTCCCCTCACTGTGTCCCCTCACTGTGTCCTCTCACTGTGTCCCCTCTCACTGTGTCCCCTCACTGTGTCCTCTCACTGTGTCCTCTCACTGTGTCCTCTCACTGTGTCCCCTCACTGTGTCCCCTCTCACTGTCCCCTCTCACTGTGTCCTCTCACTGTGTCCTCTCACTGTCCCCTTTCACTGTGTCCCCTCACTGTGTCCCCTCACTGTGTCCTCTCACTGTGTCCCCTCTCACTGTGTCCCCTCACTGTGTCCTCTCACTGTGTCCTCTCACTGTGTCCTCTCACTGTGTCCCCTCACTGTGTCCCCTCTCACTGTGTCCTCTCACTGTGTTCTCTCACTGTGTCCTCTCACTGTCCCCTCTCACTGTGTCCCCTCACTGTGTCCTCTCACTGTGTCCCCTCTCACTGTGTCCCCTGACTGTGTCCTCTCACTGTGTCCTCTCACTGTGTCCTCTCACTGTGTCCTCTCACTGTGTCCCCTCACTGTGTCCCCTCTCACTGTGTCCTCTCACTGTGTCCCCCTCACTGTGTCCTCTCACTGTCCCCTCTCACTGTGTCCTCTCACTGTCCCCTCTCACTGTGTCCTCTCACTGTGTCCTTTCACTGTGTCCTCTCACTGTGTCCTCTCACTGTGTCCCCTCACTGTGTCCCCTCACTGTGTCCTCTCACTGTGTCCCCTCACTGTGTCCCCTCACTGTGTCCTCTCACTGTGTCCTCTCACTGTGTCCCCTCACTGTCCCCTCTCACTGTGTCCTCTCACTGTGTCCCCTCTCACTGTGTCCTCTCACTGTGTCCCCTCACTGTGTCCTCTCACTGTGTCCCCTCTCACTGTGTCCTCTCACTGTGTCCCCTCTCACTGTGTCCCCTCACTGTGTCCCCTCACTGTCCCCTCTCACTGTGTCCCCTCACTGTCCCCTCTCACTGTGTCCCCCTCACTGTGTCCCCTCTCACTGTGTCCCCTCTCACTGTGTCCCCTCACTGTGTCCTCTCACTGTGTCCTCTCACTGTGTCATCTCACTGTGTCCCCTCACTGTCCCCTCTCACTGTGTCCTCTCACTGTGTCCCCTCTCACTGTCCCCTCTCACTGTGTCCCTCTCACTGTGTCCTCTCACTGTGTCCCCTCTCACTGTGTCCTCTCACTGTCCCCCTCACTGTGTCCTCTCACTGTGTCATCTCACTGTGTCCCCTCTCACTGTGTCCTCTCACTGTGTCCTCTCACTGTGTCCCCTCACTGTCCCCTCTCACTGTGTCCTCTCACTGTATCCTCTCACTGTGTCCCCTCTCACTGTGTCCCTTCACTGTGTCCCCTCACTGTCCCCTCTCACTGTGTCCTCTCACTGTGTCCCCTCACTGTCCCCTCTCACTGTGTCCTCTCACTGTGTCCTCTCACTGTGTCCCCTCACTGTGTCCCCTCTCACTGTGTCCTCTCACTGTGTCCCCCTCACTGTGTCCTCTCACTGTCCCCTCTCACTGTGTCCTCTCACTGTCCCCTCTCACTGTGTCCTCTCACTGTGTCCTCTCACTGTCCCCTCTCACTGTGTCCTCTCACTGTGTCCTCTCACTGTGTCCTCTCACTGTGTCCCCTCACTGTGTCCCCTCACTGTGTCCTCTCACTGTGTCCTCTCACTGTGTCCCCTCACTGTGTCCTCTCACTGTGTCCTCTCACTGTGTCCTCTCACTGTCCCCTCTCACTGTGTCCTCTCACTGTGTCCCCTCTCACTGTGTCCTCTCACTGTGTCCCCTCACTGTGTCCTCTCACTGTGTCCCCTCTCACTGTGTCCTCTCACTGTGTCCCCTCTCACTGTGTCCCCTCACTGTGTCCCCTCACTGTCCCCTCTCACTGTGTCCCCTCACTGTCCCCTCTCACTGTGTCCCCCTCACTGTGTCCCCTCTCACTGTGTCCCCTCACTGTGTCCTCTCACTGTGTCCTCTCACTGTGTCATCTCACTGTGTCCCCCTCACTGTGTCCTCTCACTGTGTCCCCTCACTGTCCCCTCTCACTGTGTCCCCTCACTGTCCCCTCTCACTGTGTCCCCCTCACTGTGTCCCCTCTCACTGTGTCCCCTCACTGTGTCCTCTCACTGTGTCCTCTCACTGTGTCATCTCACTGTGTCCCCCTCACTGTGTCCTCTCACTGTGTCCTCTCACTGTGTCCCCCTCACTGTGTACTCTCACTGTGTCCCCTCACTGTCCCCTCTCACTGTGTCCTCTCACTGTGTCCCCTCACTGTCCCCTCTCACTGTGTCCCCTCACTGTGTCCTCTCACTGTGTCCCCTCACTGTGTCCCCTCACTGTGTCCTCTCACTGTGTCCTCTCACCGTGTCCTCTCACTGTGTCCCCTCACTGTGTCCCCTCTCACTGTGTTCTCTCACTGTCCCCTCTCACTGTGTCCTCTCACTGTGTCCTCTCACTGTCCCCTCTCACTGTGTTCTCTCACTGTGTCCTCTCACTGTGTCCTCTCACTGTGTCCTCTCACTGTGTCCTCTCACTGTCCCCTCTCACTGTGTCCTCTCACTGTGTCCCCTCACTGTGTCCTCTCACTGTGTCCCCTCACTGTCCCCTCTCACTGTGTCCCCTCACTGTCCCCTCTCACTGTGTCCCCCTCACTGTGTCCCCTCTCACTGTGTCCCCTCTCACTGTGTCCCCTCACTGTGTCCTCTCACTGTGTCCTCTCACTGTGTCATCTCACTGTGTCCCCCTCACTGTGTCCTCTCACTGTGTCCCCTTGCTGTCCCCTCTCACTGTGTCCCCTCACTGTCCCCTCTCACTGTGTCCTCTCACTGTGTCCTCTCACTCTGTCCCCCTCACTGTGTCCTCTCACTGTGTCCCCTCACTGTGTCCCCTCACTGTCCCCTCTCACTGTGTCCTCTCACTGTGTCCCCTCACTGTCCCCTCTCACTGTGTCCTCTCACTGTGTCCCCTCACTGTGTCCTCTCACTGTGTCCCCTCACTGTGTCCCCTCACTGTCCCCTCTCACTGTGTCCCCTCACTGTGTCCTCTCACTGTGTCCCCTCACTGTGTCCCCTCACTGTCCCCTCTCACTGTGTCCTCTCACTGTGTCCCCTCTCACTGTCCCCTCTCACTGTGTCCCCCTCACTGTGTCCTCTCACTGTCCCCTCTCACTGTGTCCTCTCACTGTGTCCCCTCTCACTGTGTCCCCTCACTGTCCCCTCTCACTGTGTCCCCCTCACTGTGTCCCCTCTCACTGTCCCCTCTCACTGTCCCCTCTCACTGTGTCCTCTCACTGTGTCCCCTCACTGTGTCCCCTCACTGTGTCCCCTCACTGTCCCCTCACTGTCCCCTCTCACTGTGTCCCCTCACTGTGTCCTCTCACTGTCCCCTCTCACTGTGTCCTCTCACTGTGTCCCCTCTCACTGTGTCCCCTCTCACTGTGTCCCCCTCACTGTGTCCCCTCTCACTGTCCCCTCTCACTGTCCCCTCTCACTGTGTCCTCTCACTGTGTCCCCTCACTGTGTCCCCTCACTGTGTCCCCTCACTGTCCCCTCTCACTGTGTGCTCTCACTGTGTCCCCTCTCACTGTGTCCCCTCACTGTCCCCTCTCACTGTGTCCCCTCTCACTGTCCCCTCTCACTGTGTCCTCTCACTGTGTCCCCTCTCACTGTGTCCTCTCACTGTGTCCTCTCACTGTGTCCTCTCACTGTGTCCTCTCACTGTCCCCTCTCACTGTGTCCTCTCACTGTGTCCTCTCACTGTGTCCTCTCACTGTGTCCTCTCACTGTGTCCCCTCACTGTGTCCCCTCTCACTGTGTCCTCTCACTGTGTCCCCCTCACTGTGTCCCCCTCACTGTCCCCTCTCACTGTGTCCTCTCACTGTGTCCTCTCACTGTCCCCTCTCACTGTGTCCTCTCACTGTGTCCTCTCACTGTCCCCTCTCACTGTGTCCTCTCACTGTGTCCTCTCACTGTGTCCCCTCACTGTGTCCCCTCACTGTGTCCTCTCACTGTGTCCTCTCACTGTGTCCCCTCACTGTGTCCTCTCACTGTGTCCTCTCACTGTCTCCTCTCACTGTGTCCTCTCACTGTGTCCCCCTCACTGTTTCCTCTCATTGTGTCCCCTCTCACTGTGTCCTCTCACAGTGTCCTCTCACTGTGTCCTCTCACTGTGTCCCCCTCACTGTGTCATCTCACTGTGTCCCCTCTCGCTGTGTCCTCTCACTGTATCCCCTCACTGTGTCCTCTCACTGTGTCCCCTCACTGTGTCCCCTCACTGTGTCCCCTCTCACTGTGTCCCCTCACTGTGTCCCCCTCACTGTGTCATCTCACTGTGTCCCCTCTCACTGTGTCCTCTCACTGTGTCCTCTCACTGTGTCCCCTCACTGTGTCCTCTCACTGTGTCCTCTCACTGTGTCCTCTCACTGTGCCCTTCACTGTGTCCCCTCACTGTCCCCTCTCACTGTGTCCCCCTCACTGTGTCCCCCTCACTGTCCCCTCTCACTGTGTCCTCTCACTGAGTCCTCTCACTGTGTCCTCTCACTGTGTCCTCTCACTGTGTCCTCTCACTGTGTCCCCCTCACTGTGTCCTCTCACTGTGTCCCCTCTCACTGTGTCCTCTCACTGTGTCCTCTCACTGTGTCCCCCTCACTGTGTCCTCTCACTGTGTCCTCTCACTGTGTCCTCTCACTGTGTCCTCTCACTGTGTCCTCTCACTGTGTCCCCTCACTGTGTCCCCTCACTGTGTCCCCTCACTGTCCCCTGTCACTGTGTCCTCTCACTGTGTCCCCTCTCACTGTGTCCCCTCACTGTCCCCTCTCACTGTGTCCCCCTCACTGTGTCCCCTCTCACTTTCCCCTCTCACTTTGTCCTCTCACTGTGTCCCCTCTCACTGTGTCCTCTCACTGTGTCCTCTCACTGTGTCCCCCTCACTGTGTCCTCTAACTGTGTCCACTCACTGTGTCCCCTCACTGTCCCCTCTCACTGTGTCCCCTCACTGTGTCCTCTCACTGTGTCCCCTCACTGTGTCCCCTCACTGTCCCCTCTCACTGTGTCCTCTCACTGTGTCCCCTCTCACTGTCCCCTCTCACTGTGTCCCCCTCACTGTGTCCTCTCACTTTCCCCTCTCACTGTGTCCTCTCACTGTGTCCCCTCTCACTGTGTCCCCTCTCACTGTGTCCCCCTCACTGTGTCCCCTCTCACTGTCCCCTCTCACTGTGTCCTCTCACTGTGTCCTCTCACTGTGTCCCCTCACTGGTCCCCTCACTGTGTCCCCTCACTGTCCCCTCTCACTGTGTCCTCTCACTGTGTCCCCTCTCACTGTGTCCCCTCACTGTACCCTCTCACTGTGTCCCCCTCACTGTGTCCCCTCTCACTGTGTCCTCTCACTGTGTCCCCTCTCACTGTGTCCTCTCACTGTGTCCTTTCACTGTCCCCTCTCACTGTGTCCTCTCACTGTGTCCTCTCACTGTGTCCTCTCACTGTGTCCCCTCACTGTGTCCCCTCACTGTGTCCTCTCACTGTGTCCCCTCACTGTGTCCCCTCACTGTGTCCTCTCACTGTGTCCTCTCACTGTGTCCTCTCACTGTGTCCCCTCTCACTGTGTCCTCTCACTGTGTCCCCTCTCTCTGTGTCCCCTCACTGTGTCCCCTCACTGTCCCCTCTCACTGTGTCCCCTCACTGTCCCCTCACACTGTGTCCCCCTCACTGTGTCCCCTCTCACTGTGTCCCCTCTCACTGTGTACCCTCACTGTGTCCTCTCACTGTGTCCTCTCACTGTGTCATCTCACTGTGTCCCCTCACTGTCCCCTCTCACTGTGTCCTCTCACTGTGTCCCCTTTCACTGTCCCCTCTCACTGTGTCCCTCTCACTGTGTCCTCTCACTGTGTCCCCTCTCACTGTGTCCTCTCACTGTCCCCCTCACTGTGTCCTCTCACTGTGTCATCTCACTGTGTCCCCTCTCACTGTGTCCTCTCACTGTGTCCTCTCACTGTGTCCCCTCACTGTCCCCTCTCACTGTGTCCTCTCACTGTGTCCTCTCACTGTGTCCCCTCTCACTGTGTCCCTTCACTGTGTCCCCTCACTGTCCCCTCTCACTGTGTCCTCTCACTGTGTCCTCTCACTGTCCCCTCTCACTGTGTCCTCTAACTGTGTCCCCGCACTGTGTCCTCTCACCGTGTCCCCTCTCACTGTGTCCCCTCACTGTGTCCTCTCACTGTGTCCTCTCACTGTGTCCTCTCACTGTCCCCTCTCACTGTGTCCTCTCACTGTGTCCTCTCACTGTGTCCCCTCACTGTGTCCCCTCTCAGTGTCCTCTCACTGTGTCCCCCTCACTGTGTCCTCTCACTGTCCCCTCTCACTGTGTCCTCTCACTGTCCCCTCTCACTGTGTCCTCTCACTGTGTCCTCTCACTGTGTCCTCTCACTGTCCCCTCTCACTGTGTCCTCTCACTGTGTCCTCTCACTGTGTCCTCTCACTGTGTCCCCTCACTGTGTCCCCTCACTGTGTCCTCTCACTGTGTCCTCTCACTGTGTCCCCTCACTGTGTCCTCTCACTGTGTCCTCTCACTGTCCCCTCTCACTGTGTCCTCTCACTGTGTCCCCTCACTGTGTCCTCTCACTGTGTCCCCTCTCACTGTGTCCTCTCACTGTGTCCCCTCTCACTGTGTCCCCTCACTGTGTCCCCTCACTGTCCCCTCTCACTGTGTCCCCTCACTGTCCCCTCTCACTGTGTCCCCCTCACTGTGTCCCCTCTCACTGTGTCCCCTCACTGTGTCCTCTCACTGTGTCCTCTCACTGTGTCATCTCACTGTGTCCCCCTCACTGTGTCCTCTCACTGTGTCCTCTCACTGTGTCCCCCTCACTGTGTACTCTCACTGTGTCCCCTCACTGTCCCCTCTCACTGTGTCCTCTCACTGTGTCCTCTCACTGTGTCCCCTCACTGTCCCCTCTCACTGTGTCCCCTCACTGTGTCCTCTCACTGTGTCCCCTCACTGTGTCCCCTCACTGTGTCCTCTCACTGTGTCCTCTCACTGTGTCCTCTCAGTGTGTCCTCTCACCGTGTCCTCTCACTGTGTCCTCTCACTGTGTCCCCTCACTGTGTCGCCTCTCACTGTGTCCTCTCACTGTCCCCTCTCACTGTCCCCTCTCACTGTGTCCTCTCACTGTGTCCTCTCACTGTCCCCTCTCACTGTGTCCTCTCACTGTGTCCTCTCACTGTGTCCTCTCACTGTGTCCTCTCACTGTGTCCCCTCACTGTGTCCTCTCACTGTGTCCCCTCTCACTATGTCCTCTCACCGTGTCCCCTCTCACTGTGTCCCCTCACTGTGTCCCCTCACTGTCCCCTCTCACTGTGTCCCCTCACTGTCCCCTCTCACTGTGTCCCCCTCACTGTGTCCCCTCTCACTGTGTCCCCTCTCACTGTGTCCCCTCACTGTGTCCTCTCACTGTGTCCTCTCACTGTGTCATCTCACTGTGTCCCCCTCACTGTGTCCTCTCACTGTGTCCCCTTGCTGTCCCCTCTCACTGTGTCCCCTCACTGTGTCCTCTCACTGTGTCCTCTCACTGTGTCCTCTCACTGTGTCCCCCTCACTGTGTCCTCTCACTGTGTCCCCTCACTGTGTCCCCTCACTGTTCCCTCTCACTGTGTCCTCTCACTGTGTCCCCTCACTGTCCCCTCTCACTGTGTCCTCTCACTGTGTCCCCTCTCACTGTGTCCTCTCACTGTCCCCTCACTGTGTCCTCTCACTGTGTCATCTCACTGTGTCCCCTCTCACTGTGTCCTCTCACTGTGTCCTCTCACTGTGTCCCCTCACTGTCCCCTCTCACTGTGTCCCCCTCACTGTGTCCTCTCACTTTCCCCTCTCACTGTGTCCTCTCACTGTGTCCCCTCTCACTGTGTCCCCTCTCACTGTGTCCCCCTCACTGTGTCCCCTCTCACTGTCCCCTCTCACTGTGTCCTCTCACTGTGTCCTCTCACTGTGTCCCCTCACTGGTCCCCTCACTGTGTCCCCTCACTGTCCCCTCTCACTGTGTCCTCTCACTGTGTCCCCTCACTGTACCCTCTCACTGTGTCCCCCTCACTGTGTCCCCTCTCACTGTGTCCTCTCACTGTGTCCCCTCTCACTGTGTCCTCTCACTGTGTCATCTCACTGTCCCCTCTCACTGTGTCCTCTCACTGTGTCCTCTCACTGTGTCCTCTCACTGTGTCCCCTCACTGTGTCCCCTCACTGTGTCCTCTCACTGTGTCCCCTCACTGTGTCCCCTCACTGTGTCCTCTCACTGTGTCCTCTCACTGTGTCCTCTCACTGTGTCCTCTCACTGTGTCCCCTCTCACTGTGTCCTCTCACTGTGTCCCCTCTCACTGTGTCCCCTCACTGTATCCCCTCACTGTCCCCTCTCACTGTGTCCCCTCACTGTCCCCTCTCACTGTGTCCCCCTCACTGTGTCCCCTCTCACTGTGTCCCCTCTCACTGTGTCCCCTCAGTGTGTCCTCTCACTGTGTCCTCTCACTGTGTCATCTCACTGTGTCCCCTCACTGTCCCCTCTCACTGTGTCCTCTCACTGTGTCCCCTCTCACTGTGTCCTCTCACTGTCCCCCTCACTGTGTCCTCTCACTGTGTCATCTCACTGTGTCCCCTCTCACTGTGTCCTCTCACTGTGTCCTCTCACTGTGTCCCCTCACTGTCCCCTCTCACTGTGTCCTCTCACTGTGTCCTCTCACTGTGTCCCCTCTCACTGTGTCCCTTCACTGTGTCCCCTCACTGTCCCCTCTCACTGTGTCCTTTTACTGTGTCCTCTCACTGTCCCCTCTCACTGTGTCCCCGCACTGTGTCCTCTCACCGTGTCCCCTCTCACTGTGTCCCCTCACTGTGTCCTCTCACTGTGTCCTCTCACTGTGTCCTCTCACTGTCCCCTCTCACTGTGTCCTCTCACTGTGTCCTCTCACTGTCCCCTCACTGTGTCCCCTCTCACTGTGTCCTCTCACTGTGTCCCCCTCACTGTGTCCTCTCACTGTCCCCTCTCACTGTGTCCTCTCACTGTCCCCTCTCACTGTGTCCTCTCACTGTGTCCTCTCACTGTGTCCTCTCACTGTCCCCTCTCACTGTGTCCTCTCACTGTGTCCTCTCACTGTGTCCTCTCACTGTGTCCTCTCACTGTGTCCCCTCACTGTGTCCCCTCACTGTGTCCTCTCACTGTGTCCTCTCACTGTGTCCCCTCACTGTGTCCTCTCACTGTGTCCTCTCACTGTCCCCTCTCACTGTGTCCTCTCACTGTGTCCCCTCTCACTGTGTCCTCTCACTGTGTCCCCTCACTGTGTCCTCTCACTGTGTCCTCTCACTGTGTCCTCTCACTGTGTCCCCTCTCACTGTGTCCCCTCACTGTGTCCCCTCACTGTCCCCTCTCACTGTGTCCCCTCACTGTCCCCTCTCACTGTGTCCCCTCACTGTGTCCCCTCTCACTGTGTCCCCTCACTGTGTCCTCTCACTGTGTCCTCTCACTGTGTCATCTCACTGTGTCCCCCTCACTGTGTCCTCTCACTGTGTCCCCTCACTGTCCCCTCTCACTGTGTCCCCTCACTGTGTCCTCTCACTGTGTCCTCTCACTGTGTCCCCCTCACTGTGTACTCTCACTGTGTCCCCTCACTGTCCCCTCTCACTGTGTCCTCTCACTGTGTCCCCTCACTGTCCCCTCTCACTGTGTCCCCTCACTGTGTCCTCTCACTGTGTCCCCTCACTGTGTCCCCTCACTGTGTCCTCTCACTGTGTCCTCTCACTGTGTACCCTCACTGTGTCCCCTCACTGTCCCCTCTCACTGTGTGCTCTCACTGTGTCCCCTCTCACTGTGTCCCCTCACTGTCCCCTCTCACTGTGTCCCCTCACTGTGTCCCCTCTCACTGTCCCCTCTCACTGTGTCCTCTCACTGTGTCCCCTCTCACTGTGTCCTCTCACTGTGTCCTCTCACTGTGTCCTCTCACTGTGTCCTCTCACTGTCCCCTCTCACTGTGTCCTCTCACTGTGTCCTCTCACTGTGTCCTCTCACTGTGTCCTCTCACTGTGTCCCCTCACTGTGTCCCCTCTCACTGTATCCTCTCACTGTGTCCCCCTCACTGTGTCCTCTCACTGTCCCCTCTCACTGTGTCCTCTCACTGTGTGCTCTCACTGTGTCCCCTCTCACTGTGTCCCCTCACTGTCCCCTCTCACTGTGTCCCCTCACTGTGTCCCCTCTCACTGTCCCCTCTCACTGTGTCCTCTCACTGTGTCCCCTCTCACTGTGTCCTCTCACTGTGTCCTCTCACTGTCCCCTCTCACTGTGTCCTCTCACTGTGTCCTCTCACTGTCCCCTCTCACTGTGTCCTCTCACTGTGTCCCCTCACTGTGTCACCTCACTGTGTCCTCTCACTGTGTCCTCTCACTGTGTCCCCTCACTGTGTCCTCTCACTGTGTCCTCTCACTGTCTCCTCTCACTGTGTCCTCTCACTGTGTCCCCCTCACTGTTTCCTCTCACTGAGTCCTCTCACTGTGTCCTCTCACTGTGTCCTCTCACTGTGTCCTCTCACTGTGTCCCCCTCACTGTGTCCTCTCACTGTGTCCCCTCTCACTGTGTCCTCTCACTGTGTCCTCTCACTGTGTCCCCCTCACTGTGTCCTCTCACTGTGTCCTCTCACTGTGTCCTCTCACTGTGTCCCCTCACTGTGTCCCCTCACTGTGTCCCCTCACTGTCCCCTGTCACTGTGTCCTCTCACTGTGTCCCCTCTCACTGTGTCCCCTCACTGTCCTCTCTCACTGTGTCCCCCTCACTGTGTCCCCTCTCACTGTCCCCTCTCACTTTGTCCTCTCACTGTGTCCCCTCTCACTGTGTCCTCTCACTGTGTCCTCTCACTGTGTCCCCCTCACTGTGTCCTCTAACTGTGTCCACTAACTGTGTCCCCTCACTGTCCCCTCTCACTGTGTCCCCTCACTGTGTCCTCTCACTGTGTCCCCTCACTGTGTCCCCTCACTGTCCCCTCTCACTGTGTCCTCTCACTGTGTCCCCTCTCACTGTCCCCTCTCACTGTGTCCCCCTCACTGTGTCCTCTCACTTTCCCCTCTCACTGTGTCCTCTCACTGTGTCCCCTCTCACTATGTCCCCTCTCACTGTGTCCCCCTCACTGTGTCCCCTCTCACTGTCCCCTCTCACTGTCCCCTCTCACTGTGTCCTCTCACTGTGTCCCCTCACTGGTCCCCTCACTGTGTCCCCTCACTGTCCCCTCTCACTTTGTCCTCTCACTGTGTCCCCTCTCACTGTGTCCCCTCACTGTACCCTCTCACTGTGTCCCCCTCACTGTGTCCCCTCTCACTGTCCCCTCTCACTGTGTCCTCTCACTGTGTCCCCTCTCACTGTGTCCTCTCACTGTGTCCTCTCACTGTCCCCTCTCACTGTGTCCTCTCACTGTGTCCTCTCACTGTCCCCTCTCACTGTGTCCTCTCACTGTCCCCTCTCACTGTGTCCTCTCACTGTGTCCTCTCACTGTGTCCTCTCAGTGTGTCCCCTCACTGTGTCCCCTCACTGTGTCCTCTCACTGTGTCCCCTCACTGTGTCCCCTCACTGTGTCCTCTCACTGTGTCCTTTCACTGTGTCCTCTCACTGTGTCCTCTCACTGTGTCCCCCTCACTGTGTCCTCTCACTGTGTCCCCTCTCACTGTGTCCTCTCACTGTGTCCTCTCACTGTGTCCCCCTCACTGTGTCATCTCACTGTGTCCCCTCTCACTGTGTCCTCTCACTGTGTCCCCTCACTGTGTCCTCTCACTGTGTCCCCTCACTGTGTCCCCTCACTGTGTCCCCTCTCACTGTGTCCCCTCACTGTGTCCCCCCTCACTGTGTCATATCACTGTGTCCTCTCACTCTGTCCTCTCACTGTGTCCCCTCACTGTGTCCTCTCACTGTGTCCTCTCACTGTGTCCTCTCACTGTGTCCTCTCACTGTGTCCCCTCACTGTCCCCTCTCACTGTGTCCTTTCACTGTGTCCTCTCACTGTGTCCCCTCTCACTGTGTCCTCTCACTGTGTCCCCTCACTGTGTCCTCTCACTGTGTCCCCTAACTGTGTCCCCTCACTGTGTCCCCTCTCACTGTGTCCCCTCACTGTGTCCCCTCTCACTGTGTCCCCTCACTGTGTCCCCTCACTGTGTCCTCTCACTGTGTCCTCTCACTGTGTCCTCTCACTGTGTCCTCTCACTGTGTCCCCTCACTGTCCCCTCTCACTGTGTCCTTTCACTGTGTCCTCTCACTCTGTCCCCTCTCACTGTGTCCCCTCACTGTGTCCCCTCACTGTGTCCTCTCACTGTGTCCTCTCACTGTGTCCTCTCACTGTGTCCTCTCACTGTGTCCCCTCATTGTCCCCTCTCACTGTGTCCTTTCACTGTGTCCTCTCACTGTGTCCCCTCTCACTGTGTCCTCTCACTGTGTCCTCTCACAGTGTCCTCTCACTGTGTCCTCTCACTGTGTCCCCTCACTATGTCCCCCTCACTGTGTCCTCTCACTGTGTCCCCTCACTGTCCCCTCTCACTGTGTCCTCTCACTGTGTCCTCTCACTGTGTCCCCTCTCACTGTGTCCTCTCACTGTGTCCTCTCACTGTGTCCTCTCACTGTGTCCTCTCACTGTGTCCCCTCTCACTGTGTCCTCTCACTGTGTCCCCTCTCACTGTGTCCTCTCACTGTGTCCTCTCACTGTGTCCTCTCACTGTGTCCCCTCTCACTGTGTTTCTCACTGTGTCCTCTCACTGTGTCCCCTCTCACTGTGTCCTCTCACTGTGTCCTCGGTGTCCTCTCACTGTGTCCCCCTCACTGTGTCCCCCTCACTGTGTCCCCTCCCACTGTGTCATCTCACTGTGTCCCCTCTCACTGTGTCCTCTCAGTGTCCCCTCTCATTGTGTCCTCTCACTGTGTCCTCTCTCACTGTCCCCTCTCACTGTGTCCTCTCACTGTGTCCCCTCACTGTGTCCCCTCACTGTGTCCCCTCACTGTCCCCTCTCACTGTGTCCCCCTCACTGTGTCCCCTCTCACTGTCCCCTCTCACTGTGTCCTCTCACTGTGTCCCCTCACTGTGTCCCCTCACTGTGTCCCCTCACTGTCCCCTCTCACTGTGTCCTCTCACTGTGTCCCCTCTCACTGTGTCCCCTCACTGTGTCCCCTCTCACTGTCCCCTCTCACTGTGTCCCCCTCACTGTGTCCCCTCTCACTGTCCCCTCTCACTGTGTCCCCCTCACTGTGTCCCCTCTCACTGTCCCCTATCACTGTCCCCTCTCACTGTGTCCTCTCACTGTGTCCTCTGTGTCCTCTCACTGTGTCCCCCTCACTGTGTCCCCCTCACTGTGTCCCCTCCCACTGTGTCATCTCACTGTGTCCCCTCTCACTGTGTCCTCTCAGTGTCCCCTCTCACTGTGTCCTCTCACTGTGTCCCCTCACTGTGTCCTTTCACTGTCCCCTCTCACTGTGTCCTCTCACTGTGTCCCCTCACTGTGTCCCCTCACTGTGTCCCCTCACTGTCTCCTCTCACTGTGTCCTCTCACTGTGTCCCCTCTCACTGTGTCCCCTCACTGTCCCCTCTCACTGTGTCCCCCTCACTGTGTCCCCTCTCACTGTCCCCTCTCACGGTGTCCTCTCACTGTGTCCCCTCTCACTGTGTCCTCTCACTGTGTCCTCTCACTGTGTCCCCCTCACTGTGTCCTCTCACTGTGTCCCCTCTCACTGTGTCCTCTCACTGTGTCCTCTCACTGTGTCCCCCTATCTGTGTCATATCACTGTGTCCCCTCTCACTGTGTCCTCTCACTGTGTCCCCTCACTGTGTCCTCTCACTGTGTCCCCTCACTGTGTCCCCTCACTGTGTCCCCTCTCACTGTGTCCCCTCACTGTGTCCCCCCTCACTGTGTTATCTCACTGTGTCCTCTCACTGTGTCCTCTCACTGTGTCCTCTCACTGTGTCCCCTCACTGTGTCCTCTCACTGTGTCCTCTCACTGTGTCCTCTCACTGTGTCCTCTCACTGTGTCCTCGGTGTCCTCTCACTGTGTCCCCCTCACTGTGTCCCCCTCACTGTGTCCCCTCCCACTGTGTCATCTCACTGTGTCCCCTCTCACTGTGTCCTCTCAGTGTCCCCTCTCATTGTGTCCTCTCTCACTGTCCCCTCTCACTGTCCCCTCTCACTGTGTCCTCTCACTGTGTCCCCTCACTGTGTCCCCTCACTGTGTCCCCTCACTGTCCCCTCTCACTGTGTCCCCCTCACTGTGTCCCCTCTCACTGTCCCCTCTCACTGTCCCCTCTCACTGTGTCCTCTCACTGTGTCCCCTCACTGTGTCCCCTCACTGTGTCCCCTCACTGTCCCCTCTCACTGTGTCCTCTCACTGTGTCCCCTCTCACTGTGTCCCCTCACTGTCCCCTCTCACTGTGTCCCCCTCACTGTGTCCCCTCTCACTGTCCCCTCTCACTGTGTCCCCCTCACTGTGTCCCCTCTCACTGTCCCCTCTCACTGTCCCCTCTCACTGTGTCCTCTCACTGTGTCCCCTCACTGTGTCCCCTCACTGTGTCCTCTCACTGTCCCCTCTCACTGTGTCCTCTCACTGTGTCCCCTCTCACTGTGTCCCCTCACTGTCCCCTCTCACTGTGTCCCCCTCACTGTGTCCCCTCTCACTGTGTCCTCTCACTGTGTCCTCTCACTGTGTCCTCTCACTGTGTCCCCCTCACTGTGTCCTCTCACTGTGTCCCCTCTTACTGTGTCCTCTCACTGTGTCCTCTCACTGTGTCCTCTCACTGTGTCCCCCTCACTGTGTCCTCTCACTGTGTCCCGTCTCACTGTGTCCTCTCACTGTGTCCTCTCACTGTGTCCTCTCACTGTGTCCTCTCACTGTGTACCCTCACTGTGTCCCCTCACTGTGTCCCCTCACTGTCCCCTCTCACTGTGTCCTCTCACTGTTTCCCCTCTCACTGTGTCCCCTCACTGTCCCCTCTCACTGTGTCCCCCTCACTGTGTCCCCTCTCACTGTCCCCTCTCACTGTGTCCTCTCACTGTGTCCCCTCTCACTGTGTCCTCTCACTGTGTCCTCTCACTGTGTCCCCCTCACTGTGTCCTCTCACTGTGTCCCCTCACTGTGTCCCCTCACTGTCCCCTCTCACTGTGTCCCCTCACTGTGTCCTCTCACTGTGTCCCCTCACTGTGTCCCCTCACTGTCCCCTCTCACTGTGTCCTCTCACTGTGTCCCCTCTCACTGTCCCCTCTCACTGTGTCCACCTCACTGTGTCCTCTCACTGTCCCCTCTCACTGTGTCCTCTCACTGTGTCCCCTCTCACTGTGTCCCCTCTCACTGTGTCCCCCTCACTGTGTCCCCTCTCACTGTCCCCTCTCACTGTCTCCTCTCACTGTGTCCTCTCACTGTGTCCCCTCACTGTGTCCCCTCACTGTCCCCTCTCACTGTGTCCTCTCACTGTGTCCTCTCACTGCATCCTCTCACTGTCCCCTCTCACTGTCCCCTCTCACTGTGTCCTCTCACTGTGTCCTCTCACTGTGTCCTCTCACTGTGTCCTCTCACTGTGTCCCCTCACTGTGTCCCCTCTCACTGTGTCCTCTCACTGTGTCCCCCTCACTGTGTCCTCTCACTGTCCCCTCTCACTGTGTCCTCTCACTGTGTCCTCTCACTGTCCCCTCTCACTGTGTCCTCTCACTGTGTCCTCTCACTGTCCCCTCTCACTGTGTCCTCTCACTGTGTCCTCTCACTGTGTCCCCTCACTGTGTCCCCTCACTGTGTCCCCTCACTGTGTCCTCTCACTGTGTCCCCTCACTGTGTCCCCTCACTTTCCCCTCTCACTGTGTCCTCTCACTGTGTCCTCTCACTGTTTCCCCCTCACTGTGTCCTCTCACTGTGTCCCCTCTCACTGTGTCCTCTCACTGTGTCCTCTCACTGTGTCCTCTCACTGTGTCCCCCTCACTGTGTCATCTCACTGTGTCCCCTCTCACTGTGTCCTCTCACTGTGTCCCCTCACTGTGTCCTCTCACTGTGTCCCCTCACTGTGTCCCCTCACTGTGTCCCCTCTCACTGTGTCCCCTCACTGTGTCCCCCTCACTGTGTCCTCTCACTGTGTCCTCTCACTGTGACCCCTCACTGTCCCCTCTCACTGTGTCCTCTCACTGTGTCCTCTCACTGTGTCCCCTCTCACTGTGTCCTCTCACTGTGTCCTCTCACTGTGTCCTCTCACTGTGTCCTCTCACTGTGTCCCCTCACTGTGTCCTCTCACTGTGTCCTCTCACTGTGTCCCCTCACTGTCCCCTCTCACTGTGTCCTCTCACTGTGTCCTCTCACTGTGTCCCCTCTCACTGTGTCCTCTCACTGTGTCCTCTCACTGTGTCCTCTCACTGTGTCCCCCTCACTGTGTCCTCTCACTGTGTCCCCTCTCACTGTGTCCTCTCACTGTGTCCTCTCACTGTGTCCTCTCACTGTGTCCTCTCACTGTGTCCCCTCACTGTGTCCCCCTCACTGTGTCCTCTCACTGTGTCCTCTCACTGTGTCCTCTCACTGTGTCCCCTCACTGTGTCCTCTCACTGTGTCCCTTCTCACTGTGTCCTCTCACTGTGTCCTCTCACTGTGTCCTCTCACTGTGTCCTCTCACTGTGTCCCCTCTCACTGTGTCCGCTCACTGTGTCCTCTCACTGTGTCCTCTCACTGTGTCCCCTCTCACTGTGTCCTCTCACTGTGTCCTCTGTGTCCTCTCACTGTGTCCTCTCACTGTGTCCTCTCACTGTGTCCCCTCTCACTGTGTCCTCTCACTGTGTCCTCTGTGTCCTCTCACTGTGTCCCCCTCACTGTGTCCCCCTCACTGTGTCCCCTCACTGTGTCCCCTCCCACTGTGTCATCTCACTGTGTCCCCTCTCACTGTGTCCTCTCACTGTGTCCTCTCACTGTGTCCTCTCACTGTGTCCTCTCACTGTGTCCCCTCTCACTGTGTCCTCTCACTGTGTCCCCTCACTGTGTCCCCTCTCACTGTGTCCCCTCACTGTGTCCCCCTCACTGTGTCCTCTCACTGTGTCCTCTCACTGTGACCCCTCACTGTCCCCTCTCACTGTGTCCTCTCACTGTGTCCTCTCACTGTGTCCCCTCTCACTGTGTCCTCTCACTGTGTCCTCTCACTGTGTCCTCTCACTGTGTCCTCTCACTGTGTCCCCTCACTGTGTCCTCTCACTGTGTCCTCTCACTGTGTCCCCTCACTGTCCCCTCTCACTGTGTCCTCTCACTGTGTCCTCTCACTGTGTCCCCTCTCACTGTGTCCTCTCACTGTGTCCTCTCACTGTGTCCTCTCACTGTGTCCCCCTCACTGTGTCCTCTCACTGTGTCCCCTCTCACTGTGTCCTCTCACTGTGTCCTCTCACTGTGTCCTCTCACTGTGTCCTCTCACTGTGTCCCCTCACTGTGTCCCCCTCACTGTGTCCTCTCACTGTGTCCTCTCACTGTGTCCTCTCACTGTGTCCCCTCACTGTGTCCTCTCACTGTGTCCCTTCTCACTGTGTCCTCTCACTGTGTCCTCTCACTGTGTCCTCTCACTGTGTCCTCTCACTGTGTCCTCTCACTGTGTCCCCTCTCACTGTGTCCTCTCACTGTGTCCTCTCACTGTGTCCTCTCACTGTGTCCCCTCTCACTGTGTCCTCTCACTGTGTCCTCTGTGTCCTCTCACTGTGTCCCCCTCACTGTGTCCCCCTCACTGTGTCCCCTCACTGTGTCCCCTCCCACTGTGTCATCTCACTGTGTCCCCTCTCACTGTGTCCTCTCACTGTGTCCCCTCTCACTGTGTCCTCTCACTGTGTCCTCTCACTGTCCCCTCTCACTGTGTCCTCTCACTGTGTCCTCTCACTGTCCCCTCTCACTGTGTCCTCTCACTGTCCCCTCTCACTGTGTCCTCTCACTGTGTCCTCTCACTGTGTCCTCTCAGTGTGTCCCCTCACTGTGTCCCCTCACTGTGTCCTCTCACTGTGTCCCCTCACTGTGTCCCCTCACTGTGTCCTCTCACTGTGTCCTTTCACTGTGTCCTCTCACTGTGTCCTCTCACTGTGTCCCCCTCACTGTGTCCTCTCACTGTGTCCCCTCTCACTGTGTCCTCTCACTGTGTCCCCCTCACTGTGTCATCTCACTGTGTCCCCTCTCACTGTGTCCTCTCACTGTGTCCCCTCACTGTGTCCTCTCACTGTGTCCCCTCACTGTGTCCCCTCACTGTGTCCCCTCTCACTGTGTCCCCTCACTGTGTCCCCCCTCACTGTGTCATATCACTGTGTCCTCTCACTCTGTCCTCTCACTGTGTCCCCTCACTGTGTCCCCTCACTGTGTCCTCTCACTGTGTCCTCTCACTGTGTCCTCTCACTGTGTCCCCTCACTGTCCCCTCTCACTGTGTCCTTTCACTGTGTCCTCTCACTGTGTCCCCTCTCACTGTGTCCTCTCACTGTGTCCCCTCACTGTGTCCTCTCACTGTGTCCCCTCACTGTGTCCCCTCACTGTGTCCCCTCTCACTGTGTCCCCTCACTGTGTCCCCTCTCACTGTGTCCCCTCACTGTGTCCCCTCACTGTGTCCTCTCACTGTGTCCTCTCACTGTGTCCTCTCACTGTGTCCTCTCACTGTGTCCCCTCACTGTCCCCTCTCACTGTGTCCTTTCACTGTGTCCTCTCACTCTGTCCCCTCTCACTGTGTCCCCTCACTGTGTCCCCTCATTGTCCCCTCTCACTGTGTCCTTTCACTGTGTCCTCTCACTGTGTCCCCTCTCACTGTGTCCTCTCACTGTGTCCTCTCACAGTGTCCTCTCACTGTGTCCTCTCACTGTGTCCCCTCACTATGTCCCCCTCACTGTGTCCTCTCACTGTGTCCCCTCACTGTCCCCTCTCACTGTGTCCTCTCACTGTGTCCTCTCACTGTGTCCCCTCTCACTGTGTCCTCTCACTGTGTCCTCTCACTGTGTCCTCTCACTGTGTCCTCTCACTGTGTCCCCTCTCACTGTGTCCTCTCACTGTGTCCCCTCTCACTGTGTCCTCTCACTGTGTCCTCTCACTGTGTCCTCTCACTGTGTCCCCTCTCACTGTGTTTCTCACTGTGTCCTCTCACTGTGTCCCCTCTCACTGTGTCCTCTCACTGTGTCCTCGGTGTCCTCTCACTGTGTCCCCCTCACTGTGTCCCCCTCACTGTGTCCCCCTCACTGTGTCCCCTCCCACTGTGTCCCCTCTCACTGTGTCCTCTCAGTGTCCCCTCTCATTGTGTCCTCTCACTGTGTCCTCTCTCACTGTCCCCTCTCACTGTGTCCTCTCACTGTGTCCCCTCACTGTGTCCCCTCACTGTGTCCCCTCACTGTCCCCTCTCACTGTGTCCCCCTCACTGTGTCCCCTCTCACTGTCCCCTCTCACTGTGTCCTCTCACTGTGTCCCCTCACTGTGTCCCCTCACTGTGTCCCCTCACTGTAACCTCTCACTGTGTCCTCTCACTGTGTCCCCTCTCACTGTGTCCCCTCACTGTGTCCCCTCTCACTGTCCCCTCTCACTGTGTCCCCCTCACTGTGTCCCCTCTCACTGTCCCCTCTCACTGTGTCCCCCTCACTGTGTCCCCTCTCACTGTCCCCTATCACTGTCCCCTCTCACTGTGTCCTCTCACTGTGTCCTCTGTGTCCTCTCACTGTGTCCCCCTCACTGTGTCCCCCTCACTGTGTCCCCTCCCACTGTGTCATCTCACTGTGTCCCCTCTCACTGTGTCCTCTCAGTGTCCCCTCTCACTGTGTCCTCTCACTGTGTCCCCTCACTGTGTCCTTTCACTGTCCCCTCTCACTGTGTCCTCTCACTGTGTCCCCTCACTGTGTCCCCTCACTGTGTCCCCTCACTGTCTCCTCTCACTGTGTCCTCTCACTGTGTCCCCTCTCACTGTGTCCCCTCACTGTCCCCTCTCACTGTGTCCCCCTCACTGTGTCCCCTCTCACTGTCCCCTCTCACGGTGTCCTCTCACTGTGTCCCCTCTCACTGTGTCCTCTCACTGTGTCCTCTCACTGTGTCCCCCTCACTGTGTCCTCTCACTGTGTCCCCTCTCACTGTGTCCTCTCACTGTGTCCTCTCACTGTGTCCTCTCACTGTGTCCCCCTATCTGTGTCATATCACTGTGTCCCCTCTCACTGTGTCCTCTCACTGTGTCCCCTCACTGTGTCCTCTCACTGTGTCCCCTCACTGTGTCCCCTCACTGTGTCCCCTCTCACTGTGTCCCCTCACTGTGTCCCCCCTCACTGTGTTATCTCACTGTGTCCTCTCACTGTGTCCTCTCACTGTGTCTTCTCACTGTGTCCCCTCACTGTGTCCTCTCACTGTGTCCTCTCACTGTGTCCTCTCACTGTGTCCCCTCACTGTGTCCTCGGTGTCCTCTCACTGTGTCCCCCTCACTGTGTCCCCCTCACTGTGTCCCCTCCCACTGTGTCATCTCACTGTGTCCCCTCTCACTGTGTCCTCTCAGTGTCCCCTCTCATTGTGTCCTCTCTCACTGTCCCCTCTCACTGTCCCCTCTCACTGTGTCCTCTCACTGTGTCCCCTCACTGTGTCCCCTCACTGTGTCCCCTCACTGTCCCCTCTCACTGTGTCCCCCTCACTGTGTCCCCTCTCACTGTCCCCTCTCACTGTCCCCTCTCACTGTGTCCTCTCACTGTGTCCCCTCACTGTGTCCCCTCACTGTGTCCCCTCACTGTCCCCTCTCACTGTGTCCTCTCACTGTGTCCCCTCTCACTGTGTCCCCTCACTGTCCCCTCTCACTGTGTCCCCCTCACTGTGTCCCCTCTCACTGTCCCCTCTCACTGTGTCCCCTCTCACTGTGTCCTCTCACTGTGTCCCCTCTCACTGTGTCCTCTCACTGTGTCCTCTCACTGTCCCCTCTCACTGTGTCCTCTCACTGTGTCCTCTCACTGTCCCCTCTCACTGTGTCCTCTCACTGTCCCCTCTCACTGTGTCCTCTCACTGTGTCCTCTCACTGTGTCCTCTCAGTGTGTTTCCTCACTGTGTCCCCTCACTGTGTCCTCTCACTGTGTCCCCTCACTGTGTCCCCTCACTGTGTCCTCTCACTGTGTCCTTTCACTGTGTCCTCTCACTGTGTCCTCTCACTGTGTCCCCCTCACTGTGTCCTCTCACTGTGTCCCCTCTCACTGTGTCCTCTCACTGTGTCCTCTCACTGTGTCCCCCTCACTGTGTCATCTCACTGTGTCCCCTCTCACTGTGTCCTCTCACTGTGTCCCCTCACTGTGTCCTCTCACTGTGTCCCCTCACTGTGTCCCCTCACTGTGTCCCCTCTCACTGTGTCCCCTCACTGTGTCCCCCCTCACTGTGTCATATCACTGTGTCCTCTCACTCTGTCCTCTCACTGTGTCCCCTCACTGTGTCCCCTCACTGTGTCCTCTCACTGTGTCCTCTCACTGTGTCCTCTCACTGTGTCCCCTCACTGTCCCCTCTCACTGTGTCCTTTCACTGTGTCCTCTCACTGTGTCCCCTCTCACTGTGTCCTCTCACTGTGTCCCCTCACTGTGTCCTCTCACTGTGTCCCCTCACTGTGTCCCCTCTCACTGTGTCCCCTCACTGTGTCCCCTCTCACTGTGTCCCCTCACTGTGTCCCCTCACTGTGTCCTCTCACTGTGTCCTCTCACTGTGTCCTCTCACTGTGTCCTCTCACTGTGTCCTCTCACTGTGTCCCCTCACTGTCCCCTCTCACTGTGTCCTTTCACTGTGTCCTCTCACTCTGTCCCCTCTCACTGTGTCCCCTCACTGTGTCCCCTCACTGTGTCCTCTCACTGTGTCCTCTCACTGTGTCCTCTCACTGTGTCCTCTCACTGTGTCCCCTCATTGTCCCCTCTCACTGTGTCCTTTCACTGTGTCCTCTCACTGTGTCCTCTCACTGTGTCCTCTCACAGTGTCCTCTCACTGTGTCCTCTCACTGTGTCCCCTCACTATGTCCCCCTCACTGTGTCCTCTCACTGTGTCCCCTCACTGTCCCCTCTCACTGTGTCCTCTCACTGTGTCCTCTCACTGTGTCCCCTCTCACTGTGTCCTCTCACTGTGTCCTCTCACTGTGTCCTCTCACTGTGTCCTCTCACTGTGTCCCCTCTCACTGTGTCCTCTCACTGTGTCCCCTCTCACTGTGTCCTCTCACTGTGTCCTCTCACTGTGTCCTCTCACTGTGTCCCCTCTCACTGTGTTTCTCACTGTGTCCTCTCACTGTGTCCCCTCTCACTGTGTCCTCTCACTGTGTCCTCGGTGTCCTCTCACTGTGTCCCCCTCACTGTGTCCCCCTCACTGTGTCCCTTCCCACTGTGTCATCTCACTGTGTCCCCTCTCACTGTGTCCTCTCAGTGTCCCCTCTCATTGTGTCCTCTCACTGTGTCCTCTCTCACTGTCCCCTCTCACTGTGTCCTCTCACTGTGTCCCCTCACTGTGTCCCCTCACTGTGTCCCCTCACTGTCCCCTCTCACTGTGTCCCCCTCACTG
Source organism: Cnephaeus nilssonii (assembly GCF_951640355.1). NCBI lineage: Eukaryota > Metazoa > Chordata > Mammalia > Chiroptera > Vespertilionidae > Cnephaeus > Cnephaeus nilssonii. The sequence goes on along the minus strand of NC_137080.1, from coordinate 97,339,100 downwards.
TGTCCCCTCTCACTGTCCCCTCTCACTGTGTCCTCTCACTGTGTCCCCTCACTGTGTCCCCTCACTGTGTCCCCTCACTGTCCCCTCTCACTGTGTCCTCTCACTGTGTCCCCTCTCACTGTGTCCCCTCACTGTGTCCCCTCTCACTGTCCCCTCTCACTGTGTCCCCCTCACTGTGTCCCCTCTCACTGTCCCCTCTCACTGTGTCCCCCTCACTGTGTCCCCTCTCACTGTCCCCTATCACTGTCCCCTCTCACTGTGTCCTCTCACTGTGTCCTCTGTGTCCTCTCACTGTGTCCCCCTCACTGTGTCCCCCTCACTGTGTCCCCTCCCACTGTGTCATCTCACTGTGTCCCCTCTCACTGTGTCCTCTCAGTGTCCCCTCTCACTGTGTCCTCTCACTGTGTCCCCTCACTGTGTCCTTTCACTGTCCCCTCTCACTGTGTCCTCTCACTGTGTCCCCTCACTGTGTCCCCTCACTGTGTCCCCTCACTGTCTCCTCTCACTGTGTCCTCTCACTGTGTCCCCTCTCACTGTGTCCCCTCACTGTCCCCTCTCACTGTGTCCCCCTCACTGTGTCCCCTCTCACTGTCCCCTCTCACGGTGTCCTCTCACTGTGTCCCCTCTCACTGTGTCCTCTCACTGTGTCCTCTCACTGTGTCCCCCTCACTGTGTCCTCTCACTGTGTCCCCTCTCACTGTGTCCTCTCACTGTGTCCTCTCACTGTGTCCTCTCACTGTGTCCCCCTATCTGTGTCATATCACTGTGTCCCCTCTCACTGTGTCCTCTCACTGTGTCCCCTCACTGTGTCCTCTCACTGTGTCCCCTCACTGTGTCCCCTCTCACTGTCCCCTCTCACTGTCCCCTCTCACTGTGTCCTCTCACTGTGTCCCCTCACTGTGTCCCCTCTCACTGTGTCCCCTCACTGTGTCCCCCCTCACTGTGTTATCTCACTGTGTCCTCTCACTGTGTCCTCTCACTGTGTCCTCTCACTGTGTCCCCTCACTGTGTCCTCTCACTGTGTCCTCTCACTGTGTCCTCTCACTGTGTCCTCTCACTGTGTCCCCTCACTGTGTCCTCGGTGTCCTCTCACTGTGTCCCCCTCACTGTGTCCCCCTCACTGTGTCCCCTCCCACTGTGTCATCTCACTGTGTCCCCTCTCACTGTGTCCTCTCAGTGTCCCCTCTCATTGTGTCCTCTCTCACTGTCCCCTCTCACTGTCCCCTCTCACTGTGTCCTCTCACTGTGTCCCCTCACTGTGTCCCCTCACTGTGTCCCCTCACTGTCCCCTCTCACTGTGTCCCCCTCACTGTGTCCCCTCTCACTGTCCCCTCTCACTGTCCCCTCTCACTGTGTCCTCTCACTGTGTCCCCTCACTGTGTCCCCTCACTGTGTCCCCTCACTGTCCCCTCTCACTGTGTCCTCTCACTGTGTCCCCTCTCACTGTGTCCCCTCACTGTCCCCTCTCACTGTGTCCCCCTCACTGTGTCCCCTCTCACTGTCCCCTCTCACTGTGTCCCCCTCACTGTGTCCCCTCTCACTGTCCCCTCTCACTGTCCCCTCTCACTGTGTCCTCTCACTGTGTCCCCTCACTGTGTCCCCTCACTGTGTCCTCTCACTGTCCCCTCTCACTGTGTCCTCTCACTGTGTCCCCTCTCACTGTGTCCCCTCACTGTCCCCTCTCACTGTGTCCCCCTCACTGTGTCCCCTCTCACTGTGTCCTCTCACTGTGTCCTCTCACTGTGTCCTCTCACTGTGTCCTCTCACTGTGTCCCCCTCACTGTGTCCTCTCACTGTGTCCCCTCTTACTGTGTCCTCTCACTGTGTCCTCTCACTGTGTCCTCTCACTGTGTCCTTCTCACTGTGTCCTCTCACTGTGTCCCGTCTCACTGTGTCCTCTCACTGTGTCCTCTCACTGTGTCCTCTCACTGTGTCCTCTCACTGTGTCCCCTCACTGTGTCCCCTCACTGTGTCCCCTCACTGTCCCCTCTCACTGTGTCCTCTCACTGTGTCCCCTCTCACTGTGTCCCCTCACTGTCCCCTCTCACTGTGTCCCCCTCACTGTGTCCCCTCTCACTGTCCCCTCTCACTGTGTCCTCTCACTGTGTCCCCTCTCACTGTGTCCTCTCACTGTGTCCTCTCACTGTGTCCCCCTCACTGTGTCCTCTCACTGTGTCCCCTCACTGTGTCCCCTCACTGTCCCCTCTCACTGTGTCCCCTCACTGTGTCCTCTCACTGTGTCCCCTCACTGTGTCCCCTCACTGTCCCCTCTCACTGTGTCCTCTCACTGTGTCCCCTCTCACTGTCCCCTCTCACTGTGTCCACCTCACTGTGTCCTCTCACTGTCCCCTCTCACTGTGTCCTCTCACTGTGTCCCCTCTCACTGTGTCCCCTCTCACTGTGTCCCCCTCACTGTGTCCCCTCTCACTGTCCCCTCTCACTGTCTCCTCTCACTGTGTCCTCTCACTGTGTCCCCTCACTGTGTCCCCTCACTGTCCCCTCTCACTGTGTCCTCTCACTGTGTCCTCTCACTGCATCCTCTCACTGTCCCCTCTCACTGTCCCCTCTCACTGTGTCCTCTCACTGTGTCCTCTCACTGTGTCCTCTCACTGTGTCCTCTCACTGTGTCCCCTCACTGTGTCCCCTCTCACTGTGTCCTCTCACTGTGTCCCCCTCACTGTGTCCTCTCACTGTCCCCTCTCACTGTGTCCTCTCACTGTGTCCTCTCACTGTCCCCTCTCACTGTGTCCTCTCACTGTGTCCTCTCACTGTGTCCTCTCACTGTGTCCCCTCACTGTGTCCCCTCACTGTGTCCTCTCACTGTGTCCTCTCACTGTGTCCCCTCACTGTGTCCCCTCACTTTCCCCTCTCACTGTGTCCTCTCACTGTGTCCTCTCACTGTTTCCCCCTCACTGTGTCCTCTCACTGTGTCCCCTCTCACTGTGTCCTCTCACTGTGTCCTCTCACTGTGTCCTCTCACTGTGTCCCCCTCACTGTGTCATCTCACTGTGTCCCCTCTCACTGTGTCCTCTCACTGTGTCCCCTCACTGTGTCCTCTCACTGTGTCCCCTCACTGTGTCCCCTCACTGTGTCCCCTCTCACTGTGTCCCCTCACTGTGTCCCCCTCACTGTGTCCTCTCACTGTGTCCTCTCACTGTGACCCCTCACTGTCCCCTCTCACTGTGTCCTCTCACTGTGTCCTCTCACTGTGTCCCCTCTCACTGTGTCCTCTCACTGTGTCCTCTCACTGTGTCCTCTCACTGTGTCCTCTCACTGTGTCCCCTCACTGTGTCCTCTCACTGTGTCCTCTCACTGTGTCCCCTCACTGTCCCCTCTCACTGTGTCCTCTCACTGTGTCCTCTCACTGTGTCCCCTCTCACTGTGTCCTCTCACTGTGTCCTCTCACTGTGTCCCCTCTCACTGTGTCCCCTCACTGTGTCCTCTCACTGTGTCCCCTCTCACTGTGTCCTCTCACTGTGTCCTCTCACTGTGTCCTCTCACTGTGTCCTCTCACTGTGTCCTCTCACTGTGTCCCCTCTCACTGTGTCCTCTCACTGTGTCCTCTCACTGTGTCCCCCTCACTGTGTCCTCTCACTGTGTCCCCTCACTGTGTCCTCTCACTGTGTCCCTTCTCACTGTGTCCTCTCACTGTGTCCTCTCACTGTGTCCTCTCACTGTGTCCTCTCACTGTGTCCCCTCTCACTGTGTCCTCTCACTGTGTCCTCTCACTGTGTCCTCTCACTGTGTCCCCTCTCACTGTGTCCTCTCACTGTGTCCTCTGTGTCCTCTCACTGTGTCCCCCTCACTGTGTCCCCCTCACTGTGTCCCCTCACTGTGTCCCCTCCCACTGTGTCATCTCACTGTGTCCCCTCTCACTGTGTCCTCTCACTGTGTCCCCCTCACTGTGTCCTCTCACTGTGTCCTCTCACTGTGTCCCCTCTCACTGTGTCCTCTCACTGTGTCCTCACATTGTATCCCCTCTCACTGTGTCCTCTCACTGTGTTCCTTTGCCTGTCTTTATTTTAACCATATGTGACCAACACCCTTCATGGATGATCTATTTAGAGGCAGGCACTTGGGCCTTTTTCACTTCGAACTCCAATGCACTCAATGGTGTGTTCGGAACACGGTGGACACTTAATATCTGAGTTCAATTATGAATTTACCTCTTTCGGCCCATTTTTCTCCTCATCGATCATCTTGGGAGTCGGCTGGAAGCTCTGAGCATGGGAAGCAATGCGATTAGAACCTGATGGTTGGGAGGACCACGTGCCCCTGGTGAAGGCCACCTCACGGCCACTCCCTCCTCAGGGCTTCTCGCAAACCCTTGGAAGCTGGTGTCTGTTACAGGCTGGAGAGCTGGGGAACTTTCCCACCCGCCTCCTGCCTCTGCACGGATTTGGATTCCAGAGTGTTTTGGTTTCCAGAGTGTAGAATCCCAGAGCCTCAGGGCTGGAAGTAGTTTTGACACCTACCCCGAGACCCATCTTACCTCTCATATTTTTCCAAGCAAATAATTGAAGTCCAGGACCATTATGCTCCCAAGGCCACCCAGCAAAGCCCAAGTTCATGATGAAATCTCTGGAACCCAGGCCTCCTGACCGAGTCTTCCCATTTCAGTCTTTCTGTCTGCCTGAAAGCTTTGCTTTTGAACAAGACGTTTGGGGCCAGAGGCGTATATCAGTGTCTGCAGTCTAGTCCTGGCCACAAGACTGGCCAAGGACAGTGGGCAATAGTGTGGCTCTATCTGGTTCCTTCCCATATATTTCCTTGTGCTACAAAGTTACCCAGGAGGAAATATGCAGTTTGAGGCCAAGGAGACCCAGTTTGTGGACAAAAAGGTCTCTCCAGAACCCTCAACTCCCATCAAAGTATCCCATTTGCATGGTGACCTCAATGGCTAAGACCAGTGCCAGCCACACACACTTCCGCTGAGTTGTGGTGATCCTAATTACAGCTTCCTCTCTCTTCAATTGCTCCCTAAAAAATGACTCTATGGACCTAGCTGGTTTGGCTCAGTGGATAGAGCATCAGCCTGCAGACTGAAGGGTCCCAGGTTCGATTCCAGTCAAGGGCACATGCCCGGGTTGCAGGCTTGGTCCCCATTGTGGGGGCAGGAGGCAGCCGATCAATGATTCTCTCTCATCATTGATGTTTCTATCTCTCCCTCTCCCTTCCTCCCTGAAATCAATAAAAAAATATATTTAAAAAAATGACTCTATGCACCTCTGCCTGCTTCTAGGGACTGTACAGTTGGATGAGGATGGTATCAGAAATGTGGCAGATTTTTGAAAAGTTCAACATGGCTCTGAGAGCACACGGTGGCATTGTTTTTAGAATCCTCTCTAATAAAATGGTAATATGCAAATTAACCATCACTCCGCTACATAAGCCATGCCCACCAGCCAAACCACGCCCACCAGCCAATCAGGGCGAGTATGCAAATTAACCCCAATCCAAGATGGCTACAGCCACAGAGAGAAAGGTTTCCCAGGTAACAGAGGAAGCCAAGCTTTCCATAGCCGTTGCAGGCCTAAGCCTCCACTCAAGCTACAAAGTTTCAATTATAGAAGGTAAACAAATTCAAACAAATGGCGGCAGAATGGAGCTTGAGAGAGCAGGCCAGGGTTGCTGGCGGCAACAGGGGAAGCAAAGCTTTCCGCATACCCTGGCCGGGCTCACCCGCTTAAGGCTACAAAGTTTCAATTGTAGAAGGTGAATTAACTGCCACAGAGATGGCTGCTGGAGCCCCAGGCTTGGCTCCACTCCAGGCTACAAAGTTTCAATTGTAGAAGGAAAATAAATTCCAGATACCAGGGCCTCCTCTTGGGTTGCCAGGGGGCGTGACCGGCCTGCAAACCACCACAGGCCCCTTGCTCAGGCTGCCCCACGCCCCAAGGGAACCCCACCCTGATCAGGGACACCCTTCAGGGCAAACCAGCTGGCCCCCACCCGTGCACCAGGCCTCTATCTTATCTAATAAAAGAGTAATATACAGATTGATCATCACTGCAACACACAATATAGCTGCCCCCATGTGGTCAAAGATCCTGCCCCCATGTGGACACAAGATGGCCACCACAAGATGGCCAGCAGGAGAGGGCAGTTCGGAGGCACCCGGCCTGCAAGGGAGGGCAGTTGTGAGGGACCAGGCCTGCAAGGGAGGGCAGTTGGAGGTGATCAACCCTGCAGGAGAGGGCAGTTAGGGGTGACCAGGCCGGCAGAGGAGGGCAGTTGGAGGTGATCAACCCTGCAGGAGAGGGCAGTTAGGGGTGACCAGGCTGGCAGAGGAGGGAAGTTGGGGGCAAACAGGCTGGCAGGGGAGCAGTTAAGCATCAACCAGGCTGGCAGCGGAGTGGTTAGGGGGTGATCAGGCTGGCAGGCAGAAGTGGTTAGGGGCAATCAGGAAGGCAGGCAGGCAAGCAGTTGGGAGCCAGCAGTCCTGGATTGTGAGAGGGATGTCCAGATTGGAGAGGGTACAGGCTGGGCTGAGAGACAACCCCCCGCCGTGCACAAATTTTGTGCACCAGGCTTCTAGTCTTATATAAAGCCTAATATGCTAAGTTGTCCAGTTGTCCGTTCAACCAATCAAGGCGTAATATGCTAATGATATGCTAAGGATGCCCAACTGCTCACTATGACACGCACTGACCACCAGGGAGCAGACGCTCAGTGCAGGAGCTGCCCCCTGGTGGTTAGTGCGCTCCCACAGGGTGAGCACCACTCAGCCAGAAGCCTGGCTCACGGCTGGCGAGCGCAGTGGCGGTGGTGGGAGCCTCTCCTGCCTCCGTGGCAGCACTAAGGATGTCTGACTACCAGCTTAAGCCCACTCCCCATGGGAGCCATCAGTCGGACATCCCCCGAGGGCTCCCAGACTGCAAGAGGGCACAGGCCAGGCTGAGGGGACCACCACCCCCGCCCCCACCGCAAGTGCATGAGTTTCATGCATTGTGCCTCTAGTCTCCAGGTAAAACAAGACCACAGCCCTCGCTGCTGGTAGTTTATCCTGAGCCCTGCCTGCTTGTGCCACAGAGTGTATTGGGAAAATGAGTCTTGGAACATCACTCTCTGCTCCTTTTCCTCCCTGGGAGCCTCGGGATGACTGCTGTGCAGCCAGCTCTGTGAGCGTGTCCGACCACCTCTGTCTCCAGGCCTCACAGACTCAGACTGGAGCAGGGGCAGCGGGTGGAAGCTGCTTTGAGAGGCTGCATCAGTGTCTCCAGGTGGCCAGGCTGTGTGAGCTGGAGCAGCGCATCAGGAAGGAGAGAGATACGTAATCTCAAAGGTCACTGAGGCGGTCACCCGGCTTGGAACCCAGGTCAGGGGGCTGGAGGAGAAGTGTCTGCAGCCAGCAAGTGAGCTTCTACAAGCGAGAGTCACCAGCCACCTTGCATAGGAAAGGGCCGTTGCTGCCGGAAGGTGCTGGAGAGAGGTAGGCAGGGAAGTGGGGATTATTTCTAAGGGGAGGGACTTTGGTTATCAGGTTCTATCCTCCCAGATGGGCTACCAGAAGGCTGGCCACCCTGCCCATGCACTCTGCTCATGTCACGGGCTTTGGAGTCAGCCGGTCTTGGGTTTGAGTGTCAGCTCCTCCACCTTGGCAAGTCTTGTAACTTCTGTAAACACAGAGATAATAGCACTCCCTCATAGGCTGCCGCAAAGATAAGAAATAACCCGTGCAAAATGCTTAGCATGGTCCAGGCTCACACAAAGAACCCAATAAACGGTGCCAGTTGTGATGATCACTCTGTTACCCCATTTCACCTCAGGTCTGGTGGTAACTCACAAGGCCTGGTCCCTTCGTTGCTGGAGGCAGGACACACACTCAGGGTAAGGCTGAGACAGAGAGACCAGTTCAGTTAGCGAGGACGCATGATGAGCAAGAGCAGGCCCCTGAGGAGGTGACGAAGCGGGGGCTGGGAGGAGGATGCTTTGAGCCAGTGTGTGGAGGAAGAGAGGCTGCAGGCGCCCTGAGAGGAGGGTGTGAGGCTCAGTGCTTGTTCTGCAGGACAAGAGTCAACCCGAGCAGGAGGGCCCAGCCCCACCTCGCCTCCTCTCTTCTGAACCCGGAGACTGACGGAGGCACAAGAAGCCAAGCACCGGCGCAGCGTCGGGCTCACTCACACGTAAGCAGTGACAAGGGGGGAGTCGGTGTGACCATGTCACAAAAGGCACACTCTGCTGCACGCAGTGTCACTGGCGAGAGAAGGAGGGACACTGCCTCTGTAAGAGCAACACCCGGTGGGAACGAGCAGGGGGGCTGCCGCACGCGGAGCAGTTCCGGGCCCGTGACCTTGATGAACCAGTAACCATAGGAGCCGAGTTCTCTCTGTGATCGATACTTAAAGATAAATATTTTTAAGGATAAAGTATATTTGAACCACAAAATAAGATTCCTCTAATAAAGACTTAGCATCCTATCTAATAAAAGGGTGATATGCAAATTAACCATCACTCTGTCACAAAGATGGCAGCGCCCAGTCCTCTCAGCCCCTCCGGAGTCCCCCAGTCCTGGGGGGGCAGCCACTGAGAGTGGGCAGTGTGAGCAGCATGGCGGAATGCTTGCTTCGTCATCATGGCGACGAGGCAAGCGTTCCGTGCCTGGCCGCAGAGGGCCTCTGAGCGCGGAGAGCCTCTGGGCAGCGGGTGCAGAGCGGCCAGGCCCCGCAGAGAGCCACTGGCGCACGGATTTGAATAAAAAAATAAAATTCATCTAATGGTCATGCATGACCCTGAACTCAGTGAAAACAGTCTTCCTGAGCGTTCATGGAACACGTAGCAAAAAATGGCCAAGACCCAGGTGCAAAGGCACATCGGTGTCCCGTCAAAGCAAACGCTGCCTGCCCCTATTCTGTTTAAGCTTCCTCCCATTCCCTTCCTCCTTTGTAAGCTGCTAAGCTGCCCAGCCGGCCCGCTCCTCCTGTGGCCCCGCAGCATTCCCGTTCAGGCTGGGGCTGGCCTGGCTGCCCTGAGTGGAGCTGCTGCCTGGAGACTATCAGCTCCACACAGGGAGGGCGCTCTCTCCTGCTGGTCAGATAAGGCGGCCCCCAAGGGTCTCAACAAGAATATCAGCTCTGGGCAGAGTTTTGTGGCAACTCAACTATAACCACTCTGTTCGGCTTTCCGTCATCATAAAATGTTCCTGCAAATGTTATTAGTAAAAAACGATTCTGTCAAGATTCCTGAACTGCAGACCATGCTCTGCAGAACCAAGAAAAAGGATGCTCCAAGTCGTCTGCTTTGTGAAGTGATTTTCTTGCTTGATAATAATTGCTCGGGTAATAATATTTGAATAAACATATTTTCTAAAGTATAAGTGCTTGTGAAATTTTTATTAATCAGAAAGGCACTGCAAGCCCCCTGTCCCTGGGTGCACAGGCATGATGGGGGGGGGGCGGGGACGTGGCAGAGCTTCCCTAACACACTGTGTCTGAGTGATTCCCAGTGATTCCCATGCAAATGCAGATCGCTGACCACAATGTAATAACATTTTTTAAAAGATAATTTTCAAAGCCTATACATTTACAACATTTTATTTTATTTTTCAGAAAATTGAATCTTACTTTATTTTAGATTAGAAAGCCAGACAAAACCTTGGCTGACAGGGGATATATAGGCATCAGCCACATCATGGGGATGAAAATCAGAACGGGGGCAGGGAAACATGAGGTACCTGTTTATCAAAAGGAGGCAAACGAGTTACTAAAGTTTGACAAATACTGATCTATTTCCAAACTCTTCTTTACACACAGAGAAGTGAGGCCAGAGGGTTAACGGTGTCCAAGGTCACACAGCTATGAGGTAGCAGAGGCAGGACTTACGACACTCAACTACGCTCCTCCACTGACTGCATCATGGCTTGGCCACGGCCTTGTGTGGTGAAGTAGTGGCACAGCCGTAGGGGGGAGGACAGAGGTGTGGCATGGTGTGATCCTGGGCAAGCCAGTTTGTCTGAGACCCGGTTTCCTCATATGCAAAATGGGAAGATAATATTCTGTCTCATTGCTGAAGAATCAAGAGAAGGGAAAGTACTTTATAAACTGCAACGTATTATTTAAAAGTGGCCCTTCTGGCTTTTAAGGCATCCAGCTTACAAAAACATCAACACACTAAAGTTCTTCAGCATAACCCCAAACAAGGATTTCCAAGTAAGTAGGAAAATCAGTATTAATCAAAACATTTTGAGTACATTGGAATCAGGGTTAATGTTGTAAGGAGTATAACATGGAAAAAAGAAAGGTAAAATTAGATCTACTTCTTAAATTGCAAACCATGGTAAACTCCAAATAGAACAGAGATCGAAATCTAAAAAAGCTAAATCACACAAACACTAGAACATGAATGAATTCAATAACATGGAAATGAGGAAAACTGCTCTAACAGCTCAAAATCCTGAAGCAGTAAGAGTAATAAATTTAATTGCATAAAAGTAAAAGAATTCTGCTATAGCAACCAAACCAAACCAAACCAAACCAAACCAAAATCACCATAGACTTGAGGGAAATACAAATGACCAATTGAAAGAAAATCTGCAACTTAATCATAAGCAAGTGTTTAACAGCCTTAATATAGGAGCTTTAAAAAATAAAAAGAATCCCATAAAAATATCCTATAGATATATAAGCTGCCCACAGAAAAAGACAGATGGCTAACCCATCTATGTCCCTGAGGTATTGACACTACCACTTTCAGGTTACACTCAACCTCACAAGAGAAATGCAAAGACTATCCTGAAAGCCATGTCTTGCCTATCAGACCAAAAAACTCAAACTGGACAATATAACTTGTTGGTGAGTCTGTGGGAAAGAAAAATGATCAAGTTCCCATGAAGGGAAATGGCGGTATCTATTTAAATTACACATTCCTTTCCTTTGATAGGTGACTCAATTTTAGCATTCCACTCCAAAAATTTAATGACAAGTATAATTAAAGTATCTGCACGAGGCTTTTAATTAAGCACTATTTAAAGGGACAGCAATTTGGAAACTCAAATGACCACCAGTAGGGAACTGGTTGAATAAACGATAGTACAGCCACACAGGAATGAAAAAGTAACATGAAAAGTGGATACTTAAGAATGGTTCATAAAAATAAAAAAATGGATATAAATGGATTTACACCCTGGCCGGTGGACATTTGTAAAATCAATAAATTTCAGAAACCCTGAAGGGTCCCTGGTTTGATTCCGGTCAAGGGCACATGCCCAGGTTGCAAGCTCGGTCCCCAGTAGGGGGCGTGCAGGAGGCATCTGATCAATGATTCTCTCTCATCATTGATGTTTCCAACTTTCTCTCCCTCTCCCTTCCTCTTTGAAATCAAGAATGAATATATATATATATATATAATTAGTCATTCATTAATAGATTAAAGGTGGGGGGAAATATGACCACTTCTATAGAAATAGAAAAGCATATAAGTCAATATTTCATTCTTAATGAAAATGCTTAAGAAAGTAGGGATTGAATTTTCTTACCTTCTAATGCATACACTACAAAACTATACACTAGCATTGGATTTAACATACTTCATAATTCTAACTGAAAAATGGGAGCATCACCTTAATATCAGGAACAGGACGGATCTATCATTCCTCCCATTCAACTTGGCATGGAAGGCCCTAGGTAATTAAAGAAAGAGAAATAAGGAGTATAAATATTGAGATGAAAGAAATACACCTGCCCAATTCCTGTCACCCTTTCATCCTTCAACCTGCTTTTTCCAAAACTGCTCCTGATCCCTCCAGAACCTCCATTCGATTTGCTTTGTCCCAGTCCGTGAGCTCGACTGGGCCCCAGCCCATCACCTCCGTGAGGCAAGCACCGCCCCGAACCTGTCTGCTGCAGTCTGTTTACCATTCTTGTTGACCACTGGCAGCTGACGTCACCTGCCGATGCCCCACACTTACAACTTAACACAAGCAGAAGGGAAGTGTTGACGTTTACCTCCGCTGCTTTCAGACATACTCCCAAACCATCCTTAATTTCCATCTTCATCTCCTTGAATGTACCCGAATACAGGAGTTATCAGTGATTTCTGTTTCAACCTAACCGGCAAGTCTTATTGACTCAACCTCCGAACCCAGCACAGATGTGTCTGTCTCTCTCCCCCTCTCCTGTCACTTGGTCTAAAGCAGCCATCTCTCACCTGACTTAGACAAAGCCTGCTCTATAGACCCCAGCTTTCTCTCACGCCCTGCAGACACTTACCTAAACAAAGATCATGTATTTCTTTGTCCACTGTGCTTATTTTCTAACATATTATATATTTTGTATTTCCTACGCAATTATTGTCTGCCTTTCCCTTCTAGACTGTAAGCTCCTCAAGAAGGGAACTAAAAACAAAACAGAACTAACAGCGATGCATCTCACATGCCACGGACGGTGCCTGGCACCCAACAGGTGCTCACGTGCTGACTGAGCTGAACCTTTACTCCTCTCTTCTAACGCTGCCGCAGCACCTGGAAAGCACCACTGCCTGCTCCCGGCCAGCATGGCCGCTACTCGCCCGCCCGCTCCCCGCCGGCGGGTCACTGTGGACTTGCTGCCTCTGCACGCGTGCTGTCCTGGAGTGACGCTGCCATTCACTCTGGCTGGTGTGATCTTACACCTTCCTTCTCATTTGGATTTCAGCTGTAATGCCACATTCTCAGAGAAATCCTTTCTGATCATCCATTATAAAGAAAACACTGGTCACTATCCATCACAATCCTATTTGAGTTCTTTGCATATGCAATTACTATTTTATTTTAATTCACTGTCTCTCACTCTCCACTAGAATATAAACTACTTTTTAAAATTAAATTTATTGGGGTGACATTGGTCAACGTGAACATAGAGGTTTCAGGTGTGGGTTTCTATGTTACAAGATCTGTATAGAAAGATCTCCTGTCACCTCATATTAGGACCCCCTTCTCTCCCTCTCCCCTCCCCTCTGGCAATCACCACACTGCTGTTTGTGTCCACGAGTTTCAGTTTTATACCTCACATCTGAATGAAATCATATGGTTCTTAGCTTTTTCTGTCTGACTTACCAAATGTTCTCAAGGCCCATCCATGTTGGTGCAAATGGCACTATTTCACCCTTATGGCTGAGTAGTATTCCTTTGTGCACACGGACCACATCTTCTCTATCCAGCCTCTATCACAGGTCACTGGTTCTTTCCATGACTTGCCCACCGTGAATAATGCTTCAGTGAACACAGGGCTGCATGTATCTTTGTGACGTGATTTCGAGTTTTCCGGGCATATACCCAGGAGAGGGATGGTTGGGTCCTATGGGAGCTCTATTCTTAATTTTTTCAGGAATCGCCAGACTGCTTTCCATAGTGGCTGCACCAATCCACAGTCCCACCAGCAGTGAATGAGGATTCCCTTTTTTCCAACATTTGCTATTGCATCGTCTTCTTGACAATGACCCCTCCAACAGGTGTGAGGTGGTATCTCCTTGTAGTTTTGATTGGCATTTCCCTAATGGCCAGAGAGGCTGAACTTCTTTTCATACATCTATTGGCTCTTCATGTGTCTTCTTGGGAGAGGTGCGTTTTCAGGTCCTCTGCCCGTGCTTTTATTGGGTTATTTGTTCGGTGTTGAGTTTTATGAGTTCTTTATATATTTTGGAAATTAAACCTTCATCAGAGCTACTGACTGCAAATATCATCTCCCATCTGGTTGGCTGCTTCTTTGTTTTGTTGTCAGTTTATTTTGCTGTACAGGAGCTGTTTAGTTTGATATAGTCCCATTCATTTATTTCTGCCTTTACTTCCCTTGCCTTTGGGGTCAAGTTCATAAAATGTTCTCTATGACCAAGGTCCATAAGTTTGGTACCTATGTTTTCTTCTATGCAACTTATTGTTTCAGGTTTTATGTTTAGGTCTTTGGTCCATTTTGAATTAATTTTTGTACATGGGGACAAACTGTAATCCAGGTTCATTCATTTGCATGTGGCTTTCCAGTTTTCCCAGCACCATTGATTGAAGAGACTATCTTTACTCCATGTGTTTCTGGCTCCTTTGTCGAAAATTATCTGTCCATGTCCATGTGGTTTTATAGCTGGGCTCTCTGTTCTGCTCCAGTGATCTGTGTGTCTGTATGTTTGCCAATGCCATGCTGTTTTGATTACCACATTTCTATAGTGTAATTTGAAGTCAGGTAGTGTGATACCTCCAGCTTGGTTCTTTTTTTCTCAGAATTGCTTTGGCAATTCAGGGTCTTTTGTGGTTCTATACAAATCTGATGATTTTTGTTTTATGTATTTTAAAAATGACAATGGGATTTTGATGGAGATTGCATTAAATCTGTTATTGCTTTGGGTAATATGGCTATTTTAACTATATTGATTCATTTTTTTAAATAAATCTTTTTTTTCTTTTTTTTAAGGCGTCCGGTGATTTTTTAAATAAATCTTTATTGTTCAGATTATTACAATTGTTCCTCTTTTTTCCCCCCATAGCTCCCCTCCACCCAGTTCCCACCCACCCTCTGCCCTTACCCCCCGCCTCACTGTCCTCATCCATAGGTGTATGATTTTTGTCTAGTCTCTTCCTGCACCCCCACACCCCTTTCCCCCTGAGAATTGTCAGTCCACTCCCTTTCTATGCCCCTGATTCTCTTATATTCACCAGTTTATTCTGTTCATCAGATTTTTTATTCACTTGATTTTTAGGTTCACTTGTTGATAGATATGTATTTGTTGTTCATAATTTTTATCTTTACCTTTTTCTTCTTCCTCTTCTTAAAGAATACCTTTCAGCATTTCATATAATACTGGTTTGGCGATGATGAACTTCTTTAGCTTTTTCTTATCTGTGAAGCTCTTTATCTGACCTTCAATTCTCAATGATAGCTTTGCTGGGTAGAGTAATCTTGGTTGTAGGTTCGTCCTATTCATCACTTTGAATATTTCTTGCCACTCCCATCTGGCCTGCATAGTTTCTGTTGAGAAATCAGCTGACAGTCGTATGGGTGCTCCCTTGTAGGTAACTAACTGTTTTTCTCTTGCTGCTTTTAAAATTCTCTCTTTGTCTTTTGCTCTTGGCATTTTAATTATGATGTGTCTTGGTGTGGTCCTCTTTGGATTCCTTTTGTTTGGGGTTCTCTGTGCTTCCTGGACTTGTAAGTCTATTTCTTTCACCAGGTGGGGGAAGTTTTCTGTCATTATTTCTTCAAATAGGTTTTCAGTATCTTGATCTCTCTTCTCTTCTGGCACCCCCATAATTCTGATGTTGGTATGCTTGAAGTTGTCGCAGAGGCTCCTTACACCATCTTCATATTTTTGGATTCTTTTTTCATTTTGCTTTTCCAGTTGGGTGTTTTTTGCTTCTTTGTATTTCAAATCTTTGACTTGATTCTTGCAATCCTCTAGTCTGCAGTTGGATCTCTGTATATTATTTTTTATTTCAGTCAGTGTACGCATTTTAGTTGGTCCTTTTTCATATCCTCGAGGTTCTCACTAAATTTATTAGCCTTTTCTAGAAAATTCTTGAAAAACCTTATAACCATGGTTTTGAACTCTATATCCAGTCATTTGCTTTCCTCCATTTTTGTCATTTGTCACCTGTTTCTTTGTCTCCGCATTTTGGCTGCTTCCCTGAGTTGATAGAGTGGCTTTGTGTGCTAGGTGTCCTATAGGGCCCAGTGGCTCAGCCTCCCCAGTTATCTGAGGTGGACACTCTTGGTACACCGCCTTGTGGGCTGTGTGCACAGTCTTGTTGTAGTTAAGTCTTGATAGTTGTTGGTATCACTGGGAGGAATTGACCTCCAGGCCAATTGGCTGTGAGGATCAGCTGTGTCTGTGCTGGAGACACCCTTATGAGGCAAGACTTGCTTCAGTGGGGCTTTGGTGCTCACTGTGTCTTCCCCCTGAGTGTGTCCCTTATGGATCTGAGGAGTTGTAATCTGAATGGTCCCACTCTGACCCCTGGGTACACTGGTTTTTGGATCTCCAAGGAGGTGCTAATTTAGCCTCTGCCTGAGGCCACCCAGCAGGAGCTAAGGAGAGATCTGCAGATTCCTCTTCTTTGTTTGGGTTTTGGAGGTGGCCAGATGAGGCCCAGCTGTGAAGCAATGCAAGCTGCTGTGGGGCCTTGGGCCTTCTTTTGGATGTTCTGGGTCTCTCTGACCCAGCTGCAGTTTGATAGGTAAGTTTAGTTTTCAAAGAGCCAGGCCATTCATATGCAAAAGCCTCTGCGCACCGCTTGGGTGGGGCGGAATCTCAGGGTGGAGCAAACAGCAATGGCTTCCCGTCAGCCCTGCCCTAAGAGGCCCCCCGTTCTCAGTGTCCCTCAGTAATCACTGCAAGCACCTCTGTGAGAAAGCCACCCTTGAGTTCTGCCCGCTGCCAGACAGTCCAGTTTCTCTCCGTATGAGTCTGGGTCCCCAGAGTCTTGGCCAGAACTGGAGTTCAGTACTCAGTTGCCAGCCCTCTCCATGCGCACGTGACTCTGTACCTCTGCACTTTACTTCTGCAGCTCCTCTGAGTCTCAGTGTGCTTTTCTGTTCCCGTCTAGTTGTAGAATTTCCACTTAGCCAGCCTTCCTGTGGTTCTGGATGATGTCTGTTTTGTCTTTTAGTTGTAGTTTTGAAGTTGTGAGAGGCAGCAAGTTCAGGTGTTTACCCATGCTGCCATCTTGGTTTCTTATATTGATTCTTCCAATCCATGAACACTGGATATTTTTTCCATTTTGTTGTCTTTTTCAACCTCTTTTAATAATGATTTGTAATTTTCAGTATATAGGTCTTTCACATTCTTTGTTTATTCCTAGGTATTTTATTCTTTTTTTATTTTATTTTTTTATTATTTCTTTATTGATTAAGGTATCACATATTTGTCCTCATCCCCCCATTCCCATCCCACACCCCTCCCCACACATGCCCCCACCCCCCTGTTGTCCTTAACCGCTGGTTAGGCTCATATGCTTGCACACACGTCCTTTGGTTGATCTCTCCCCTTTACCCCCACCCTCCCCTACCCTCCCTCTGAGGCCCGACAGTCTGATCCATGCCTCTTTGTTTCTGGGTCTGTTCTTGTTTATCAGTCTATGTTGTTCATTATTTCCCCTAGATGAGTGAGATCATGTGCTATTAGAAATACACTTATAAGAACCGAAAATGAGACAAGCAATAATGGTTATGCTGACAGGCAAATGAATCAGTCTGTAGTGAGTTTCTTTCTGGGTCAACAGTTCTTTTGAGACCCAATATCAATGTCCACCAGTTCCTTATGTGTACATGTCAGCACTGACATTACAGTTCTGGATGGTGGACAAATGGTGGTAATGCAGGTCCGACTCTCTCTGGTTTGGTCTTGGGCAACCTGCAGTGATGCACAGCTGCTAACTGCTAGTATGGGAAGGCCACGTCAGCATCTTCCATCTCTGGACTGCTTCTCTTCTGTCTTCATGGCTGGAGTAGTCCTGTCGATTCCTCTCTGTTGCTGGAATCCACATGGTCTCAGAGTTTTTTTCTGAAAATATACAAACATATTCTCGACCAAAAGTTAATAAAGGAATATTTTCTATAAATTTGACTTGGGATCCTATTTCATTTTTTGCCCAAATTATTTTCCTCTGGCTTGTTTTGACACCTTGTGTGTTTTTCATGGGTGTCTTGCTTTTAGCCTTACAATTAATTTCTAAAGTATTAATTTTCTAGATGTAATTTACTTACAGGATATTTTTCCTTACATGATATTCTTCTACTATCCCCTCCTTTTTTGATTTAAATGTTAGGAGGCTTTTGAAAATTTTATAATGTAGTCTTGATGGTTTTTTTTTTAATATATTTTATTGATTTTTTTACAGAGAGGAAGGGAGAGAGATAGAGAGTTAGAAACATCTATCAGCTGCCTCCTGCACACCCCCCACTGGGGATGTACCCGCAACCAAGGTACATGCCCTTGACCAGAATCGAACCTGGGACCCTTCAGTCCACAGGCGGACGCTCTATCCACTGAGCCAAACTGGGCGTCTTGATGGTTTTTAAATTTTAATTTTTTGCACTATAATATTACTGTTTTAGGTTCATTACATGGTGCACAATTTTATCATGAGATGAAGTACCAATAAAAATTTTAGTTAACACTTTAGGAACACCTTTTTGTCCAGTACAATTAATTTTTCTAGAATATTCGCTTGTTTCAACTAGCCAATTTAAATTTGCCTGAAAACTTGACTACTATTTTACTGTCAAATGTATTACTCTAACAACAATCTTATTTTACCCTGTAAATATTAGTGGAAGGGATTTTTTGCCTTCTTGAGTAGGTTCTGAGCATTCCTGTTGGCAGGCTGGATTTAGATATCTTAAACCCACTTCCCCACACCATGGGTACAAGACAACTCAAACAATTCTTGTTGGAGTGAGAGGGCAGCTGCTGTCGGCCAAGTCTCTGTCGGTCACCTGGGTCCTGATCTGAGCTGGGCATGGGAAGCACGAAGCAGCCATGGGGGCAGGAGACCTCCCTCAGAAGGGGCTAGGGCTCAGGCCCCTGCAATGTTGGGGGGTGAGGGTCTGTGCCCCACCTCTGTTGATCCCCAAATTCTCTCCTGATGGCCCCTCTGCGACTGTGCCTGTCTTAGGTTGTTCCTTCCTTGAGGAATCTTACCCGTCTCTGGCTAACCAGCCATCCTCCGGGGCCAAGCAGGGTGATGTGAGGTTCAGTTTTGTCTCCTTGGTAGCCTATGCCCCCATGGCCTCCACGCCCAGCACCTGCCTTGGGATCCCCTCGCCTGCTGGCGGGGCCCCAGCACTGATCACATATCTTTTGGAACCCGGGTTTCTTGTCCATGGAGGGCTCAGTTCGCCCCACTGGGTGAGGGTATTTTATTCTTTTGGTTGCAATTGCAAAATTAATTGCTTCTCAAATTTCTTTTTCTGAAGTTTTGTTGTTAGTAAAAAGGAAGGCAATGGATTTTTGCACATTGATTTTGTATCTTGCAACTTGACTGTATTTGTTTATTTTTAAAAATATTTTTTGGTTTAGCCTTTAGGGTTTTCTATTACAGAATCATGTCATTTACAAAAAAGTGACAGTTTGACTTCTTCCTTCCCTATTTGGGTGCCTTTTATTTCTTTCTCTTGCCTCATTGTTCTGGCTAGGGCTTCCAGCACTATGTTGAATAAGAGTGGTGAGAGTGGACATCCTCATCTTGTTCCTGATCTTAGGAGAAAAGCTTTCAGTTTTTCATCATCAAGTATGATATCAGCTGAAGGTTTATCATGCATGGCCTTTGTTATGTTGAGGTACTTTCCCTCTATTCCTATTTTATTATTTTAATCATAGATGGATATTATATCTTTTTTTGTGTGTATGTTCATTTGTTTTTATTTTTTATTTTATTTTATTTTTTAATTTCTTTATTGATTAAGGTGTCACATATTTGTCCTCATCCCCCCATTCCCATCCCACACCCCTCCCCATGGATGCCCCAACCCCCTGTTGAACTTAACCACTGGTTAGGCTCATATGCATGCACACAAGACCTTTGGTTGATCTCTCCCCCCTCCCCCCACCCTCCCCTATCCTCCCTCTGAGGCCCGATAGTCCGATCGATGCCTCCTTGTTTCTGGTTCTGTTCTTGTTCATCAGTCTATGTTGTTCATCATTTCCCCTAGATGAGCGAAATCATGTGTCACTAGAGATATACTTATAAGAATTGAATGTGCGACGAGCAATAATAGTTATGCTGACAGGCAAATGAATCAGTCTGTAGTGAGTTTCTTTCTGGACCAACAGTTTTTTTGAGACCCAATATCAATGGGATATTATATCTTGTCAAATGTTTTTTCTGCATCTATTGATAAGATCATATGGTTTTTAGCTTTCTTTTGTTAATGTGGTGTATTAATTTATTGGTTTGCGTATGTTGAACCATCCTTGTGCCCTGGAATGAACCACACTTGATCGTGATGTATGAAATTGTGGATGTACTGTTGTATTCGATTAGCTAGTATTCTATTTAGGATTTTTCCATCCGTATTCATCAGGGATATTGGTCTGTAGTTTTCTTTTTTTTTTGTCTTATCTTTGCCAGGATTTTGGTATCAGGGTTATGTTGGCCTCATAAAATGTGTTAGGAAGTATTGCCTCTTCTTTTTTTTTTTTTTTTTGAAAGAGTTTGAGAAGGACAGGTTTTAAATTTTCTTTGAATATTTGGTAGAATTCACTGGTGAAACCATTTGGTCCTGGACTTTTGGTGGGGGGGTGGTTTTGACAAGTGTTTCAATTTCCTCACTACTAATAGGTCTATTTTGATTTTCTAATTCTTCATGATTTAATCTAGGAAGGTTATATAATTCTAGGAACTTATCCATTTCTTCTAGGTTGTTGAATTTGGTGGCATATAGTCTTTCATAGTATTCTAGGAGGAAACTTTGTATATCTATGATGTCTGTGGTAAATTCTCCTCCCTTATTTCTCATTTTGTTTATATGGTCTCCCCCCCCTTTTTTTTTTTTTAGTGAGTCTAGCCAGGGGTTTGTCAATTTTATTAAATTTTTAAAAGAATCAGCTCGTTGTTTTATAAATATTTTGCATAGTCTTTTTGTTCTCTATTCAATTCAATTCTGCTCTAATTTTTATTTCCTTTCTTCTGCTGACTTTGGGTTGCTTTTGTTCTTTTTCTAGTTCTTTAAGATGTGATGTCAGTCCGGGTGAGGCCGCACACACCTAGGTCCGGGTGAGGCCACGCGCCCCTGGGTCTGGGAGAGGCCACGCGCCCCTGGGTCCGGGTGAGGCCACGCGCCCCTGGGTCCGGGGGAAGCTAGATCCCGGGTCCGGGTGAGGCCATGTGCCCCTGGATCTGGGTGAGGCCACGCGCCCCTGGGTCTGGGAAAGGCCACGCGCCCCTGGGTCCGGGTGAGGCCATGCGTCCCTGGGTCCGGGTGAAGCTGGATCCCGGGTCCAGGTGAGGCCATGTGCCCCTGGATCCGGGTGAGGCTGGATCCCGGGTCCGGGTGAGGCCATGTGCCCCTGGATCCGGGTGAGGCTGGGTCCCGGGTCCGGGGGAAGCCGCGTGCACCTGGGTCCAGGTGAGGCCACGCACCCCGTGTCCGGGTGAGGCCACCTGCCCCTGGGTCTGGATGAAGCCGTGCCCCTGGGTCCGGCCGAGACCCAATCAGAGGGAATCGAACCTGCATTACCACCATTTGTCCACCATGGTGGGGTCAGTGCCGACATGTACACATAAGGAACTGGTGGACATTGATATTGGGTCTCAAAAGAACTGTTGGTCCAGAAAGAAACTCACTACAGACTGATTCATTTGCCTGTCAGCATAACTATTATTGCTCATCTCACATTCAGTTCATATAAGTATATCTCTAGTGACACATGATCTCGCTCATCTAGGGGAAATGATGAACAACATAGACTGATGAAAAAGAACAGAACCAGAAACAAGGAGGCATCGATCGGACTCTCGGGCCTCAGAGGGAGGATAGGGGAGGGTTGGGGGAGGGGGGAGAGATCAACCAAAGGACTTGTGTGCATGCATATGAGCCTAACCAATGGTTAAGTTCAACAGGGGGTTGGGGCATCCATGGGGAGGGGTGTGGGATGGGAATGGGGGGATGAGGACAAATATGTGACACCTTAATCAATAAAGAAATTTAAAAAAAAAACTTAAAAAAAAAAATAAGATGTGATGTCAGATTGTTTAACCGGGATTTTTTTGCGATAGGCTGCAATGATATAAAATTCCCTCTTATTACTGTTTTGCTGCATCACAGAAGTTTTCATGTGTTGTATTGTCAATCTTATTTGTCTCTATGTGTCTTTTGATCTCATCTTTTATTTCTTCGTTGACCCAGTCATTTTTTAGTAGTATGTTGTATAATTTCCATGTATTTTTAGGTTGTTTTACTTCCTTTTTGCAGTTGATGTCTAATTTGAAGGCATCGTGGTCAGTGAATATGCTTGGTATAATTTCAATCTTCTTGAATTTGTTGATGCTAGTTTTGTGACCCAATATATGGTCTATCCTTGAGAATATTCCATGTGCACTGGAGAATAATGTATGTTCTGATGTTCTAGGATGAAAGAGTCTGTAAATGTCAATTATGTCCATTTGGTCTATCTCTGCTTCATTTATCTCTTCTTCTGGAGAATTTTCTAGCTCTTTCATTTGCGGGTTGTTTCTTTGTCTCCTCATTTTGGCTTTCTGTTTGGGTTTGTGACTATGTATTAGGTAGATCCTCTACACCTCTCAATCTCTAGTGCAGGACAATGTTAAAGGCTGTTTCTGACTAATTAGATTAGGCATAGACTCAAAGCCTCCAGAGACCGCCTCTGCCTACAGACTTATAGGATTCTGATTTGAATTGCCCTCCAGGTAAACGTCCTCAGGTGTGGCAAGAGTTTTTTCAACAGGGTGGGGCAGTTGTTTCTGCCTGGAGGTTAATTGTTATTTTTAATCTCTTAAGTGACCTCAGGGCAAGGTGTTTTCCAATAGGGTGTGTTGACTGTCTTCCCCCAGGCAAGGCAAATGTTTATGTGGGAAAGATGTCCTCTGCTGCATGAGGGAATTACTCAGGATGGGAAACCTGGGGTGTCTGCCTTCTGAGTCCCCAGCCCTGGCTTCTGCTCTCACAGCTCCAGTCTGCTTCACCCTCCCTCTTCTGGAGCACAAGGTGGGTGGCTCCACAGGGAATTTTGTGCATTGGCCCTTGAAGAGGGTACCTGCATTTCCATCAGTCTCTCCTTGGCAGACAGCAACCCTGCTGCTTCTCACAGCCAGATGGTATGCTGGTACCCTTTTCAGTTCTGGTGCTCTCTGCTGAGGGGCCCATCTTGGGGATTAGACCCCAGAGTTCCCAGTGGCAACCCCCCACAGCTGAGATACCTCTCCAGGACTTCAGTTGCTGTCTGTGGGTGCCTGGCCAGACCTTTCGTGCTTCTGCCCCTCTTACCAGTCTCTATGTGGTCTCCACTTTCAGTCCTCAGGTATCAGGTTCTCTCCTTCGAGTTTTCCATTGATTATTCAAGAAGTTTTTCTGTATTTTAGTTTTAAAACCAGTTTGTTCCTGGGAGCATGTCTGTGCAGCATCCAGTTACTCTGCTGCCATTTTTAATCTCTCCACCATTTGGTCTAGTATTTCACTTAAAGCCGATATTTCTTTATTGATTTTCTGCTAGGCTGATCTGTTTAGAGCTGTCAATGGAATATTAACGTCCCCAACTATGATTGTGTTTTGATCTGTTTCTCCCTTTACTTCAGTGAATAGTTGTTTTATACATTTTGGTGCTACCTGGTTGGGTGCATATGTATTAAGAAGTGTTATGCTGCCCTAGCCAGTTTGGCTCAGTGAATAGAGCATTGGCCTGCAGACTGAAGGGTCCCTGGTTTGATTCTGGTCAAGGGCATATGCCCAGGTTGTGGGCTCAATCCCCAGTAGGAGGCATGCAGGAGGCAACCAATCAATGATTCTCTCTCATCATTTATGTGTTTCTATCTCTCTTTCTCCCTTCCTCTCTGAAATAAAAATATATTTTTAAAAAATAAGTGTTATGCTTTCTTGATGTAGTGTCCCCTTAATCATTATAAAGTGTCCATCTTTGTCTCTTGTTATCTTAGAATCTATTTTATCAGATATAAATATGTCTATACCTGCTTTTCTGTGGATGTTATTTGCTTGGAACATCATTTTTCCACCCTTTTTCTTTGAATCTTTGTCTTTGCAGCTTAGATGTGTCTCTTGTAGGCAGCATGTGGTTGAGTTTTGGGTTTTTTTATCCACTCTGCTACTCTGCCCCTCTTTATTGGTGAATTCAGACCATTTACTTTTAGGGTAATTATTGATCATAAATCAATAATTTTCTAAAGCCATTTATTTTTTGTTTTATGGTAGCTCTGAGCCTCCATTGGTTCTTTTCCTTTGTGTTTCTGTCTGTTGTTTTTGTTTGGTGGTATTCCACACTTCTTTCCTTTTTTTTTTTAAGCTATGTGTCTGTTTTGGGTATGTGTGTGTGTGTGTGTGTGGTTACCATTAGGTTTATAAAAAACAAACTTGAACTTATACTGTAGTGTTTTTTTTTTTTCTTTTGAGTGCATCTGATCTTCATCCTTCTTTGCCAGTTCAGACTTTTCTCCCTCTCCTTTAATGTTTTTGTTGTCACAAATTATTCCTGTTTATGCTGTAAGTTTTTTGGTGATCTTACTCGTAGTGTTGTGAACTTATGTTTTTTGTTTCATGTAGAATAAACTCCCTTGAGTATTTCCTGCAATGGAGGTTTTCTGGTGATAAAACCCCTCAGTTTCTGTATGCCTGGGAACATCTTTATTTCTCCTTCATATTTAAAGGATAATTTTGCTGGCTATATTATTCATGGCTGGAAATTTCTCTTTTTCAGATATTTGAATATTTGATTCCACTCTCTTCTGGCTTGTAGTTTCTGCTGAAAAGTTGGATGAAATTCTGCTGGGTTTTCCTTTGTAGTCATTTTCCTTTTTCTGGCTGCTTTGAGAATTTTTTGTCATTAATTTTTGACAGTATTAATACCAAGTGCCTTGGAGAGGGCCTTTTTGGATTGAGGTAACAAGGTGTTCTGTTTGCTTCTTGGATTCAAGGATCCAGTTCCTTCCATAGATTTGGGAAATTCTCGCCCACTATTTTTTTTTTAATAGACTCTCTGTTCCCTGCTCCCTTTCTTGCTCCTCTGGAATATCTATAATTCTAATATTGCTTTTCCTGATGGAGTCAGATAGTTCTCATACAGCTCCTTCATATTGGCTCTGTTTTCTATGCTCAGTATTTTACTTTTCTGTTATTGTTAATCCTCACCTGAAGATATTTTTACTCCATTGATTTTTAGAGAGAGTGGAAGGGTTGGGGAGAGACAGAGACATCGATGTGAGAGAGACACATCAATTGGTTGCCTTCCACACATGCCCTGACTAGGGTCAGGGATCGAGCCTGCAACTGAGCTACGTGCCCTAGATCGGAATCAAACCCAGGACTCTTCAGTCTGACACTCTATCCACTGAGTCAAACAGGCTAGGGCCAGTAGTTCACTCTTAATCTCCTTAATTGTATGCTTCATTACCAGGATTACTAATTGGTTCTTTTTTAAAGTTTCAAGCTCTTTGGTAAATTGATTTGTTTTCTGAATGCATTGAATTGCCTCTCTGTATTTTGTCACATCTTGTTGAGTATTTTCAGAACTGCAATCTTGAAATCTCTATCATTTATCACACATTTCCATGAGTTCCAGTTTCCTTTCTGGGGATTTTTCATTTTCTTTCTGGTCATCCTCATTACCGTGTTTTTTCATGGTATTTGCTCTTCTCCTTTGCCTATGCATGTATCTCTGTCTAGATATGTGGTTGATAGCAGCTTTCTATAAATAGGTCTTCCTACTATTTTCCTGTCATGTCGTTGAATTGCAAGATTTTTACCTCTGTGATCTCCCAGTCTTGACCTCCACAGGTTCTGTAATACAGTACAGCCACACTACTTGGGGGTGGTATTTGTTTTGCCATCACCATAATGGTGGTCCCTGACCTCTGCGGGGTCCCACCCGAAGCACCCTCCTGGGGATCAGGCACAGAGGGAAACAGTGGGGCTACTGCAATAGCTCTTTATTTACAGATAACATCCCCTGGATCTGACTCCAAGGGCAATAGGAAGCAAGTTTTGGGAGTCCATGTGGCGGCAGGGCTCTGTGGTTCTGTTTCTTTGTCTGATACACCACTACTCAGCTCAACTGTGGAGAGCTGCGTGGCAGAACCCCATGCTCTGTCAGGCATCTGCTGACTCAGACACTGTTTGCTCCCTCACTGCTTGCCCTGCTGGGCTGCCCTCCATCCTCTGACAGTGGTTTTTCCTGGCCAAGGGAAGCACCTGCTACCACAGGCTTCCTCACCTCTCCAGGCTGACCTGCGAGCTCTCACTGCAGGGCCGCGTCTGCGGGCTGTCTGCACTTTCCTACCTTCTCATCTCCCTATTTATTCCCGTTTGCCCATCTTCAGATGTTTCAGTGTGTGAGTCTCTCAGATGTGTGTCAGTGTTGAACAGGGATTTCTTTGTGGAATTATAGTTGGTTAACTTAACATTTCAGGGGGAGAGGACAAGGTGCATTCTCACACATTCTTCTTATGTCACCCTAAACTGCCTGAGTACAGAAACCCTGCTTACCTTATCACTACTGTAGCCTAAACATTTTGACACATCACAGGTACACAATAGAGGAATTCAGGATAGAAAAAGGCTGGTGATAATAGGTTTGAGAGAACAGAGAAAATGCTTCAAGAAATAATTCAGGCCCTGGCTGTTGTGTCTAAGTTGGTTGGAGCATCAGTCTATACATTGAAAGATCGCAGGTTCAATTCCCCATCAGGGCACATACCC
The DNA here is from genome assembly GCF_951640355.1 of Cnephaeus nilssonii. NCBI lineage: Eukaryota > Metazoa > Chordata > Mammalia > Chiroptera > Vespertilionidae > Cnephaeus > Cnephaeus nilssonii. Next base: position 97,312,758 of record NC_137080.1, on the reverse strand, counting down.
AGGTTGAGGGTTTGATCCCGTCGGTGTGCTTGTGGAAGGCAGCTAATCGATGTTTCACTCTAACATAAGTGTTTCTCTCTCTCTCTCCCTCTCCCTTCCTCTCTAAATCAATAAAAGTTATATATATTATATTCGGTAGTTTCCCAGAACTTAGGTTATAAATTTATAGAATGACAGAGTTCACTGATTTAAGCACAATGGGAGGGGGACATCATGCAAAGGCATATCAAGAAATTTAAGAGTACGCAGGTAAGACCCTATAAGCTTACAGAAATAAATCAGGTCACACACACACACACACACACACACACACACACACTCACACACAGGATTGGGAATCAAAGGTCAACAGCAACACTGGAAGCAGAAGACAATGGAGCAATGCCTTTGAAATTCTGAAGGAAATTCTTTCCAACCAAGACTCCTATACTCAATGAACCTAACAAGTGGGAAGGTAGGAGACATTCCCAGATATTTAACATTTTAAAAATTCAACTTCCACACTGTGGGAACCCTGATCACAGTACGCCAGATGTTCAAGGCCAATTTGAGTGTGGGGGCCCTGTCCAGAGTACGCCAGATGTTCAAGGCCAATTTGAGTGTGGGGGCCCTGTCCAGAGTACGCCAGATGTTCAAGGCCAATTTGCCATACGCGGGTGCAAAAGCAAGGACACAGCAATCATACCTTTTTTATAACCCAAATACTGATACCACTATTTAGCAAGAAGCCTCTTTTGTCTGAGTTGGTATAAAGCTGTGTTGTTGACCAGCCGGTGCACAGCTGCTTGGTATGGCTTTTGTGTTTGTACTGTATTAGCAAGGACTACTTTGTGAGACTGCTTTCTTAGCAATGGCTCCTGTTTACTGGGCTGCTTTGTGAAGTTACTTGGAAGAACTGTTTTGTCTGATGGCTCCTTATTAGCAATGGCTACTTGGTCTGCAATAAAGACTCTCCTACACGCAATGATGACTTCTCAAGTCTTCGCCTAATCCCTGGCGTCTGTGAAGGTCCAGTTCCTAGCAGAGGACGACCTGTGCACCCTACAGTGGGCATAGTCGAGCAGGATTAAGGGGTAAGTACTCTCACAACTGGTGCAGTGAGCAGGGTCCAGGAGAGTGTGGAGGATTCAGGAGTAAGTACTCCGACACACACCCACTTCTCAGGAAGCTATGGACAATGTTTCACCAAAATGAATTAAGTTAAGAAGTGAAATTTCAAGATGGCGGTGGAGTAGGTGAATCTTTCTTCTACCTCCTCCCAGAAACAAACTGGAAGTAACACTAAATTGGAGAAGATTCATCCTGAATTACAAGTGCAGACTGGCTGAATAGGAGACTTTTAAAGGGAAGGGCAGAACCCATCTTGAGACTGGTAGAAAGGGATGGGTTGTGAGAGGGGCTGGATCCACTCCCATGGGCGACGGGCCAAGCATGAGGAGGGTATCTCAGCTGCGGGGCGGTGGGGGCGATTCTCCTGAGGAGTGAGGTCCGGGCCCCTGGTCTGGAGTGCTGGAGCCAGGAACAGTGACCCATGTAGCATCCAACTGTGAAAGGCGGCAGGGCTTCTGTCCACCAGGGAGAGACGGAGCTTGCCAAAGACAAAGCCACTTAGGAAAAAACACAAAGCACAAGGTTTTCGTTCTCAGCCACTCACCCTGGGCTTTGGCAGAGGGAGGGTGGTATAAACTGGAGTCACCTGGGGAGATGACAGGGTAGGAGGCATTGGGGAGAAATGTGGGGCAGCTGCCAGGATACCTGCGCTCGGTCATCCCCCTCCTGATACAGCAGCAGCCATTTTTCCTGAGAAGCCCCGCCTAGCAGCAGCAGCCTGGGAAAAGGCAATTACCCTTTCCTCAGGGATACAGCTTATCGCCCTGCTAAGGAATCCCACTTTCCCCTCCCTGCACCTCCACCCCTGCTGAGGAGGCAGCAGCAGAGGCCAGGCCTACACCTCTGGGCAATCTCAGGGTGCATCAGTGGTGGAGAGCCATTCCCCCCACTGTCTTCAGATCCTGACTAGCACTTCCCCCTCATGGGAGAGAGCTGATAGAAACTCCAGGCTTCCAGCAGACCCCATATGATGGCCTAGGGGAGGCTCAGCCCTGCAAAGGTCAAGGAAATATTCTGGTACAGACTTAGATGTGTGGCTCTGGGATGGGGGAACACACCCACAATCTTCTCTGAAGTCAAAATGGCACCTCCCACACACAGAGACCCAGAGATTCCATCTGCCAGATTCCACCAAAAGCCCTTTCAGAAACAGCCTTTCCAGTGACTGAGTCGGACAGGCCGCTGGCAGGGGGAGGATGAAGGCCGATCCTGAGGTGCCTTGGGATATCTCCTGACCTTCTGGGCCCCGTGCTAACAAGCTGGCCGCACAGTGCAGCTTGGCCACTCTTGTGCCGCAAGTCCGATGGGGCAGCCACTTGAAGCTTCAAACAGATTGCCAAGAGCCAAATGTGGACAGCTTCTGACAGTGGCTAGCACCAAAGCACCTCCCAGGAGGCCCAGAACAGGCATACAAAACAGTCCAATTCAGTCAACATAGGAGGAGCCTGCAACCAAGGTACATGCCCTTGACCAGGATCGAACCCAGGACCCTTTGGTCCACAGGCCAACACTCTATCCACAGAGCCAAACCAGCTAGGGCTATTTATTTTCCTTATTCTATTTTTTTATTTTGCATTCTTTCACTTCATTTATCTTTGTTTCCTTTCCATATTTTTCTTTCTTTTCTTTTTTACTATTCCTTTTCCTGTCCTTTACTTATGTTTTCTTCTTTCCCTTCTTTCATATTTTTTTCTTCCCCAATTTTTCTTCTTGTATTTTTTATTAATCTTGTTCTCTTTTCTCTTTTCTCATTCTCTTTTCTTTTGTGGTTGTTTTGACTGTGGTTGTTGGGGTCTTTTGTAGGTTTTTGTTTTATTTTGTTTCTTCTGTCAGCACCTATACAACAGCTCACACAACAAGTTGAGCCACTAACGTACAGAACAGCAAAACTCAGACCCAATGACAACAGGAGAACCCAAATAAACCACACAAGGCACATTCCTAGAGCATCAGCTCAAGAGATCAAAGAGACTGCACCACTAGGTCCTACAGGACACTTAATACATAAGGCCACCCCACAAAGACTGGGTGGTATAGCAGTTTTACATAATACATAGAAACAAACAAAAGGGAGAGCTTATTAGTAAATGGGGAACAAAGAAATAACCCCCAAATGAAAGGAAAAAGCTCCAGAAAAAGAGCTAAATGAAATGGAGGTAAGCAATTTATTACACATAGACTTCAGAGTAATGGTTATAACTATGCTCAAGGTACTTAGAACTACATAAAACTTAATGGAAACTACAAGGAACTTAGTGGCAACTACGTCAGGATGAAAAATGAGCCCTGGCCAGTTTTGCTCAGTGGTTAGATTGTTGACCTGGGCCTCAGATTCAATTCCAGGTCAGGGGCACGTACCTCAGTTTCAGGTTCCTAAGCAATAGTAGAGGTGCATGTGTAGTAGAGGCAACCAATTGATGTGTCTAATCTCACATCAATGTCTTTTTCTCTCTCTCTTTCTCTCTCTCTCTTCCCCTTCTACTCTCTCTGGAAATCAATGGGAAAAAAACACACCTCTCAGGTGAGGATTAAGAAAAGAAAAGAAAAAAAGATGCCCTAGCTGGTTTGTCTCAGTGGATAGAGCATTGGCCTGTGGACTTAAGGGTCCCAGGTTTGATTCTGGCCAAGGGCACATGCCTAGGTTGTGGGTTTGATCCCCAGCAGGGGCTGTGCAAAAAGCAGCCAATCAATGATTCTCTCTTGTCATTGATGTTTCTCTCTCTCTCTCTCAACCTTCCTCTCTTAAATCAATAAAGAAATATTAAAAAAAAGAAAAATGACAGAAGTTGTGAATTAAGAACCAGTGGGAAATGTATACCTTACCTGCCCAGCCAGCGTGGCTCAGTGGTTAAGCACTGACCTATGAACCAGGAGGTCATTGTTCAATTCCTGGTAAAAGCACAAGCCCAGGTTGCAGGCTCCATTCTTAGTAATGGATGTGCAGGAAGCAGCCAATCAATGAGTCTCTCTCATCATTGATGTTTCTATCTCTCTCTCCCTCTCCCTTCCTCTCTGAAATCAATAATATATATATAAAATTTAAAAGTAGGTTGCTTGAAGCAGAGGATCGAATCAGTGATTTGGAAGAAAGGGTAGGAAAAACACCTAATCGGAACAATAAAAAACCAAAATTTTTTGAATGAGGATAGTTGAAGGGAACTTTGGGACAATAAGAAACATATGTTATCCCTATCATAGAGGTTCCCAAAGGAGAAGAAAGTGTGCAAGTGATAGAAAAGCTATTTGAAGAAAAAATGGCAGAAAACTCCCCCAACCTGGTGGAGGAAAGTCACTCAAGTTCAGCAAGCACAGAGGGTCCCAATCAAGATGAAACCAAAGTGACCCACATCAAGATTCATCATAATTAAAATAGGCAAGATTAAACACTAAGAGAGAATGTCAAAGGCAGCAAGAGAGAAACAGCCAGTTACCTACAGGGTGTTCCCATAAAGCTGTTACCTGATTTCTCCAAAGAAACACTTCAGGCCACAAGGGATTGGCATGAGGTATTCAAAGTAATGAAAAGCAAGGGATGGGAGAAACCAAGATGGTGGCATAGGTAAACATCTCAACTGCTGCCTCACACAACAATTTCAAAACTACAACTAAAATATAAAACAGACATCATTCAGAACCACTGGAAGGCTGGCTAAGTGGAAATTCTACAACTAGAAGGAGAGAGAAAAGTACACTGAGACTCAGAGGAGCTGCAGAAGTAAAGTGCAGAGGTACGGAGGCGCATGCGCACAGAGAGGGCTGGCAACTGAGTACACGGCTGTCTTTCTCAATCGAGAGGGAGACAAAAGCTCCCAACCTCTCTGAACTCCAGTTACAGGAGAGACTCTGGGGACCCAGACTCATTCAGGGAGAAACTAGACTGTCTGGCAGCGGGCAAAACTCGAGGGCAGCTTACTCTCAGAGGTGCTTGCAGCGATTACCATGGGACACTGAGACCTGAAGGGCCTCTTAGGGCACAGGGCTGATGGGAAGCCATTGCTGTTTGCTCACCCTGAGACCCGACCCCATGAAGCCATTGCTGTTTGCTCCACCCTGAGATTCCGCCCCACCCAAGCTGTGTGCAGAGGCTTTTGCATATGAATGGCCTGATCCTTTGAATTCTAAACTTACCTAACAAACTGCAGCTGAGTCAGAGACCCAGAACATCCAAAAGAAGGCCCAAGGCCCCACAGCAGCTTGCATTGCTTCACAGCTGGGTCTCATCTGGGCACCTCCAAAACCCAAACAAAGAAGAGGAACCTGCAGATCTCTCTGTAGCTCCTGCTGGGTGGCCTCAGGCAGAAGCTAAATTAGCACCTCCTTGGAGATCCAAGAGCCAGTGTACCCAGGGGTCAGAGTGGGACCATTCAGATTACAACTCCTCAGATCCATAAGGGACACACTCAGGGGGCAGACTCAGTGAGCATCAAAGCCCCACTGAAGCAAGTCTTGCCTCATAAGGGTGTCTCCAGCACAGAAGTTCTCCCATCGTAGACACAGCTGATCCTCACAGCCAATTGGCCTGGAGGTCAATTCCTCCCAGTGATACCAACAACAATCAAGGCTTAACAACAACAAGACTGTGCACACAGCCCACAAAGGGGTGCACCAAGAGTGTCCACCTCAGGTAACTAGGGAGGCTGAGCCACTGGGCCCTATAGGACACCTAGCACACAAAGCCACTCTATCAACTCAGGGAAGCAGCCAAAATGCGGAGACAAAGAAACAGGTGACAAATGACAAAAATGGAGGAAAGCAAACGACTGGATATAGAGTTCAAAACCATGGTTATAAGGTTTTTCAAGAATTTTCTAGAAAAGGCTGATAAATTTAGTGAGACCCTCGAGGATATGAAAAAGGACCAACTAGAAACTAAGCGTACACTGACTGAAATAAAAAATAATATACAGAGATCCAACTGCAGACTAGAGGATTGCAAGAATCAAGTCAAAGATTTGAAATACGAAGAAGCAAAAAACACCCAACTGGAAAAGCAAAAAGAAAAAAGGATCCAAAAAGTTGAAGATAGTGTAAGAAGCCTCTGGGACAACTTCAAGCGTACCAACATCAGAATTATGGGGGTGCCAGAAGAGAGAGAGCAAGATACTGAAAACCTATTTGAAGAAATAATGACAGAAAACTTCCCCCATCTGGTGAAAGAAATAGACTTACAAGTCCAGGAAGCACAGAGAACCCCAAACAAAAGGAATCCAAAGAGGACCACACCAAGACACATCATAATTAAAATGCCAAGAGCAAAAGACAAAGAGAGAATCTTAAAAGCAGCAAGAGAAAAACAGTTAATTACCTACAAGGGAGCACACATACAATTGTCAGCTGATTTCTCAACAGAAACTATGCAGGCCAGATGGGAGTGGCAAGAAATATTCAAAGTGATGAATAGCACGAACCTACAACCAAGATGACTCTACCCAGCAAAGTTATCATTCAGAATGAAAGGTCAGATAAAGAGCTTCACAGATAAGAAAAAACTAAAGGAGTTCATCACTGCCAAACCAGTATTATATGAAATGCTGAAAGGTATTCTTTAAGAAGAAGAAGAAGAAAAAAGTAAAGATAAAAATTATGAACAACAAATACATATCTATCAACAAGTGAATCTAAAAATCAAGTGAATAAAAAATCTGAGGAACAGAATAAACTAGTGAATATAACAGAATCAGGGGCATAAAAAGGGAGTGGACTGACAATCCTCGGGGGGAAAGAGTTGTTGGGGGTGCAGGAAAAGACTGGACAAAAATCATACTCCTATGGATGAGGACAGTGGGGGGTGTTAAGGGCAGAGGGTGGTGTAGGAACCGGGTGGAGGGGAGCTATTGGGGGGTGGGGGGGAGAGAAGAGGAACAATTGTAATAATCTGAACAATAAATATTTATTTTTTAAAAATTAAAATAAATAAATGCAAGGTTTTGGTAATTAAAAAAAAATAGCAAGGACTGGCATCCAAGACTACTCTATCCAGCAAGGATATCACTTAAAATAGAGGCAAAATAAAGAGCCTCCCAGACCAACAAACAAACAACAGAAAAAGCTAAAGGATCTCATTACTAGAAAACCAGCATTGCAAGAAATGTTAAAGGGTTTGCTTTAGGAAGAAGAAATATATAGAGGACCATAGATATAAAGAAAGAATGACAACAAATAAATGCCTTCCAATAATAACCTTAAATGTAAATGGCTTTAGTGCTCCAAGAAAAAGACAGAGTAGCTAAATGGATAAGGAAACATGATCCAGAATAAAACACATAGACTGAAAGTGAAGGGATGAAAAAAATATCCATGCAAATGGAAACACAAACAAAACAAAAACTAGGGTAGATACTCATATCTAACAAAATAGACATCAAAACAAAGGCCATAAATGAAGGTCACTACGTAATAATAAAGAGATCAATCCAAGAAGAGGATAAGCCCTAGCTGGTTTGGCCCAGTGGATGGAGCGTCCGCCTGCGGACTGAAAGGCCCCAGGTTCGATTCCAGTCAAAGGCATGTACCTTGGTTGCAGGCACCTCCCCGGTAGGGGGTGTGCAGGAAGCAGCAAATTGATGTTTCTCTCTCATCAATGTTTCTAACTCTCTATCCCTTTCCCTTCCTCTCTGTAAAAAATAAATAAAATATATAAAAAAAAAGAAGAGGATATAGGTAATGTAAACATATATGCAACCAATACAGAAGCACCTAAATATGTATATTAAAAAAACTCTTGGGGAGGGTGGGGGGAGGGGGGAGAGATCAACCAAAGGACTTGTGTGCATGCATATGAGCCTAACCAATGGTTAAGTTCAACAGGGCATCCGTGGGGAGGGGTGTGGGATGGGAATGAGGGGATGAGGACAAATATGTGACACCTTAATCAATAAAGAAATTTAAAAAACAAACAAACAAACAAAAAAACTCTTGGTGGATTTTAAGAGATCTTCAGCAATACAGTCATAGTAGGGGACTTGAATAACCCACTATCATCACTGGGTAGATCTTGCAGACAAAAATATCAACAAGGCAACAGCTACCTGGATCAGATGGATTTAATTTATATTTACAGAACATCAACCTAAAGCATCAGAATATACATTCTTCCCAACTGCACATGGAACATTCTGAAAGACAGATCACATGGTAGGACAGTCTCTTTAATAAATGGTGTTGGGAAATTTGGACAGTAACATGCAAAACAATGCAACTAGACTTCCAATTTACACAACACACAAGAATAAACTCAAAATGGATAAAAGACTAATATGAAGTCACAAAACCACAAAAATCCTAGAAAACATAGGCAGTAAAATCTCAGACATCTCTCAAAACAACATTTTTGCAGATATATCTCCAAGGGCAATGGAAACACAGGGGGGAAAATGGGACTACATTGAACTAAAAAGATTCTGCACAGCAAAAGAAACCATTAAAATAATGAAAAAGAACCGACTGTATATGTGACCATATTCACCAATGATTCATCTGATAAGGGGATAATCTCCAAAATATATAAAGAAGTTATACAACTCAACAGCAGGATGACAAAAAGCCAATTAAAAAATGGACAGGCCTGGCAGATGTGGCTCAGTGGTTGGGCATTGACCTATGAACTAGGAGGTCACAGTTCAATTCCTGGTCAGGGTACATGCCTGGGTTGCAGGCTCGATCCCAAGTAGTGGCTGTGCAAGAGGCAGCCAAATGATGATTCAATCTCATTGATGTTTTTGTCTCTCTCTCCCTCTCCCTTCCTCTCTAAAATCAATAATATATATATTTTTTAAATATATATATATTTTTTAATGGGCAAAGGGACAAGTTTTTGAATGTCAGAAAAATGGCAGTGGAGTAAGTGGATGCTACATAGACATGCTCCCAGGACCAAACTGGAATTACATTAAAAAAATTTTTTAATCCTGAATAATCAACTGAAGATTAGCAAGAGAGAACCCTGATAATCAAGGATGGAAAGTGGAGACCACATAGAGACTGACATTTGCTATCCAGGTGGTTTTGCCTAGGGAAGACAGTGGACCCACCCTATTGGAAAACACCTTGCCCTACAGTGGGGAGTTCCTGAGGCGCATTAAGAGACTGAGAATAACAATTAGCCTCTAGGCAGAAGCAATTACCTCACCCTGTAGGAAAAACTTGCCACACCTCTGGACGATTGCCTGAGGGCTACTCAAGACAGAATCAAGTAAGTCTGCAGGCAGTCAGTCTTTGGAGGCTTTGAGTCTGCCAGATCTAATTAGTCAGAAACAGCATTTGACACTGTCCTGCACTACGGATTGAGAGGCATAGCAGATCTACCTAATACATAGTCACAAACCCAAACAGGCAGCCAAAATGAGATAAAAAACAACCCCCAAATGAAAGAACAAGATAATTCTCCTGAAGAAGAGACAAATGAAATGGAGATAAGAAATTTATCTGATATAGAATTCAGAATAATGATGGTAAAGATGCTCAACAGCATGAGAGAAGATATAGTAACTATGAAAATGGAAATAAAGAACAACACAGCACAAATAAAGAACAGGTAGAAAGGAACACACAGCTGATTGGGGGAGGCTGAGGATCAGATAAGTGAAATAGAAGAGAGGGTAGAAAAAAATCACTCAATCAGAGAACCAAAAAGAAAAACAAGTAAAGCAGGAGGATGGCTTAAGGGAGCTGTGGGACAACATGAAACGTAACAACATTCACATAGTAGGGGTTCCAGAAGTAGCAGAAAGGGAGAAATGGATAGAGAACGTGTTTGAAGAAATAATGGCAGAAAACTTCCCTAACCTGGTGAAGGAAAAAGTCACACAAGTTCAGGAGGCACAGAGAACCCCAAGCAAGAAGAACCCAAACAGGCCCACACCTAGTCACATCATAATTAAAATGCCAAAAATTAAAGACAAAGAGAGAATCTTAAAGGCAGCAAGAGAAAAGCAAACTGTTACCTACAAAGGAGCTCCCATAAGGCTGACACCTGATTTCCCACCAGAAACTCTACAGGCCAAAAGGGAATGACATGAAGTACTCAAGCTAAGGGAAAGCAGGATCTGAGACCAAGATTACTATATCCAGCAAGGCTGTCATTCAAAATAAGTGGTGAAATAAAAAGCTTCCCAGACCAAAAAAAAAAAAAAAAAGCTAAAGGAGTTCATCACCACCAAGGCAGCATTACAAGAAATGCTAAAGGGACTGCTATAATGAGAACAATATAGAAATGTAGGCATACAGAATTAAAATAGCAATTTAGGTACCTATCAATAATAACCTTAAATGTAAATGGATTAACTACTCTAATCAAAAGACCTAGGGCAGCTGAATGGATATAAAAACATGACCCAAATATATGCTGTCTATAAGAGACCAACCTCAGCACAAAAGACTTACACAAGAGGAGAGTGAAGGGATGGAAAAATATTTCCATGCAAATGGAAAAGAAAAAAAAAACACACAATAACACTGGAGTAGCAATACTAATGTCTGACAAAATAGACTTCAAAATGAAGGCCATTACAAGAGACAACAAAGATAACTACAAAATACTAAAGGGATTGATCCAAGAGGATATAACCCTGAAAAACATATATGCACCCAATATAGGAGCACCTAAATATATTTTTAAAAACTTCTAGAGGACGTTAAGGAAGAGATCAACACAATACAGTCATAGACTTTAACACTTCACTGACTTCGCTGGATAGATCTTCCAGACAAAAAATTAACAAGGACAGTGACTGTAAAAGACACACTGGGCCGAAACCGGTTTGGCTCAGTGGATAGAGCGTCGGTCTGCGGACTGGAGGGTCCCGGGTTCGATTCCGGTCAAGGGCATGTACATTGGTTGCGGGCACATCCCTGGTGGGGGGTGTGCAGGAGGCAGCTGGTCGATGTTTCTCTCTCATCGATGTTTCTGGCTCTCTGTCCCTCTTCCTTCCTCTCTGTGGAAAATCAATAAAATATTTTAAAAAATAAAAAAAAAGACACACTGGATCAGATGGATTTCATTGACATTTATAGTACATTTCACCCCAAAGCTGCAGAATATAGTCTTTTCCTTTTAAAAAAAATATATTTTATTGATTTTTTACAGAGAGGAAAGAAGAGGGATAGAGAGTTAGAAACATCAATGAGAGAGAAACATCGATCAGCTGCCTCCTGCACACACCCTACTGGGGATGTGCCCACAACCAAGGTACATGCCCCCGACCGGAATCGAACCCAGGACCCTTCAGTCCGCAGGCCGACACTCTACCCACTGAGCCAAACCAGTCAGGGCTATACAGTCTTTTCAAGTGAACATAGGTCATTCACAAAGATAGGACACAAAACAAGTCTCTACACGTTCAAGAAAATTGAAATCATATCAACCATCTTCTCAGATCACAGTGCAATGAAATTAGAAATCAACCACAGTAAAAACACCCCAAAACATTCAAACTCATGGAGGCTAAATTGCATGTTATTAAACAATGAATGGGTTACCAATGAGATCAAGAAAGAAATCAAAGACTTTCTGGAAACAAATGAAAATGAAGATACAACAACCCCAAATATCTGGGAGACAGCAAAAGCAGTCCTGAGAGGGAAGTTCATAGCACTACAGGCCTACCTCAAAAAAACCAAGAAAAATCAGCAATAAACTATTTAACCCTACAACTTAAAGAATTAGAAAGAGAATAACAAGAAAAGCCCAGAGTAAGTAGAAGGAATGAAATAATAAAGATTAGCCGAAACCGGTTTGGCTCAGTGGATAGAGCGTTGGCCTGCGGACTGAAGGGTCCCAGGTTCGATTCCGGTCAAGGGCATGTACATTGGTTGTGGGCACATCCCCGGTAGGGGGTGTGCAGGAGGCAGCTGGTCGATGTTTCTCTCTCATCGATGTTTCTAGCTCTCTATCCCTCTCCCTTCCTCTCTGTAAAAAATCAATAAAAATATCTTTAAAAACAAAAAAGAAATAGACCAACACATACTTGTTAACTGATTTAAAAAAAAAAAAAAGAAATAATAAAGATCAGAGCAGAAATAAATGGCATAGAGACTAAGAAGAACAATATAAAAAAATCAATGAAATCAAGAGCTTGTTCTTTGAAATGATAAACAAGATAGATGAACCATTAGCCAGGCTCATCAAGACACAAAGAGAGAGGAACCAAATAAAATAAAAAACGAAAGTGGAGAAGTAACCATTGACACCACAGAAATACAAAGGATTGTAATGAAATACTATGGACAACAAGCTGGACAATGTGGATAAAATGGACAGATTCCTAGAAAAATACAATCTCCCAAAACTGAATCAGGAAGAATCTTAAAACCAGAATAGGCCAATAACAACTGAGGAAATAGAAGCAGTATTCAAAAAACTCCCAGCAAACAAAAGTCCAGGCCTGGATGGCTTCACAGGGGAGTTTTACTAAACATTCAAAGAAGAACTAACCACCTATACTTTTCAAACAATTCCAAAAAAACCCAAGAGGAATGAACACTACTAAGCTCTTTTTATGAGGCCAATATTTTCCTAATCCCAAACCCAGATAAAGACACTACAAAGAAAGAAAATTACAGGCCAATATCCCTGATGAACATAGATGCTAAAACCCTCAACATAATATTAGCAAATCTAATCCAGCAATATATTAAAAATATCTTACACTGTGACCAAGTGGGATTTATTTCAGGGGTTCAAGAATGGCACAATATTCGCAAATCAATAAACATGATATATCACATAAAGAAATTCAGAGACAAAAATCACAGAATCATATCAATAGATGCAGAAAAAGCATTCTACAAAATCCAATACCAATTTTTGATAAAAACTCTCAGCAAAGTGGGAATAGAGGGAGCATATCTCAACATGGTAAAGGCCATATATGACAAACCTACAGCCACATCATACTCAATGGGCAAAAACTAAAACCATTTTCCCTAAGAACAGGAACAAGACAGGGATGTCAACTTTCAGCACTCCTGTTCAACATAGTACTGAAAGTACTAGCCACAGCAATCAGACAAGAAGAAATAAAAGGCATCCAAATTGAAAAGGAGGAAGTAAAACTCTCATTATTCACAAATGACACAATATTGTACATAGAAAACCATAAAGATCCACCAAAAAACTACTAGATTTCATAAATGAATTTGACAATGTAGCAGGATACAAAATCAACACTCTAAAATTGATGGCTTTTTTTATTATTTATTTATTTATTTATTTATTTATTTATATTTACTTTTTCTAAATTTTTTTTTATTGATTTCAGAGAGGAAGGGAGAGGGAGATTGAAACATCCAGGATGAGAAAGAATCATTGATCGGCTGCCTCCTGCATGCTCCCTACTGGGGATTAAGCCTACAACCCAGGCATGTGCCCTTGGCTGGAATGAAACCCTAGACCCTTCAGTCCACAGGCCAACGCTCTATCTACAGAGCCAAACGAGCTAGGGCATCGATGGCTTTTTTTATACACCAATAATGAATTCTCAGAAAGAGAAACTAAACAATTTCATTTACCATTACAACAACAAAATTTTAAGATACTGAGGAATAAACCAAGGTGGCAAAAGACTTATACTCAGAATACTATAGGACGTTGAAAAAAGAGATAGAGAAAGATATAAACTAGTGGAAGAATAAACAGTGTTCATGGGTTGGTAGAATTAACATCATTAATATATACATACTACCCAAGGCTATCTACAGATTCAATGCAATCCCTATTAAAATACCAACAGCATATTTCACAGGTCTAGAACAAATACTCCAAAAAATTATATGGAGCTGAAAAAGACCCTGAAAAGCTGCAGCAATCTTGAAGACGAAGAAAAAAGTTGGAGGAATCACAATACCAGATATCAAATTATACTACAAATCCACTGTAATCAAAACAGCCTGGTACTGGCACAAGAACAGGTATATAGATCAATGGAACAGAATAGAGAACTCAGAAATTGACCCAAGCAATTACGCCTAATTAGTATTTGACAAAGGAGGTAAGAGCATACAATGGAGTCAAGACAGTCTCTTCAATAAATGGTGTTGGGAAAATTGGACAGATAAATGCAAAAAAAAAAAATGAAACTAGACCATCAACTTACACCATACACAAGAATAAACTCAAAATGGATAAAAGACTTAAGTGTAAATCGAGAAACCATAAAAACCCTAGAAGAAACCAGAGGCAGCAAAATCTCTGACATCTCTCATAGCAATATGTTTATGGATACATCTCCTGGGGCAAATGAAACTAAGGGGGAAAAAACAAATGGGACTACATCAAAACAAAAGGCTTCTGCACAGCAAAAGAAACCATCAACAAAATGAAAATGGAGCCCATTGAATCTAATGAACAAAATAAACTGACAAAATAGAACCAGGGGTTAGCTAAAGAACATATTTGGCAGTGATACATCTGATAAAGGGTTAATATCCAAAATACATAAGGAACTCATACAACTTAAAAAAGGACAAACAATCCAATTTAAAAATGGGCAAAGGACCTAAATAGATACTTCTCCAAAGTGGACATACAGAAGGCCAAGATACATATGAAAAAATGCTCAAAGTCACTAATCATCAGAGAGATGCAAATTAAAATGACAATAAGGTATCACCTCACACCTGTCAGAATGGCTACCATCAACAAATCAACGAATGACAAGTTCTGGCGAGGATGCCGAGAAAAGGGAACCCTAGTACACTGCTGGTGGGAATGCAGACTGGTGCAGCCATTATGGAAAACAGTATGAAGTTTCCTCAAAAAATTAAATGTGGAACTGCCATTTGACCCAGTGATCCCACTTCTAGGAATATATCCCAAAAAACTAGAAACACCAATCAGAAAGAATGTATGCACCCCTATGTTCACAGCAGCACAATTTACAATAGTAAAGATCTAGAAACGGCCCAAGTGCCCATCAGTAAATGAGTGGATAAAAAGCTGTGGGACATTTATACTATGGAATACTATGCAGCAGTCAAAAAGAAGAATCTCTTACCCTTTGAGACAGCATGGAGGGACCTGGAGAGTATCATGCTAAGTGAAATAAGCCAGTCAGAGAATGACAAGTATCACATGATCTCACTCATATGTGGAATCTAAGGAACAAAATAAACTGATGAATGGAGTGGCTCCAGAGGCATTGAAGCCTGGAACAGAGTGCAGAATCTCAGAGGGAAGGTAGGTGGAAGGGAGGGAATTACCAAAGACCTTGTATGCAATATGCATCTCTCATGGACATGGACAGTGGGGTGGTGAGAGCCTGTGATGGGCTTTTTCACACACCAATAAAAAGGGTGCAGGCTGGAAGGGGTCAATGCGGGAGGAAAAGGGGACATATATAATACTTTCAACAATAAAGTTTTTTTTAAAAAATGGGTAAAGTATGGAGTTTCAGGAGCATAGAAAGGGAATGGACTGACAACTCTCAGGGATAAAGGGGTGTGGGGGTGTGGGAAGAGACTGGACAAAAATCGTACACCTATGGATGAGCACAGTTCGGGGGGAGGTAAGGGAAGAGGGTGGGATGGGAACCAGGTGAAGGGGAGCTATGGGGGGAAAAAAGAGGAACAACTGTAATAATATGAACAATAAAGATTTATTAAATTTTAAAAAAAATGGGTAAAGGCCCTGAATAGACACTTTTCCAAAGAGGATATACAGATGGCCCATAGACATATGAAAAAACTGCTCAGTCACTAATCTTTAGAGAAATGCAAATTAGAACTACCATGAGGCATGACTTCACACCTGCCAGACTGGCTGCCATCAACAAATCAACAAACAAGTGCTGGGGAGGATGTGGAGAAAGGGAGCCCTCTTGCACTGCTGGTGAGAATGCAGACTGGTGCAGCCACTGAGGAGAACAGTATGGAGTTTCCTCAATAAATAAAAAATGAACTGCGTTTTGATCCAGCGATCCTGCATCTGGGACTATATCCTAAGAATCCCAAAACAGCAGTCAGAAATAATATATGAACTCCTATGTTTCATATATTTATAATAGTCGAGATCTGGAAACAGCCCAAGTGCCCATCCGTAGATGAGTGAATAAAAAAGCTGTGGTACATTTACACAACAGAATACTATGCGCCATAAAGTAGGAAGGAGTTCATACCCTTTGAGACAGTATGGATGGATCTGAATGCCTTATTTTACTTACTGGAGAGTAAGTAAAATAAGGCATTCAGAGATAGACAAATACTATATGATTTCACTAAATGCGGAATCTAATGAACAAAATAAACTGACAAAATAGAACCAGAGGTATGGACACATGGAAGACTGACAAATGTCAGAGGAGAGGGGAGGAGGGGAACAGGAGAGAGGTGAAGGGGTTAGCTAAAGAACATGTATGCATTGCCTGGCCAGTGTGGGTCAGTTGGTTGAGCGTAGTCCCATGTACCAAGAAGTCACCAGTTCAACTCTCAATCAGGGTACAGGTTGTGGGCTTGATCCCCAGTAAGGTGTGCGCAGTAGGCAGCCGATCTATATCTCTCTCTCTCATGAATATTTCTCTCCCTCTCCCTTCCTCTCTCTCTAAAAATCAATCCTATATAATAAAAGGCCAGCGGCCATAATGGCGTAACGACCAGAACGACCGATCGACCAGTCACTGTGAGGTACAGTGACCACCTCTCGGTCCCTCCCCCAGCCCACAGGCTCCGATTGTTGGCCAACGGGGAACCACGGGGAACCAGGTGGGTGGCAGCAGGGCAGGACTGGGACTGGCGAGCAGGCGGAAGGCAGACCTCTTGGTCCCTCCCCCTGGCCCGCAGGCTCCAATACATCGCCAGATGGCAAACAGGTAATCGGGGTGGGTGTTGGCAGCGGGGCAGAACTGGGGACTGGCAAACGGGCAGAAGATGGCCCTGATCACAGGTTAGGCCAAGGGACCCTACCCATGCACAATTTTGTGCACTGGGCCTCTAGTAATAATATATTTTTTACATAGCACATGGACACAGACAATAGTGTGGAGGACCAAGGCAGGACAGGGGCTGGAAGAGGTGGGCAAAGGGGGAGGAAATGGGAGACATCTGGAAGTCTCAACAATAAAAAGTTTACATAAAATAAAAATAATAAAAATTTTAAAGAAAAGAGGGAAAACATGGGGTAAAAAAATAGAATCAGGAAAAAACCAAGATGGCTTTCTTGCAGAGGTGTGTGTAGGAATCATTGTTTACTGCGCTGGGGCGCGGGACGCAGGGACGCGGAAACTCGGAGATGCAGAGACGGCTGACTGGCAGCCATCGGTGTTTGCCATGCCCTAGTGACTCCCTGAGACCCCACCCCACACAATTTACAAACCCACCCAAGCCCTGTGCAGTGGCTTTTGCATATAAATGGCCTGCCTTGTCGCAGCTTAACCTAACAAACTGCAGCTCTGGTCAGACAGCTCCAAAACCTCCAAGCAAAGAGGAGAAATCTGCAGATCTCGTTGTAGCTCCTGCTGGGTGGCCTCAGACAGTAGCTGACCTGCACCACATTTGACAACCAGAAGCCAGTGTACCTAGTGGTCAGTGTGAGACAACACCAAATTTCAACTCCTTACATCCATAAGTGACATATTCAAGAGGCAGACTCAGTGAGCACCAAAGCCCCACTGAAACAAGTCATGCCCCATAAGGGTGTCTCCAGCACAGTAGTTCTTCCATTATAGACACAGCGAGTCCTCATGGCAATTGGCCTGGAGGTCAATTCCTCTCAGTGTACCAACAGCAATCAAGGCTTAACTACAACAAGACTTTGCACTCAGCTCATAAAGGGGTGCACCAAGAGTGTCTACCTCAGGTGATTGGGGAGGCTGAGCCACTGGGCCCTATAGGTCACCTAGCACACAAAGCCACTCTATCAACTCAAGGAAGCAGCCAAAATGCAGAGAAAAAGAAACATCACAAATGAAAGAAATGGAGGAAAGCAAACAACTGGACATAGAGTTCAAAACCACATTTAAAAGGTTACTCAAGACTCTTCTAAAAACCTCTGAGGAACTTAGTGAGACCTTTAAAAATCTTAATGAGAATGCCAAAAAAATGGAAAAGAACCAGTCAGAAATTAAGCATACACTGTCTGAAATAAAGAATATACAGGAATTCAACAGTAGATCAAAGGACCCTAAGAATCAAACCAAAAATCTAAAATATGAGGAAACAAAAAACATCCAACCAGAAAAACAAAAAGAAAAAAGAATCCAAAAATATGAAGATAGTGTAAGGAGCCTCTGGGACAACTTTAAGCGTACCAACATCCAAATTATTGGGGTGCCAGAAGAAGAGAGACAGCAAGATACTGAAAACTTCCCCCACCTGGTGAAAGAAATAGACTTACACGTCCAGGAAGCGCAGAGAACCCCAAACAAGAGGAATTCAAAGAGGACCACACCAAGACACATCATAATTAAAGTGCCAAAGGCAAAAGACAAAGAGAGAATCTTACAAGCAGCAAGAGAAAAAGTTAGTTACATATGAGGGAGTACCCATACGACTGTCAGTTGATTTCTCAAAGAAACTATGCAGGCCAGATGGGAGTGGCAAGAAATATTCAAAGTGATGAACAGCAAGAACCTACAACCAAGATGACTCTACCCAGCAAAGCTATCATTTAGAATTGAAGGTCAGATAAAGAGCTTCACAGACAAGAAAAAGCTAAAGGAGTTCATCACCACCAAACCAGGATTTTATGAAAAGCTGAAGGGTATTCTTTAAGAAGAGGAAGAAGAAGAAAAAGGTAAAGATAAAAATTATGAACAACAAAATGACAACAAATACATACCTATCAACAAGTGAATCTAAAAATCAAGTGAATAAAAAATCTGATGAACAGAATAAACTGATGAATATAATAGAATCAGGGACATAGAAAGGGAGTGGACTGACAATTATCAGGGGGAAAGGGGTGTGAGGGGGTGCAGGAAGAGATTGGACAAAAATTTTACGCCTATGGATGAAGACAGTGGTGGGGGGTAAGGGCATGGGGTGGGGTGGGGAATCAGGTGGAGGGCAGCTATGGGGGAAAAAAAGAGTAATATCTGTAATAACCTGAACAATAAAGATTTATTTAAAAATTAAAAAATACCGAAAGAAAGAAAGAAAGAAAGAAAGAAAGAAAGAAAGAAAGAAAGAAAGAAAGAAAGAAAGAAAGAAAGAAAGAAAGAAAGAAAGAAAGAAAGAGAATCAACCCAGGACTCCCGACCGGAGAGTGAATGGAGAGCTGCGAAGCTGCAGACGTGTGGTGAGGCTGAAGGCGACGCATCAAGGGGACCAAGTGTTCAGGGCACCTGAGGACACACATCTCCAGATTGCACACCTGGTGACAATGGGTGGGAGGCAAGCAAAGAAGGGACAAGACAACTGACTCCAGGAAGACAAAGTTTGTACAGGTGTGGTTTTTAGACATAATGAAGAGCCTACTGAGCACGTCTGTGATGAAGGGTGGGGTGTCTGTGGTGACAGGAACCGAGCTCCATTTCCCCAAGTGGAAGCAGAGGGTAAGGCCCCAAACTCATGTCACCTGGAAAAAATGAAGGTCAGCACCAACATAGTCTGCTGCAAGGATGAACTGCCTGTGGGAGAGCAACGGGACGGGGCTGTCTTTTGCAATAGTATTGCAGATGTGTTACCACATGCGCAGCTGTAATTCATAAAAGACAACTTTGAAAACATGAATATAAAAAATTCAAAGTTTCAAAAAGAATTTGTTGAATAACTCTTACAGGCACATTTCTACACTAAGGTGGTACGTTAGTACAGGAAACACTTTTATTATTTTGCAAGGGTCTTTTATGCTGAAACTTATTTATCTTTTCCAGTTTATTTTGGAAGTATGATGCTCATAAAACTCATTAAAGCAACAATAACCTGAAAGCATTAATATATTGTTCAGATGGTAATGTTCCTTATTTAATAACTATTAGTTTTTAATTATACAATGATCACCTTAAAAAGTTTCAGAAATCTTATACAAAAATTCTTTCCAAGAAAGGATAAAAGGCATTTTGAGAATTATGAAATTACTAGAGGCCCGGTGCACGAAATTCATGCATGGTGGGGGAGGGGGTGTCCCTCAGCTCAGCCTGCACCCTCTCCAATCTGGGACCCCTCGAGGGATGTCCGACTGCCTGTTTAGGCCCGATCCTGGAATCGCCTAAACGGGCAGTCGGACATCCCTCTCACAATCCAAGACTGCTGGCTCCCAACTGCTGCCTGCCTGCCTTCCTGATTGCCCCTAACCGCTTCTGCCTGCCTGCCTGATTACCCCCTAACCACTCCCCTGCCAGCCTGATTGATGCCTAACTGCTCCCCTGCCAGCCTGTTTGCCCCTAACTGCCCTCCCATGCAGGCCTGGTCCCCCCCAACTGCTCTCCCCTGCAGGCCTGGGTCCCCCGCAACTGCCCTTCCCTGCAGGCCTGGTCGCCCCCAACTTCCCTCCTCTGCTGACCTGGTCACCCCTAAGTGTCCTCCCCTGCAGGCTTGATCGCCCCCAACTGCCCTCCCCTGCTGGCCATCTTGTGTCCACATTGGGGGCAGGATCTTTGACCACATAGGGGCATCCATCTTGTGTGTTGGAGTGACAATTTGCATATTACCCTTTTATTAGATAGGATAGAGGCCTGTTGCACGGGTGGGGGCCAGCTGGTTTGCCCTGAAGGGTGTCCCAGATCAGGGTGGACATTCCCTTGGGGCGTGGGGCGGCCTGGGTGAGGGGCCTGTGGTGGTTTGCAGGCCGGCCACGCCCCCCTGGCGACCCAAGCGGAGGCCCTGGTATCTGGTGTCAGGAGCCAAGAGTTGGTCAAAGGATTAACTCTGACCTTACTTCAGTAAGTTACTGAAACAGAAACTCATGGAAACTAGGCCCACTTCCTCTTGCCTGAGGACAAAGCATTCCTTCTGTAGCCGCCCTTCAGCCGCCACACCCTTTATCTATAGTCAGCACCCTTTACGACTTTAGCCAATTATCTAGGTCCTTTACGACTTTAGCCGATTATCTAAGTCCACATGACCCGTTCAGCCCCCACCCCTCCTAGGCATCTCCCCTTCTAGAAACCACATATAAGGAACACTGTAAGAATAAAATTTCGAGGCTTGATCAGAAACCCGTTTGTCTTGCCTCCACTCTTTGCGTCCCTTGTCTGTCTCTCATTCTCTTAGGTGCGCCGCCTCGGTACCCCCGTTAGAAGACTCCGCTGGCCGGGACAATCTGGGATTTATTTATCTTCTATAATTGAAACTTTGTAGCCTTGAGTGGAGACCTGAGCCTGCCAGGGTGTGTAGGAAGCTTGGCTTCCTCCATTGCCAGGGAAACCCAAGCCTCCTGCTCACTCCATGGCCGTAGCTATCTTGGTTGGGGTTAATTTGCATACTCACTCCTGATTGGCTGGTGGGCATGGCTTGTGGGTATAGTGGAGTGATGGTTAATTTGCATATTGCTCTTCTATTAGATAGGATTCCATAAACAAAAGATTAGATTAATAGAGCACTTTAGAGAGCAATCCACATCAATCAACAAAATAAATTTAAATATTCAAGAATATGCTAGTAATTTGTCTACCAGGATTCAAATGTGAATTAATGGGCCTTCTATTTTTTTTAAATATATATATATATATATATATATATATATATATATATATATATATTTTTTTTTTTTTTTTTTTTTTTTTCAGAGAAGAAGGGAGAGGGAGAGTTAGAAACATCGATGAGAGAGAAACATCCATCAGCTGCCTCCTGCACAACCCCCACTGGGGATGTGCCCACAACCAAGGCACATGCCCTTGACTGGAATTGAACCTGGGACCCCTCAGTCTGCAGGCCGACGCTCTATCCACTGAGCCAAACCGGCCAGGGCAGATTAATGGGCCTTTTAATTGGTATACATGCCTCATTTCTAACAAATGACACATTTTGCATATATGTATTTAGAAGAGAAATAAAAAGGTAAAGCTTGAATAAGTCAGCAACGACAGTCCCGGCAGGAAGTGTGCTGTTTGAGCAGCGAGTCTCAGGCACACACGTGTGGCCCCTTCGCTCTCTCTGACATGGCAACGAGAAAAATTCAGAACAAAGAAATGGCCAGTCAGTTGAGGTCAGGCTGCAACTAGAATCCTTCGTGGCACTGCTTAGTCTCCATGGAAGGACCTGGGGGTGCTGGGGAAATAACACACTTCCCAGGGAGCCCCGTCCTGAGCACATGCTGGACCCGTTGGCTGGCCTGGGGCCCTGGGGTCTTTCCAGCCGTGACAGCGCGTGTGGAGGACAGATAGCAAAGCCCGAGTCCTGAAGGCTCCGGTGGAAGCTGAGCCCCTGCTGCCAACAGAACCTTTGTGGTCAGACAGAGAAGGCCCGGTGACATCTGAGTTGTAAGGAAACTCACTGGAACCCAGCTGTCCAACAAGGTTTTATTGAGCACCTACTGTGCGCAGCACTGCACTAGGTGCCATGAAGAATACAAGAGAAATACAAGAGATGGCGCCCGCCCTCCGAGAGCTTACAGAACTAGACAGAAGTCAGATGTGCGTGACAGAGGCAGCATGTGGCGTGGAGGGTGTGCTGGCGAAGGGGGCAGGGTGGTCCAGCGGTGGGGAGCAGCTGCTCAGGGCAGGACAGGCAGAGTGCCCGCCATGGAAGGGCAGCTGCGAGGTGATCTGGCTGGAGCAGGGAGCTTGTGGGCACTATGGGGCCTGGACAGAGGCTGGGACCAGGGCTGGGCCTGTGGGCAGATTTGCTTTAATTCCTCTCGTGACATATAGGCACGTGGGCCTGTGGACACCCACTGCCTGCTCTCCCCAGCCTGCGCCCGGAGGAGGGGGCGGGGCGGGAGCCAGCGCCCCACTGGAGAAGCTGGTGCAGCCCTGCGGCGGGGAGGCTCTGCTCGAGGGGATGTTCGCCCTGTGCTTCCAGATGGACCACGAAGAGCAAGACATCCTGGGTGTTTACAAACTCTCCTCACCAGGACCAACCCAGGTCACTTACTGATCACTGGTCACACTGTCATCCCAAAGCCAAGGTATGTGGACCACCCCCGAGACCCGTGGCTGCAGGAGCCCCACCTCCACCGTGGGGCCCGCACAGCCCTGGTCTCTGAAGAGCGTGGTCTCTGCCCTCGACACGAGACCGCCGCTGGGCGCCAGACCAATGCCAGCGAGGCCTCGCTGCCTTTCCTTCCGTCCATTTGCAGCCTTTTCCTAGATGTTTCCCTCTGCGTGGGAGCAGCTCTGTGAGTGGCAGGGAAGGCAGCAGAGTGGACGGGATGAGGGGAAGCTGTGGCATCTGGGCACAGCAGTGGCTGGGTGGGACAGTCCACCAGTCTTTCCCAAGGACATGTGGCACGGAATGCTACGCTGGGCAAGAAAGTGCTGCCTGGCCTCTTACTCCGCAAAGACAGTGCCGGGCTGGGTCAAAGGCCACGGGAGGGGTGAGGAGGGGGAAGGGCCAGGCCGGAAGTGTGCACAGGACCCAGGAGGCGGGGAAGAGGCGCCCTGCAGTGTGGTGGCGCAGCAGAGGCCGTGGGGTCCCTCCTCTCCCTCCTTCCGCCTTCAGTCCTGGAACTCCAGGAGACCGCGGGGTGGGCCAGGGCAGGCAGCAGGGGCTCAGGGTCTCAGCAGGAGGCGTGTTCCAGGCCATTTGAGCCACAGGAAGGGGACCAGGCGCCGGGTGAAGGTGGCCGTGAAGGTGTGAAGCAGCTCCTGCGACTCGGCATTGGTGAAAGTCACGGTGCCCCCTTCGTAATCCAGGGCGATGCCCACTCTCCGGGGCCGCGCTGCCGGGAAGAGCTCGGCCTCAGGGTCCGTGTTGGCCCAGATGCCCGCGGAGGAGAGGCGCAGCGCCCACACCCCGTCCTCCGGCCGCAGGGAGAGGTCTCCCTTCCTCTTCACAGAGTCTCTGGCCACGCCCACCATGCAGCTTTCCAGAACTTCCTCCTCTTCTTCTTCCTCCTCTTCTTCCTCTTCGTCCCCCAATGATTCCTCGTCCTCATCTGTTTCCCAGTTGTCGTATCCATCTCCATAGCCAGCCTCCTCTTCCTCCTCCTCTTCCCCCTCTTCCTCCTCGTCCCCGTCCTCTTCATCCTCGGACCAGCCCTCCCTCTCCACCTCCACTTCCCAGTAGACCCTGCCCCAGGTGAAGCCCTTGCTGCCCAGCACCCCGGGCTCACAGTCAAACCGCTGGGAGTGCTGGTAAGCGCAGTGGTACAGGCCGCTGTTGTAGGTCACACACTTGCAGTCCTTGGACAGCAGCAGGAACCCGCTGGCTGACTGCGGGTCCAAGGTGACACTCACTGTGGGAACAAAGGAGGAGGCAACAGGGTCACAGTGGGCCCAGAGGGCCACGCGTCTCCATGGTGTCCATGGCAGGGCTGCCACACTGCACCACCCCAGGGGCCAGTCACACCGTGTCCCACACGCAGGGCACGCCCTGGCCTAGGCTGCCCTCCCAGTGGGCTCTGAATACGGAAGCATGTGATCAGGCCGGTGAGAGGAAACTGAGTCAGGGAAGGGACTGGCGACAGGCCCTGTGAGGCTGGAAAACCCAGACACGGGCACGGGGCAGGGAAGGCCAGACGTGTCGTGGAGCCGCCCCTGCAGCGGAGGGCAGACAGTGGTCAGAGAGGAAGTGGGGCTTGAGCTCTGCCGCTGGGAGATTCTCCCTGTGGCCTGAGGGGACTCCTGGCGGGGGCACCACCTGCTGGACACTCACCCGTCTTATATTCCAAGTCTCTCAGCAGCTTCCCTGCGGAGAAGAGAAGGACAGCGATGGCCCGCAGGCCCAGCACTGCGCTCACTGCTCCTCGACCGCAGCCTCGGAGCCCCGAGAGCGGGCCTCCCCGAGTCCAGCCCAGCCCCTGCTCCCGCCCCAGGCGCTCCCCAGCCTTACCCTGGAATTCTCGCAGGCCTCGCTGCAGAGACGCGAGTTTATCTGAGAATTCTCCTGTCCTTTTCTTCACCACCCGAGCAATGGGTTTCCCGAGCCAGAACTTCTTCCGTGGGTACCTGAGGAGAGGAGATGTAACCTCAGCTGCTCTTGCATTCCTCTCAACCAGGGGTCCTCAAACTTTTTAAACAGGGGGCCAGTTCACTGTCCCTCAGACCGTTGGAGGGCCGGACTAGAGTTTAAAAAAAACTATGAACAAATTCCTATGCACACTGCACATATCTTATTTTGAAGTAAAAAAACAAAATGGCAAAAACACCCGCATGTGGCCCGCGGGCCGTAGTTTGAGGACGCCTGCTCTCAACCCTCAGAACAAGCCTGAAGGGGAGGAACCAGATCCCCCCGCAGACAGGAACAGGCCAGAGACAGAGCTGCGAGTGTCAGCAGACTCAACCACAGGGCCCTTCAGCTCCCCTCGCCACCTCTCCCCTCGCCACCTGACCGTCCCAGACAAGGAGAGCAGGCCGAGGGGGCGCCACAGAGAGCTTGCTCTGTGGACAGCGAGACTCAGGTTCAGGTGGTTCTTGCTTCCAGGAGGAACCATGGGTGTGGGCACCTTCGGTACCGTTTCACTCCCCATTCATTCAAATGGCTCTGGGTCAAGGGAAAGGGGGAGCGGGGTACGGGCACAGGCAGGGCGAGGCACACTCCAGCGAAGAAGCTCTGTTACCTGCTCAAGAAGTCCCTGGTGTCCTGGAAGGGAAGAAAGCACGGGATCAGCGACCGGACCTCACTCACCTGCGCCAGCGCGTCACAGACGGACGCGGGCCCTTCCTTACGGGGTTCTGGTGGAGTACTGGGTAAAAGGGAAACAAAATAATGAGAGCAACTGGGGCGGCCGGGTATGGTGCAGCAGGGCAGGGCCGGCTTCCCTGCGGTGACAGCACCATGCAGACTGGAAGAGGGAGGTGCTGGCCAGGTGGAGGTCGGAAGGTGGGAAGGGACAGTGAGGGAGGCAGGGCAGGCCATGCAGGCGGAACAGGAACAGCAGAGAGTTTAAACTTCGTTCCACGGACAGCAATACACCACGCTGGGTTTCAGGAAGGGGAGCTTTCATGTGGCTGTGACTCCAGGATCCATTCTCCCCTTCTTCCTTTTAATGACAGAACCCAGCAAAAAACTCCATTTCCCATAGTCCCTTGTAACCAGGTCTGGTCATGAAACTAAGCTCCAGCCATGAGAGTAAAGGGAAGCAATGACTACAACTTTGGGTCACGTCCTTTCCAAAAAGGAAGTTGCTTTCTGCTTCCGCTTTCCCTTGGCCGACTCTGCATCTCTAGGTGGCGAGCCCCACTTTGACAACCAGCTGAGGACAGGTCCCTGGAAGTGAGTGGAGCCAGAGGAAGTCGCCAGCTCTGAGGAGCTCACAGCCCCCGACAGCCCAGGCCCCCCACACGGAACGGCTCCTGAGAGACAGAGACGAACGACCTTGCTTAGTCTAGTCCCGGCACTGGAGTGTGGCACAGCCGTGGCCAGAGCCCCCGCCACCCACCGCGTGGCCGTCCTGAGCACGGCCGAGGAAGGCCGCGTGGACTTGGGGGCCGCCTGGAGGCTGCTGCTGTGGACCAGGGGGAGATGGCAATGGGTCGGAGCCTCCGCGGCAGGGGAGACAGGGGCCCAGGCCAACCGGCACGACGGGCGGGCCGTGGCTGGAGGAGGGAGTCCGGGCTGCCGTGGTGACAGAGAGAGGGTGGAAGGTGAGGGTTCTTGTGAGGTGCTGGTTATTTCCCTTGTGAGTCTAGAGCCTCAGCAGCAGTCTACATTACGTTTGCCTTCATTTCACTCATTCACAAATCCTAACGCCTCCTACATGCCAGCCCTGCTCTAGCAGCCTGGGTACAGCAGTGAAAGAGCTGCCATCTCCCCCCGTTAGAGCGGACCTGCAGGGAGAGACCAGCGGTCACCACCACCAAGCTTTACGTTACGGGATCACCGGAGGCGTGCCAGGGAGCGCGGGCAGGAGGAAGAGCGGAGCGGAGGGGCCTGGGAGGGCAGAGGTGGGGGACCAAACGCATGGGCGGTTGTGGCTGCTGCTCGGGAGGCAGCGGGTCTGCTGCAGGGGAGGACACGAAAGAGGTCAGAGCTACACCTGTCCTCACCGGGAAGCAGCTGCCAGACCGCGCTGCGTTTCTGGCCAATCCTTCCTCAAAGCAGGAAGTCCAAGCAGCTGGAGGGCTGGGCAGCAAGTCTGAGGCAGTGAGTGCCAAGTCTGCAAAGGGATGTGGTGCAAAAGGGCCAAGCGATGGGCAGTGGGAGCCGCTCAAGGGGTAAAGGTGCTGAGTGGCCGCAGAGGGTGGGACCGGACAGCAGTGCAGGAACCCTCCTCCCCAAGGACAGAGGGGACCTGGGGGTGCAGGCCGCCTGCAGCCACGCACAGGCCTCGCACGATAGGTGGGGAGGCAGGCAGGGCGCGGCCCGCCCGGCTGAGCACAGGCCTGGGTGCTGACGAGAGCATCGCAAAGGGCTCTTCCCGGGCAAGGAAGGCAACCCGCAGTGGGCACCACAGAGATCTGCCCAGGGCTGGACGAGAGGACGTCCGTGCCTTCCGGCCACTCCTCTCCCTTTCCCCTTTAGCACCGTCATGAGGTCCCAGTCCAGAGACCTTCCTTTCCTTTTCTGTCCCCTGGTCAAAAGCCTGTTGTGCACCGTTAGCCTGCTGCTTCCTGTCACCCACGTGTCCCTAGCAGACCTGTGCACCAGCTCCCGTTCTGCAGCACCTCCGGCTTCCTGCCCACTGGCGGTCAGATAACCCTGGGAAGTATGACAACTAAGGGGTGGCTGACCAGCAAAATCTAAACAAACACAGACAACACCCAGCGGTCTATTTCCTGCACCGGCTTGAAGCAGACACCCAACTCTCTCCCTGCCCCAACCCCAGGCAAGGCTTCAATCGGAGGCTCTTGGGGGCCCTGAAGGCTGGGCCTCCGCTGTCCTCACAGCTCCTGTGGGTGAAGTGGTGAGCACCCCCAGGGCACACGCAACTGCAAGGTCGTCCCGCCAGCACCCAGCGCCCTCTGCTCCATGCACAGTGCACGGGCCAGTGGTGGCCGTGGGGAAGGAAGGATGCTCATCCCTGAAGGGGAAGGAGAAGACACGGGGAGGGGAGAGGCAGCAAGTGACCCAGCCAGAGTCTGAGAGCAATTTGAGGCAACAGAATGTCTGTAGGGAAGGGCGGAGCCAGAGACACACACTGGTTACAGGAGAGAAAAGCACGAGAGCACAGGGGCCGGGATGAGGCACCGGGCGGGAGCGCTCTGGCCCTCAGCGGCTGCACAGGACGAAAGCCCTGCCAGTCCCGATCCTGCATTCACGAGGACAGACAGGGCGAAGCCTCTGCCGCCCAGGTCCGTGATGGCCCAGACGCCGAGAATGTGCCCTGCCCTCTCCGCCAGCTACCGGCTTGCCTGCCGCTGGCCTGGAGCAGCATCTCCGAGGCCAACACAGGCCCAGCCACCCCAACCACGCAAGGGGAGGGACCGCCACATCGGCCTCCCTAGGCCACGAGAGTAAAGGGAGGGGCGAGCCCCCCTCCCTCCCCCACCTGCAGGACCGACTCCTCTGGGAGGCTCGGACTCTGGACTTGTGGAGCCATTTCAGTTTGGCCACATGTCTGTCCTCCAGTCCAGGCCTCCTCCTTTCTCAGCATCAGGAAGCATTCCAGAGGCAACTCACCTGTGTCCATCTCTGCCCTGCAGTGGCTCCGAGTCCCAGAGAAAAACTCGCCTACACTGACCCTCCGGCCCTCTCTGCCACCCCCTCCCGCCCCAGCTTTCACAGCTTCAGCTCCAGAGCCACAAAGAGCTTCCATGGACGAGTCTCTGCCAGGGTGTGAGACTTGTTGGAAGACAGGCTCATGATGCTAGTGATGAGGATAGAAGAGACCAATGAAAATACTAGTAACCTTCCCCTCCATCTCAGTATCTTTAAACTTCGCAGGAAATTTACTTTTTAAAGTGACACCATGCCAGCCATCGCATGCTGGAGGCTAATTCCAGCAGGTCATAATTATGCAAGAAGTTCATCAGAAGACTGATGAACCTTGGGGCTTTAGCAGGGCTGAAGATCTGCATGTTATTGCCTGCTGCCAGACAGCTAAGGGCAGATCCCCTAACCTGATAATCCTTTATTGTTTACCAAACCTTACCTTTGATATGTACATCTTCTTTGCTACAGGGCAAAATGTGTTAATAAAAAGCCAGGGGTCCGGAGATTCGGAGAGCTTAGTCACTAGAACTAAGTTTCCGTCTGTCCCTCCAAAATGCCTCCCAAATTCATATTTCTTGTCTAGTCTCTTCATCCATTTATCACAGCCCCTTCTCCAGATTCCTGAGCCCTGGCAGATGCCGAGAAAGACCCTGGCAATCGCACTTTATGCTCAAGCAACCACTGGAAGGAGTGGGCAGAGCAGGGTTACCAGCCCATGTTTCAGAGAAGAAAGCCAAGGCCCCCAAGGTCCTGCAAGCCCGTAGCAGGACAGGGCCTGCCGCCCTGTGCCCAGCCCTGGTGCCCGGCCCTGCCCCGGAAGGCTTCTCACCTGCATGAGCTCTGCGGCCGGCTGCTGGGCCTTGCCCTCCAGCTCGGAGATGAGCAGCGCCAGCCGGGCCAGCTCCCCGCTGCCCCTGGCCTGGCACTTCTCCCTGCCCTCGGCGAGCTCCTGCTCCAGCCTGGCCAGCTGGTCCAGCAGGTGCTGCTCCCGCTCCCGAAGGAACTGGTGGCCCTGCGCAAACTCGGCCACGACGTGCTGCCTCTGCTCCCGGAGCTTCTGCTGCGGGGTGGGAAGGGCAAGGGTGACGCCTCTGCCTGGCGGTGGAAGATCCCTGCAGGATCTAGTGTAAGCGGCGCCAGGCGGCTCTTCTCCCACCCACGAATCCCAAGCTCAGGCTGGGGGCCTTTCGCGCATCCCTGGGCCAACCTCCCTCCTCAGAGAAGTCAGTCAGTCACAGAGCAGTCCACCAAGGCGCTGCAGGCCCGTAGCAGGACCTGGGGACTGGAACTCTGCCTGCCTGCTACCTGCCTGCCTGCTCAGCCTGTTACCGGTTCCCGGGCCTCCTGAACACTAGTCTCTGCCGCCACCTCTTCCAGGAAGCTCGCTGACTGCTCTCCTCCAAGCCGACCAACCCTCGCTCCAGCACCGGACCCTGCACGCAGGGCCACACCAGTGACCTCAGCGAGTCTGTGCTCAGGGACCATGACCTTGCCTGCCCCCGAATCTCACTGCAAGTCCAGGCGGGGATCTGGTCAGTGTCCTTGTGCCCGCTGACTGAGGGTGGGCTGCATCCACACACACCAGGGCCTGGAGGTGCTCCTTGAACTTGAGGTGTGTCTCCTGCCTCACTCTCTCCCTCTCCCGGGGCCCAGGGGCTCACGGCAGGCTTGGCCCCAACATCTCTGCAATGCCCACTTCCCACAGAAAACTGGAGCCCGCCTCTCAGTTGTCCTCCTGACGCCATGTCTACCGAAGCGCACAGGTGCTGCCTGTCGCAGGGGCGCCCACCGGCACCCTCAGCCCGCCCTCCTCCTAGTCCCGGGCCAGGGCCCTGCTTCCAGCCCGCTGGCCCCACTGCCGCAGCAACTCCGTCTCTCCTCTGAAAGGGAGAGCAGAGCCCGCCTTCCGTGGTCCCCGCACCCTGGCTCCCCTCACAGAAGAGCAGCAGCGGCCAGAGGTGGCCCACAGCTGAGGTGAGTCACAGAGGAGGAGGGACCTTAGCTGACATCTAGGCAACCCCCTCAGACCAGGAAGCAGGCTAAGGCCAGAGCTGCTGGGCAGGCTGGCCTGCTCCTGTGCTCCTGGACCAGCCCAGAGCACCCGCTGCCAGGCCACGGCCTCAGGCTTCCCTCACAGCCTCACTTACCAGCGCAGCCAGGATATCAGCTTCTCCCTTCGCCTGGCAGCCCTGAATTTTGTCTCTGTCTCTCCTTAGAATACTCAGGTGGTTCAGGATTTTTTCCTGCAGAAAGACAAGCAGTGGGGACAGATGGACGTTCTGGGCCGGGGCAGCGGGGTGGACTCAGGCCGAGCCCCGGGCCGGCGAAGCCTGCAGCGGCTGTGGGCCAGGCCGGCCTCCAGGCGGGCAGTGCCATGCGGCGAGGGCTTACCCTGTGGGGCTGGGCGGCCTTCTCCAGCAGCACAGCCACGTGGGGCCTGTGCTCCCGGGACTCCCGGCACAGCACGCACAGGAGCTGCCCGTCGTCCTCGCAGTAATAGTGCAGCTTCTCCCGGTGCCGCACGCACAGCCTCGCGTCCTGCTGCTCCCGGGCTGCGTCCCCCGGCGGCCTGCCCTTGTCCACCTTCAGCCGTTCGATGTTCTCCACCAGGCTGGCCAGCTGCCACACGGGGCGGGTGTTCTCCTTCTTAAAAGGCTTCTTGCAGAGCGGGCAGACGGGGCGGCCCCCGGAGGCAGGGCGGATGTCGGCGGTGCAGCTGCGGCAGAAGACGTGGCCACAGTCGATGGTCACCGGGTCCCGCAAGTAATCCAGGCAGATGGAGCAGGTCACCTCCTCCTCCAGGCTGCGCAGCGGCGCGGCCGTGGCCATGCTGTCCTTGGTCCTGGCTCAGAGGGCCTCTGCTCCCGGGTGGGGCTCCTGCTCCTTGGAGACCAGACATGGAGTCAAGAGCTGACCCAGCAGAGGGCGGAGCGGGCAGCCCGCACAGGGCCGCCCAGCAAGCAGCAGACTTACCAGCTCCCACAGGCGCACCAGACAGCAGCGTGAGAGCAGCTGAGCACGGGAGGACTTCAGTCCGTTTACCTTTGCCGCCTGGCCCACTTCCTGACCGGACAGCTGCCTGCTGCCCCTGACTCTGTGGACAAGAGAGAACTCTTCTAGAACTCTGAGCCTGTGTAGCCACCCATAAAGTGGGGGGTGAAACTTACCTTCCAGGTTTCCCGAGTGGGCTGGGTGAAAGCATTATGCTGTAAGTCCTGACCGTGAGACCACACACAGAAAGGAGGCTGGGAGAGAATGCAGACCCTGGCTCCAAGCCCAGCAGTGTTCCAAGCTCGAGGCAGAGCGAGACGGAAAGTGGCAGCGAGAGAGGAAGCGCTCGAGGGGCAGGGCGGGAACTTGCTCTGCTGTGAACCCCGGCCGCACTGAGCAGTCCACAGAGCGCCGCAGGGGGCACACGGGCCACTGCGAGGCTGGAGCGAGCGCACGTGCGGGCAGTCAATGCCATCAGGACTGTGTCCGCTGAAAGTCCATCGCAACAGAGCCCAGTGGCCCTCATGCCCTTTCATGCAGGGACAGGATTGAGCTAGAAATGACCCCAGGCTCTAAGACCCAAAGGAAAAACAAAGCATGGATGTAATGTCCACTTCATGAGGACCTAAGTGGGACATCAGCGCTCCGTGTAGTGAGTGCCGGCCAGGCGGGGGACCGGCACGCTGCCAGCAGGGCTGCTGCACGCTCCCCTCGGAGGGACGCAACGGGGTGAAAAACAGGGACACACAAAGCTCCAAGGAAGGGGCGGGGTTGATAACTTAACGGCAAACGAGGCAATAAAATGTTTAGGGCAATAAGGGTAGCCAAGTCATAGGCAGGGCCTGGCCAGCTCCCTGGCTGCCTGCTGGGGACGAGCTGTCGAGAGGAGGGTCCTGGGCTGGGAGTCCCTTGCCGGCACCCCGTGGGGGGCTCCGAGGTGAAAGGCGGAGGCCATTTCCTTTGCTCTGCTGGGACTGGCACTTCCTTCTGCTGCAGTTTCCGGAAGGATGAGAGGACTGTGAAGATCAGCCAGTGCCCACCAGCCTGCCAGCCGGGCACCGCCCTCGCGAGAACAGCCTCCTCCACCCGGGCATGCGGGCTCGGAGGCAGCTTTAAAGCCCAGAAACCGTATGGACACAATGCCACACGTATTCAGAAAATAAAAGTCTAGGGGTCACAGAAGAAGAGTGGCGAGTAAGTGCAGGAGGGGTAGCAGATTAGAAAAACATCCTCATGATGACAGGATCTTTCCTGGATGCTAAAGCCATGAGGTGCTGGGGGACAGGATAGTCCCATGGAGCCCAAGTACCTGCCACTGGGTTAGTGCTTCCTAATGCGCCTTGATAAAGGCGACCTGCGATCACCTCAACCACGCCCTCGCTGAGGGATGAGCGTCACACACTCCCTGTAGGACTACCCTGTGGCGCCTATGACTGACACGTTACCTTGCAAGTAGTCCTGCCACAAATGTTTGACCTAAATGAACTGAATCAGGCCTTTAGACCTAACTTCCAGTTGACAGAAGACCTGAGGGAAAGAGGAATGAGCTAAACACATCATGAGCAAACAATCAGCCGAGTCCAAAAGATAGGACATTCCACACAAAAACTGGCCTGCTCTTCTATTTACTTACTAGAGGCCCAGTGCACAAAATTCATGCACTGGTAGGGTCCCTAGCAGCTGCGGAAGGGCGGGGGGTGGGGGGGTGGGCAGGGCCTCCCTCCCTTCCCCTGGCCAGCCCTGCCCCCTGGTCGAACTCCTGGACGAACTCCTGGTCGAGGGGACAATTTGCATACTATGCTTTTATTATATAGAATCCATTTTTAAAGATTTTTTAGAGAGAGAGCAAGGGAGAGGGAGAGACATTGATGTGAGAGTGTAACATCGATCAGCTGCCTCCTGCACGCCCCCTACTGGGGATCAAGCCCTCAACCTAGGCATGTGCCCTGACCAGAAATGGAACCGTGACCTC
This sequence comes from Cnephaeus nilssonii, assembly GCF_951640355.1. Classification (NCBI taxonomy): domain Eukaryota; kingdom Metazoa; phylum Chordata; class Mammalia; order Chiroptera; family Vespertilionidae; genus Cnephaeus; species Cnephaeus nilssonii. The sequence continues at coordinate 97,279,061 of NC_137080.1, read as the reverse complement.
CTGGTTCATGGGTTGATGCTCAACCACTGAGCCACACAAGCCAGGCGTCTCCTGTTTTGTTTTGTTGTTTTTTAAAGAGGCATAAAAATAGTTTTGGGACAACTAAGGAAATTTGACAAAGGACTAGGTGTTGAATCATATTATGAAGTTATGTTAATTTTTAAAATGGTATTTACTGAGGCTGGGAGAATGTCCATATTTTAGGCAGTGCTTAGGGCTGCATAACTACGACTTCCTTTTAAACGATTCCACAATAACAGAAGTTAGGAAAACCTTCTGAGGAGAGGGCCAGCTTTCCATCCGGGTCTGCGGGACCAGATGTTCAAAACCACGAATGGAGAAGCCAGGGTGCTCATCACCGTGGAGCATCAAGGCCCACGTGCCGAAGCGTGTGGATCAGAGGAACTGAAGACAAAACTGCCCGTCCAGGACCATCCGTCTGAGAGCGTGACAACCAGACAAGGGAGACAAACGCTCACGTCCATCGCTGGGCTGCACGCTCCCCAGCCCAGTACAGCGTGCACCGGAAGGCAGCTCAGTGCATCGCTGGGCCCGCGTTAGACCAGGTGTCAATCTGTGGGGGGACCATCCCGGTTCAGCCGTGGGCTCTGCAGCGCAATGGCCAGGTGACTAACAACTGCTTGGAGACAGCACTTATTAGGACCCACCGTACAGCCATTTTTTACATCTCGTCACCAGCGTTCAGGATACTCTTCTAAGGACCCTGAGGAGCGGCAGGGCAAGCACCTTGCCGGAGGGCGCATGGCTAGGAAGCTGTCCCGCACAGCGATCCAGGACTGTGCCCCACCCAGGCGAACTGTGACAGGAGCCTTGCTAGCAGCTCCTCTGGCCGGAAGCTCGGCTGAGGCACCTACATGGAAGGGCTTTACGGGCTGCAGTGCTGGCCACCGGGAGGGGCACGTGCTACTGCTGCCTCTGGCCCCGAGCGCCTCGTCTTACAGCACAGGAAGCAGGTGGAGCACAGCTGCTCACCCCACGCCCAGTCCTTCCAGGCCCAATGCAAACTGACCCGCTCCAAACCTCCCCACGCCGGAAAGAACTCAGCGAGGACCTGGCACACCCCCTCCCTTCACCCAAATGAGAGTTCTGAAACCCGACTGCAGGGCAGGTCTTCTGTCCCCTCAATACGCCAGAAGCTGGCTGCGACTCGCCAGAACCAGGAAGAACTGGAGGCACCCCACCTTTCTGAGTTCCCATCCCTGCAGCCACCCCTCCCCAGACTCCCTCGGTCTCATAACCACCTCCTGGCACCTGTCCTCATGCGTCAGCAGACGGTGAGGGGACTGTGTGATTTCCTGCAGCACAGTGTAGGGTGTGGGTGTCATGCGTAACTGTGGCTGAGACACTGTGAGCTGCCAGCCAGCTGAGGGAGGCACTGCCAGGAATGCCCACACCTCTGGGCAGACACCTGCACTCCCACCACCCATTGCCGAGGGAGAGGAAGGGAACTCAGGCCCCGTGCTTCCTAACAGCTGTCAACCTCTGCCCTAACAGGTGCTAAACTCCCCCTCAACTTCCTGTGGCTTCTGCCACCCCACACGTTCCCGCCTGCCGCCTGCCGCCTCGGGCTCCTACTGCCACAGGAGGAACCCAGAAGACACTGAACCCCGACGTGGACTTCAAGGCCCGGAGCGGTGAGCGGAGGGGCCTGCACTGGCATCCAGCCTCCAGCCCGAGGCTCCAAACAAGATCCCCGTCTTCCTTGCAATTCCAAAGTCCTTGGCCGAGAGCTCCATGCCCTGTGGGAACCCCACCATTCATCCAGCAGGTTACTAGGCGTGTCCCGGGCGCCTATCAATATGGCCAAGTCCCGGCCTCCCAGGGCTTAAATCGAGGGACACAATTGAGTGAACTTTCTTTAGAAGCTGAAACCAGAGCTACCTGTGGGGGTTATGCATCGCTCAAGGGTCCCCGAGGTACTGAAGCCTGTCTCCCTTGCTGAGTGCCTCTAGTCCCTCAAACAGACCCTGTGTCAAAACGCAAGGGTGCTCGCGGAGCCACCTGCTTCACGCCTCTCCTGGCGTCAGGTGCTCCCGGGACAGGCCAATCTCCGGCCCCCGCCCTGCGAGGCCCCAGGTCCTCCGGGCCAGTCTTGTCTCCAGGCTCATTTCCTGTCACTTCCCACCTCAGACGCCACCCCACGGCCAAGGCAGACCCCTCTAAGCCTCACGATGCGCCACCCTCTTTCCTGCCCAGCCCTTCGAGCCCCTGCAAGTGTTACCCCTCTGCACAGAGCCCACTCCTTTTCCAGCTGAGGTCTCAGCTGGAAGCCACCTCCTCGGGCAAATCACGCTTGGCCCGGAGAAGCCGGACACACCCACACTGCACAGTGTACTTCTCTGCCATGGAGGGCTGACTGGCTTAATAGCAGCTTTTGCCAAACCTCAGAGACGGTCTGCCTCACCCCAGAACCCACGCGGGGCCTCAGAGGCCCCGGCTGAGGAAGTGGATGAAGCCGCACAGAGCGCCCGGAGCCTACGAGAGGCTTCCCGAGCCCCTGCGAGGTCTCAGCCATGTGTCCTTCTCTCCAGCAAGGCGACTTCTTCACCCTCCCTCAGCCAGCAAGAGCAGTCACCACCATCAGGGAGCCCAAGGTGGGACAGAGACCAGGAGAGGAGGGCCTGGCCGCATGGTGTTCCACGCGGCGACAACCGCTCTCCCCTCTCCCCTCTCTCCTGGTCTGACAGCTCTGCACGCAGAGCTTTCTCCGGCTTTGCGCGTCAGAGGAATGGAGTCACACTGCATTTTGGAGGGGGACTACCAGCATCGTGTTCGTGAGGTTCAGTCATGTGATTGTGAGCTGATCTTGTCCATTTTCATTGCTTTCTGCCTATAGAATTTTACTTCTGATACAGTCTATTTTGATGGCCGTCTGGGTTGTCTCCAGTTTGGGACAATTACAAACGCTGCTCATTTCTGCGCACACATCCTAGTGCACACAGGCCAGGAGAGGCAGCCTCATCGTCTGCACCAGCGCACGTTCCCACCAGCAGGCAAGCCGCACCCACACCTGCTGTGGTCAGCTTTTCAGTTTCTGCCAGCCTAGTGGGTGGAAAATAGAATCCCACTGTGTGTGTGTGTGTGTGTGTGTGTGTGTGTGTGTGAGAGAGAGAGAGTGAGAGAGAGAGAGAGAGAGAGAGAGAGAGATGAAAAAAGGAAAAGAAAAGAAGAAGAACCACACTAGAGAGGCCCAGTAAGAGGCAACAGGATCCTACAGCAGGTGCTCCTTAATCCAACTGGAAGTGCTCTAAGGGTTGTCTTTTGGGGAGAGGGTCCAGCCAGCTTGCATTCTTCCAACTCCTTCTGGGGGGTCCCTGCTGCAGGCGAGCTCGCCCTCAGCTCAGAGTGCAGCAAGAGGACCAGTCAAGACCCCTGGCCACAGTGCTGGCTTCAGGGATGAGAACACGACTTTCTACAGCCAGTCACAAGGAGACCTCGCCGAGACATGGGGGATTCTTGTGGTTTCTCGAGAACCCGCAAGAGCTGAGTCATGTGGTTAGAAGCTACTAGAGCAGTTTCTTGAGAATGAAACCCACCAGGAGGTGAAGTGAAAGGAACCAGGCCCACCAGTGAACCCCTGTATCGAGCTGTGCCTGGAGCTACCCTACCCTTGACCGTTCCCGCCACACGAACCAATAAATGCTTATGCCCACCTGGCTTGGCTTGTCTGTCATCTGAAAAGAAGGAAAAAAAGAATCCTGACTGAAATGCAGAGTTCTTGAAGGTTACTAGGCTGAAATACACAAAGAGCTGGTGCAGAAAGGTAAGCCTGTTTATCTAGACAGGTCTTGTAATAAGGCAAATCCAACTGGCAGTTCCCTCTCCGGCCCTCACCTGCCAGGCCAGGCCAGGCCAGGCCCCGGCCTGCTCTCAGCCCCGTGCCTTCCCCACAGCGCCTGGGCGTGGGTGAGGGAGCCAGGCAGTCTTCTCCCCCCAGCTGTCCTAGCCAATGCCCGAAGTGAGTCAGGGTTAGGACCAAGCCCCGCGACTCTGCTGTGCGGCCTGGGGCTAGATCTCCTGACGATCCTGGTCACAGTATCACCACGAGGAAGTGGGAGTCGGAGGGCGTACCCAGGCCTTTCAGGGGTGTGAAATAATAGAAAAGTAAGTTTTGGTCTCTGCTCCCGTTCCTGACACAGGGCTCCTGAAACCCTGGTCATTTCCTGGTGACAGGAGCAGTAGGAGCAGCTTTTATTCTATTGAGGCAACGCCGGGCAGACTGCTGGATGGGGCCTGCTCGCCCGGAAGACCGAGCCATGGATACAGCCTGGGATTCTCAGCCCCATCTCCCATATTCCAGAGGGGAGAGGGCTGGGAAGGGAGTTATAACTGATCACGCCTGTGTGAGGAAGCTCCACAAAATCCCAACGGTGCAGGATTCGGGGAGCCTCCAGGTGGGCGGACACGTCCACACAGGGAAGGTGGGCACACCCGACTCCACAGGGACAGTCGCTCCTGTGCTCTGAACCCTCCCAGACCTCGCCCTATGTAGCCCGTCATCTGGCTGCTCATCTGAGTTACCACATTCACGTTAATAAGTGTTGGACTGAGTTTTTCTATTACAACAGGACAAACCGAAATAAAATTTGGCAAGCAGCTGGCAGAGTTAATGTGCAACATCAAGCCACGGCTATGACTAGAGCACCCGGAGCACCGTACACAGCTCCGTCGTGCTGATGTGACAATCTGCTATCAGACAAGAGAGTAGCAGTTTATCACACTTAGTTTCTTCAAGATCATAAAAGCAGTAGTGAGCTCAACATCCATGGCTTACCGAGATTGAGTGGCACTAACCATTCATTCCCTGCAAGAAGGATCTAAGCCACCCGCTGGGAGTTACCATTTTTCATCAAATTTGATATCCAAGTCATTATTTAGTGTCACTAAAATCAATGTGATCAATGGTGTGTCGTAATTTGTCAAAATATTTCTTTCCATGCAGAACATGAACAACGGACGGCAGTCGTTTTGAATGTGGCATACCTCCTACAAAGTGCTGCAGGGAACCGAACACACGTCTCATCCTCTTACTCTCCTGCTTCAACACTCCGACGGAGGTCAAAGTGCACAGCAGAGCACACAGGCCCTGTGACCTGGCCCCCCTACATGTCCAGCTTGCAACCCGCTCACCACATGCAGTGACCAGGGCCATACCCAGGAACATAACCTTCTCCAGGCTCCACTCCCCACCCCTTGCCCTGCGCATGCTGCTCTCTCAGTCCTAGCTCCTGGGAAGGCCTGAATCAGATATGCCCCTCACCTGTGAGGCCCTGCCTTGAATAAGTTCAGACAGACAAATTTCCCATGCAAAAGAATCCCAAACACTGCGGGGAGTGTGTACCCTTGATATGATGTGATGACATGCAATCTATCTTTGGGGTCCTCCCATGAGTCCAATCTAAGGGAAAAAACAGCAGACAAGTTCCAGTAGAGGAGCATCCTACAATACACATGACCAGTATTCCTCAAAACTGGGGTTGTCAAAAACAAGGACCGCCTGGGACACGGCCACCCAAAGGGGGCGTGAGGCGGCGTGGGAGTCAGTGAGCTGGGGAGCCTGGAGCAGAAGCAGCAGGTAAAGACCAAGGACACCTGCCTGCCCGGCTGCTCAGCAACAGCGCCCAGGCAGGCCCGCCGCCGACAGACGGGGCAGGCGAGGCGGGAGGCGGCGCAAGGGCCACCAGGGCGCGGGCTGGGGCCAAAGTGAACCCGGAGGCTCGGCGGGGCGGCACGGGCCTTCGCGCACACGGGGGACGGTGCTCCCGCCAGCGGCAGTAGCTCAGATGCCGTGGCGGCAGAACGGGGATACCTGGGGATCGGAGGTGCTGGCCTCCCATGTGCTCCCCACTCGACGGCCAAAATCAGGGAGGACGTCAGCGGGAAATACTAGTGCTAATGGGCTGAAGGAGGACCCGTAGCTCCAAGTGCACGTGACTTAACCGGTTAATTCGGATAAAAAAAGGAAGGAAAACTTGACTTTGGTCATGGTGAGGGGCAGGCGGTCCGCTGGGCTCCAAGCAACCAGACCAGGGCCGCTTCCTTCCGTCCGGCGACGAGCCGGCTGGGCGCCCGCGGGGCCCGGGACTGCGAGGGGGGCCCCCGGGGCAGGGGAGGCGGCGGGGCGCGCGGGGCTGCATTCTTCATGCGACGCCCCCACTCACCGGAGCCTAGCTCGGGGCCGCGTCCTCGTCGCCGAGGGCCAGGCGGTCAGTTCCGGGTCGCGACCTTCCGCAAGCAGCCAGCGCGACCGCGCGTCCCGCCCCCACCCCGCTCCTCCGGGCGCTCCGCCGAGATTTCTCGCGTCCAGTGCCCGGATTGGCCCCCGCCCAACCCCGCCTGCCAATGGGAAGCTCAGGATCCCCTACGTCACTGATCACCGGGCAACTCCTCGGGCTGCGGGGAGGGGCAGCCCGAGAAAAGGAAACTGAAATCCGGCTTCCGCGCAGCCGCATCGGGCGCGCGGGGCGCGGGGCGCGGGAGCCGGCGCCCGCCCAGCCTCTGCGGGACCCGCGCGCCGGATCCGCCCCGCGGCCCAGCCCCACCCCGGCTCTCGCCCCTCCCGGTCAGAGTCTGGGTGCCTTGCGGCTAAGCTGCGCTCGCCCGGTGCCCCACGAAGTCGGACTCTGCCCTCACGCGGCCCAAATTGGCTTCCGGGAGCGGGCTGGATTTTACAAGCAAATATTCTCAGTGGACTATTTGCAAAAATTAGCTCATTTCTGAGTCGGCGGTGATAGGGAGGGCTTTACATAAAATACCCTTAAGCCAGGCACGCATTCCTGTCCCCACTCGGCAGACGGGAAGACAGGGTCCAACAGCCCGGGGCTGGGCCGGCTCAGCGGGCCGGTTCCCTCAGCGCTGCCTTCGGGGGTCACGGAGCGCCGGGAGCTGGCTCCCCGGTTCCCCGGCTCCCCGGGCAGCGTCCAGAGGTCCCCGCCGCCCCTGGCCAGGAAGCTGACCACAGCGAGCCCCTCGGCCGCCGGTCTGCCTTCGCTTCCAGCTCTGCCCGCAGCCGCGACAGCCGCCGGGTGGCCCCGTCCCGGACGGCGCGTTGCGATCCCCGCCCCGCAGCCAGCTGGCGGCTCGCTGGAAGGTTCTCGGTCAGCGAGTTCCCTGCCCCTGGGTCTGACGGAGACCCACGGGAGGGCACAGGTCGCCCGCCTCGCGCGGGGTAAGGTGATAGATAGCAGGTGTTGGGGGGGTTCTTGACAGGGCGAGCTCAGGGTCCTGCACCCTAAAATCTGCCGGCCTCCCCCCTCCCCACCGGGGCGAAGGCATTTGAAGTGACTAGTCAGTGCTCATGGCCTGAGGGTAGATATTCAGAATATCTCCGGGGCGGGATATCCAGGAGAAATCTAACCTGTCCGGTAGTGGTGTTAGGGGCAGAAATAGATTATTGCGGAGCAGCTATAATTATATTAACCACGCTCTGTCAACTGCTTAAGGAATGTGGTTTCTTGTTCAAATTAAAATCTTAATTTGTATTTGGAATCTAAAATCTGTAATAAGAAACGAAACCCCGCTGCCGAAACCACCTCTGGTGCGGAGAAATTCAAAGGTGGCAGGAGAGGGCAGGGCTATCCGCTCTCCAGCAATGAGATTAAAGTTTTGTTTAAAAATTATAGAAGAACTCGCTGGGAAATGCTAAATTTGGCAAAGATAAGCTTATGTGCTAGTAATTACTTCGGAAATCGAAAAAGGAAAAAATTTAAGATCTTTTATTAGCATGAAAAGAAATTTGGCCAGATCTGTTACTGAAAACTTTCCCCCAAAGCAAGCAGGATGTGGGAGACACGTGGCAACCCAATATGGACGCCCACTCTCCCATATGCTAATTTAAAGTCTCTTCTCGCCATGAAAAAGTTGTTTTTTTTTTAAATACACTTTATTGATGTTTTTACAGAGAGGAAGGGAAAGAGAGTTAGAAACATCAATGAGAGAGAAACTTCAATCAGCTGCCTCCTGGTGATGTGCCCGCAACCAAGGTACATGCCCTTGACTGGAATCGAACCTGGGACCCTTGAGTCCACAGGCCGACGCTCTATCCACTGAGCCAAACTGGTCAGGACCATGAAAAAGTTTTTAAAATTTAGAAATGTGTCTGGGATTTCTGTGCATGTGTAAAGGGAGAAAGTTTAGGACAAAATGCGCGCACAATCTGATTTTGGATTTTAATAAAGTCTTAAGCTGGACTTGACTCTTTACAAGGGCTACAGAAATGAAAAACCCGACTGGTTTTCTCCTAAGAAAAATGGCGGATTTGAACCAAAAAGATAAAATTCAGGCTAGGTTCAAGCTGTAACAGGATTGGCATTTCCATAATAAAGAGTAGTTTTTAAAATGCTAATGAAGCGTGTAAAAAAAAATTAACTTTAAGCCCTTCAAGAAAATGAGTAAATTGTCTGTTACAAAAATTGCCAAAGAAAATGCTTTAAAATAATTAGAATTGGATTTGAATTTCAAAGAAATTGTTGAAAAATAGAAAGATCTAAAGCAGCACGGGAAGGCTGGCTACGCCCTTGGTTATTGGAGGAAGAGGGGTGGTCACCCTTCCCCCAGCAGACAGGTAAACCAGTTCCCGCCAGGAGCCATCTTTAAGGAATGTGGCTAGTTTGAAATCAGGCTTCTCGGGACAAAGAATGTGTTAATTTGCATTTAAATGGCTACAAGTTTTCTAGCCGCCTTTCCCCGAGCAGAAAAAATTATGGTCCTTTTAAAAAGTCAAGCGGCTAGGCTGGGCCTGTTAATCAAATGATAAAAATTTGTTCAATAATCTGAATTTTCCTTATGAAAAAATCTAGAGGACAGAATTGAATCTATTGAATTATGTCTTGTGTCTTTGAAATTTATTCTTAAAAATATAAAGTGTTATTAATCTAGATATGCTAAATATTTGACTTGCCAGCTTTAAAAGTTTAAAGTTCAAATTAAATTGGGCGAGAGATGATTCTTGGAAAACTCCAAGGGCCCGGAGTAATTCAAGGAATTTGTACTCTTAAAGGAAATATTTTTGAAATTAAACCGATTTAATATACTTGAAATTGCATGGAAAGCTTTATCAAATAAAAATTAATAAATATATTTTACTTATAAATGTTATGAAGGGTTTGGCCTCTAAGGAGGGCAAAATATTTCTTAAAATCCAACAGCAAAATTTTAAGATGGAATTTAAAATAAAAGCCCATAGCCGCCTGCATTTTTAATTAGGCCGGAGGTGGGGCAACATTTTCACCTTGTGAATCAGACATAAACATTTACTAAATTTGCTTTGCTTTGCCTTTTCAAGAAAAGATACCTACTTAAATTACTTAAATAAATTAGCTTTTTTGCCAGGACCAGTTTGGCTCAGTGGATGGAGCGTCGGCCTGTGGACTGAAAGGTCCCGGGTTCGATTCCGGTCAGGGGCATGTACCTTGGTTGCGGGCACATCCCCAGTAGGGGGTGTGCAGGAGGCAGCTGATCGATGATTCTCTCTCGTCGATGTTTCTAACTCTCTATCCCTCTCTCTTCCTCTCTGTAAAAAAATCAATAAAATATATTTTTTAAAAAAATAAAAAAAATTAGCTTTTTAAAACATAATCAAGGTCTCATATAAATTAAGTTAAATGAAAAGCCAATATTTTTATAAACGATTAAATTCTAGTAAAGCCACCAGAAACAGCTAGTGAGATTTCTGTTTGTCTGCAATATAATTTTGACTATCTTTTAGAGATTTTGGTTTACTCTTCCCTTGTTTGTTGTGAGAATAAAGAAAAACATCTTTTCTGTCAAAGAACAGTTTAGAAAGCCGCCATGATGGCCACATAGCTTGCCGCTCCCAGGGTGGCCGCCATCTTGAAACAGCAAAGGCCAACCCCTCCCTTTGAATAAGCCAATGTCTTTGTAAGCAATTTGATTAAGTCTTCTAAGAAAGTTACTGAGACCTCCCTTGATCTCTCTGTATATGCAAATTAGCCAAAGGGGATACTTTAAAATATAATTATAAATTTAATAAAAAGGATAAATTTTTAAATTTTGAATTCTCTTCCACTAATATTTACAGTGTAAACTAAAGATTGTTAAAGTATTAAATCTGACAGTAAAATAGTAGTCAATTTTATTGTAATGAGATTTCTTGTGATATGGCTATTCGGATGCCTGACCCAGTGTTCAAGCAGCAGCCCTGTAGGTTGCTTGGTGTAAAGAAAGCTCCCTGTAGCCTGAAAGTTATTTTGGAAGGAAATAAAGAGAGGTTTTCCTCAGACATCTTAAGAACTGCAATTAAAAGTCAATACATTTGGCCTCATAAACTAAAAAGTAATTTGTGTTTTTGCCTCTCTGACAAAGTTTATGTAAAATTAAAGACTAATTACAGAAGTTTAATTAGTGTCATTTATTGTCCATAATCTAGGACAAGTGAAGTTAAAAAATAAGCTTTATTTCAGATTAATCTAATTTGAATAATTGAAATAAGTGAATATTCATGAAAACTTAATTGTACTGGACAAAAAAATGGTTCCTGAAGTATTAACTAAAATTTTTATTGATAGTTCATCTCATGGTAAAATTGCCACACATGCTGTGAATCCAAAGCAGTCATATTTCTGTACAAAAAATTAAAATTAAAAGTTATCAAGACTACATTGCAAGATTTCCAAAAGCCTCCTAATATTACATCAAAAAGGGGGGGGGGGGGTAGTAGAATAATATCCTGTAAGAGAAATATTTTGTGAGTAAATTACATCAAGAAAATTTTTACTTTGGAAAATTAATTTTCATTTGTAATGCTGATAGAAAGACACCCATGGAAAAATCACATGGTGTCAAAATAAGCCAAAGGAAAATTGTGTGGGCAAAAAATGAAAAGGGATTCCAAGTCTACTTTATAGAAGAGACTCCTTTATTAACTTTTGGGAATATGTTTGTATATTTCCAGAAAACCTCTCCAGGCCCGTGTGGATTCATGCGGCAGCGGATCCCAGAGAGAGGCTGGCCAGACTGCTCCAGCCATGAGAATAGGAGGGGAGACCGTACAGAAATGGAAGACGGTGAGGACGCCTTGCCATGCTAGTGGTCAACAGCTGTGCGTCACTGCAGGTTGCCCAGGACCAAGCCAGAGAAGGTCGGACCTGCATTGCCACCATTTGTCCACCATCCAGAACTGAAATATCGTTGCTGACATGTACACATAAGGAACTGTTGGACATTGAATTGGGACTCAAGAAACTGTTGGACCGGAAAGAAACTTACTACAGAATGATTCATTTGCCTCTCAGCATAACCACAATTGCTTGTCTCATTTTTGTTCTCATATGTTTATTTCTAGTCTGCAGATGCAAGATTTTTTAAGGAAAAGAAACGGGGGAGATGTTGGAAGCCGCCCATTGCCTTCACTAGCAGAAAGAGGTGGACAAGGAACCCGGAAGGCTGGTCAACCTTGAGGCTCTGGCAAGGGTCAGAGCCGTGCACCCACCGTCTAGTTGAGACAAAGGGAGCTGAAGCAACCTCCACCTTTTAGTCTCATGTAAGTCCTTGTTGATGGGCTATCATGGAGCTGTTACTGGAATTGCCTGCCTAAGGGCTGTAGGTGGATCCCAAACCCGAATAAAAAGGATGGCAAGGCCAGAGCAAAGCAGAATCCTCCCTTGGGCTTCCTCCTGGCCCCCAATTCCCAAATTATTTTCTTGTCTCGTCTCTTTCATTTGTGTGCGGCCTCCTCCAGGGCCCGAACCCTGAACTACGCGGGACGTGGGGGGACACTCACAACTGGCAGCCCAACTGGAGCCCAATGTGGGGGGATCATATTCACACCAATATAAGCAGCTGGCTCATGGTAGAGGGAGAGCAGATGTTTGTGGATGACCTGCTCTCCCATGCGGCGAGCATTATGGGATAAATGCTCATATAGGATTCAACTCTGTCTCTGCTTAATTGGCTCAAGTAGGGACTGGCATGAGGACCGATTGATTATCTGTTTACAGTGTGACTCTCACAGCCCCTGGTCTCTGGGCGGGAGGCATTTGGACTTCACCCTATTCCACAGGATTCTGGCTGCCTGATCTCTGTTAGGTCACATCAAATAATTGAATCGATCCCACCCCTCCCCACCGAAACTGAACTTTAGACCACTTCACAACCCACATTCCCTTTCGGCTTAGACTACCTTCCACTTGCTAAAACCATTGTCTTTCCCCTCTGGACTTTCCCAGGATCCGGACCTGCCCAGAGAGTTCCCCACCAAAAAGCCCGCCTAAAGTCCTTTAAAACCTCTGACCCCCATCCCTGCGGGCTGGCGCCATTTGGGGCTCAGCCCTGGGTTTCCGATGACCTAATAAATTCATAATTCTTTACCCCTTTCAGCCTCATGCTTTCCTCCTTCGGTGTTGGAGGTTTTAGCTGGTGTTCTAGAAAAAGGTGTTTAAAATGTTCCTTAAAAGAAAACTAATCCGTTTTCTCCCCGTCCCTAAGAGGCACTTCCCCCACCCACAGATCATGCTGTGCACCCCCCTGTAGTAGAGGTCCCTTTCCCGCTTAGAATTCTCCCTCCCAGGACACGGTAGCGAACGGAGGCCTCTGCAGGGCCTGCGGGGCTGGGACCCTCTTGCGCCTCCTCCTTCCCAGTGCTTCAGCCCTGCGTGGCTGCTCCTTCTCGTCAGCCACGTTGAGACAGGCCAGTCAGCCAGGACAAGTGGACCAGGGGAAGGGAGACAGAGAGTTAACTGTAAACTGACAGTGCACAGCCATCTAACAAATTGCAAAATCCTATCTTCCCTGACCAAGGACACTGAAGAGTAAATGATTTACACTTCTCCTCCCCAGTGAGAGGGTAAATAGCCTAAGTCACCCCACTCAGGGAGGCAGCAGAAGTCCAGTGAGTGCCATTAGTGCCAGCCACACCCAAGGGCGGACGAAGTTAAGGGACTAAATCTCATTTGGGGCATTAAGATGATGAATATTGTATTGAGAGCCTCCCTAAGACCTCCCCTAAACGTCCAGCCTTATAAACCCTAGGAAACCAAGGGCCCAGCCTGGGCCCTCTCCAGAGCACACACACTGTTCTTCCCCCCGGGCATGCGTCTCCTAAACTCCGCATTCCCCAAGCGTGCACCCAGGGCAGCAATGTGCAGCAGCAGCTGTCGCAGGGAACCCCCTGACCCTGCCTCCAAGTCCCCTTTTCTCTGACTTTTCAGGGAGCCAATAGCAGCCTGGCTTTGTCTCACTTTCGTTGCTGTTTTTATTTCTCAGTGAGCCAAGGCGGCCCGCTGAGGCTCCCCTGCTGCTGCTGTCCTAGGCCCTTCCTTGTTCTGTTTCACGGTCTTCAGCTTATTGAACGTCCTCTCAAAACCACCGGACATTGCTGTGAACTCTTCCTGCATGGAGTCAAGCACCCACACTCGGCCGCGGCCCGGCAGACCCGCTCCAGCCTGGGTCCTTTCTGGTAACATTGTCTCTGCTCAACCGCATCTCGGAAAGGCCTTCTTCCACCCTCGCCTAAATTACTTCCCCATAATGCATCATTTTGTTTTACTTTCTGCATTCATTCCTCGTCATTGAAAAACTCTTGTTCATTTTTTTGTTCGTTTGCTTTGCACTGCCCGCCCCCACCAACGTAAGCCCCGTGGAGCGGAGACATCGCCTGTATTTGTGCACATGGCTGTTCAAAGTGTGTGTTGAATGAAAGCTCTGCATGGGAATTTCTGGACGTTTCTAACAGCCAAATGGCCCTACGTGGCTGCAGCATCAGCTAGGCACTTCTCCACTCTGTTACTGGACGGTTCCGTGCTGGGAGCGGGCCCTGACCTGGCCCGATCCCGGACCTTTTGTGTGTCAGGCGACCTCCAGGCTTGCACAGGGAAGAACTGGAGAATGTGTCGAAGCGAGAAGGAAAGCAAGTTTTATTCAGGTAGCGAACAAGAGAGAGGCTGGACTGCAGACCCCGGAGACAGGATCAGAGGTTGAGCCCAGGACTGGCATGCCGTGCTCACTGCCCGCTGGCTGACGGCTCACAGGCCCCCTGTGGCTGTGAGAGGAGCGAAAGTGCGGCCCAGTGACTTGGTGGGGCTGGCCAGTGAGTTGTGCCTCCAGTCAGTCAGTTCGGGACGTGAGTGTTTGCAGCTCTTGAACTTGGCGGGGACAGTATCCGTCTCCTCCTTTGGCTGGACGGGGCCTTGTCCCGAATACGGTCCCTTCCCGAAGTGTGACGCTTTCACCCTCCACCCCCTCCTATGTGTTGTGTCCGTCTCATGATGATGATAGAAGGAGCTTCGGCCCATTTCTGGTCAGTTTTCCCTCTGCAGGGGATGCTCTGGCTCCAGCTGTCCCTGCTGTTGACCCCTGTGACCACTGCAGCGGCTTCGGCCATCACCTGTCTCCCTTTGATCGTGCCTGGAGGTGTGGTCTGGGGGCGGGGCGGGGGGACCTAGCGGCTTACTGGCCTATGATGCCAGTACCTCCTCATTCTGCTTGTCGCGATTCCCCCCCAAACACACCTCTTTCTCTGCTGCCTCAACACTACGCCTTGACTGATGCAGCTTCTCAAGTGCAAGTAAAGGTGATGGAAATGGGGCCCACGGCCTGTGCTCACAGGCAGTCTGTTACAGCGCACAGTGAGACTGCGCCTGTAGCTGCTGGGTGCTCAGACCCCTGGCCCCAAGGTTCTGAGAGGAGAGCCAAAATTCCTGCCTCTAGCCCAATAGAAACATCAACGATGAGAATTGTCCATGGGCTGCCTTCAGCACGCCCTCTACTGGGGATCAAGCCTACAACCTGGATATGTGCTCTGACCAGGAATCCAACCACGACTTCCTGGTTCATAGGTCCACACTCAACCACTGAACCACACCAGCCGGGCCCTTCGTCTGCCTCTCCAGACCCATCTTCATACCCGATGGGCACCAGAACAGAACGTGGGCTGCTTAGGAGTCTGGCTTTGGAGACAAGTTGTGCTCTGCACGTTCTGTGTGGTTTGGGGAGTTGTTCAGCCCGTGTGCCACGGGTTTTTTCTCTGCACAACGGAGATGATAATTCTATCAACTTCATAGAATTGTTGTGAAGATTTAAAGAAACAATGTGTGTAAAGTCTTTGAAACAGTGAATAACTGTCGACTAGGACAAAGGGTATGATATAATTACTTGCATTTTGTGGGAACCGCGCCAGAGATGCCCGACAGTCAAGGCCAATTAAAGCACAGAGGCCTGTTGTCAATACACCGAGGGTCCGAGGCACTCTGCGTCAGGGCTAAGCTACCATGCAGGTGCACGGCCACAGCGATCTCACCATACGCGGTGCCCTTCTAGAGGCAAACGATCGATGTCGCTGTCGGCTAGAGGCCTCTTTTGTTTAGGTAGTAATATACCTGTGGCCAGCCAGCCAGTGAGCCAGAGAGAGGAGAGAAAAGGCAGGCACAGAGGTGCTGCCACATGTCAGACCAAGAGCTCGTGGAGAGCTCAGAGATAGCTGCCATGTTAACCAGCAGTGAGCTGGGCCGGGGAGACAGGAGAGCTGCTGAGCCACAGAGGCGGAGCAGCTCCGAGGCTGCAGCTCTGCGGGAGAGCTCAGGCACGTTGCTGTGACAGCGATCGGGCTAGGCAGCGTGCGGCTGTCAGATAACGGGTGTGGGTACAGAGACTGCTACTATGTGGGAAAGATATGTATTCACGAGCCGGTGTACGTTGCCTGTATGCACTTTGCTGTGAAGAGTTGTTTTGTCTAATGGCTCTATGGCCACTGGCTTTTGCAATAAAGACTCATTCTTATACACCCACAACTTCTCGTAGCTTCTCCATCTGAGACTCGGCATCCAAAAAGGTCCAGGGGCTCAGACCCAACAGTTAGTATAGCGAATAGGATTCAAGAAGGAACCTAGAAACCAAGATGGCGGCATAGGTAAACACCTGAACTTGCTGCCGCACACAACCACTTCAAAACTACAACTAAAAGACAAAACGGACATCATCCAGAACCACAGGAAGGCTGGCTGAGTGGAAATTCTACAACTAGAAGGGAAGAGAAAAGCACACTGAGACTCAGAGGAGCTGCAGAATGCAGAGGTACGGAGACACGCACAGAGAGGGCTGGCAACTGAGTACATGGCTGACTTTCTCAATCGGGAGGGAGACACAAGCTCCCGACTGCTCTGAACTCCAGTTCTGGCGAGACTCTGGGGACCCAGACTCATATGGGGAGAAACTGGACTGTCTGGCAGCGGGCGGAACTCAAGGGCGGCTTTCTCTCAGAGGTGCTTGCAGCGATTACCGAGGGTCTGAGGGACACTGAGACGGGGCGGGGGGGGGGGGGGGCGGGGGGGGAGCTCTTAGGGCAGGGCTGACGGGAAGCCATTGCTGTTTGCTCCACCCTGAGACTCTGCCCCATCAGAGCTGTGCGCAGAGGCTTTTGCATATGAATGGGCTGGTTCTTTGAAATTTAAACTTACCTATCAAACTGCAGCTGAGTCAGTGAGACCCAGAACATCCAAAAGAAGGCCCAAGGCCCCACAGCAGCTTGCATTGCTTCACAGCTGGGCCTCATCTGGGCACCTCCAAAACCCAAACAGAGAGGAGGAATCTGCAGATCTCTCCTTAGCTCCTGCTGGGTGGCCTCAGGCAGAGGCTAAATTAGCACCTCCTTGGAGAGCCAAGAGCCAGTGTACCCAGGGGTCAGAGTGGGACCATCCAGATTACAACTCCTCAGATCCATAAGGGACACACTGGGGGCAGACTCAGTGAGCACCAAAGCCCCACTGAAGCAAGTCTTGCCTCATAAGGGTGTCTCCAGCACAGAAGTTCTCCCATCGTAGACACAGCTGACCAAGGTACATGCCCTTGAACAGAATCGAACCTGACAACTTTCAGTCTACAGGCAGATGCTCTATCCACTGAGCCAAACCGGTTAGGGCTTATTTCTTCTTCTTGTCTGATCACTATGGCTAGATCTTCTAGTACTATGTCGAACAGGCATGGTGACAGTGGGCATCCCTTGTTCCTGTTATTAGGGGAAATGGTTGTAATTTTTGCCCATTGAGTATGATGTTCTCTGTAGGTTTGTCATATATGGCTTTTATTATGTTGAGGTATGATCCTTCTATTCCCACTTTGCTGAGAGTTTTTATCAAAGAGTGTTGGATTTTATCGAATGTTTTTGTGCATAAATTGATTTGATCATGTGATTTTTGTCTTGCAATCTGTTGATGTGTGAATATTGTACCAGCCTTGCATCCAGGAATAAATCCCACTTGGTCATGGAGTATGATCTTTTTATTGTATTGCTGAATCTGATTTGCTAAAATTTTGTTGAGGATTTTAGCATCTATGATCATCAGGGATATTGGTCTGTAAATCTCTTTTATTATGGTGTCTTTATTTGGGGGATTAGGATAATGCTGACCTCATTAACAGAGCTTGTAAGTGTTCCTTCCTCTTGAATTTGTTGGAATAGTTTGAGAAGGATAGGTGTTAATTCTCCTTTGAACGTTTGGAAAAACTCCCCTGTGAAGCCGCCCAGACCCAGACTTTTGTTTGCTGACAGTTTTTTTTTATTACTGCTTCAATTTTATCAGTAGTTATTGGCCTATTCAGATTTTGGGATTCTTGTTGATTGAGGTTGTTTTTTTTCTAATTTAATAAATCTTTATTGTTCAGGTTATTACAGTTGTTCCTCTTTTTTTCCCCCATAGCTCCCCTCCACCTGGTTCCCATCCCACCCTCTTCCCTTACCTCTCCCCGACTGTCCTTATCCATAGGTGTACGATTGTTGTCCAGTCTCTTCCTGCACCCCCCCACCCCCCTTTACCTCTGAGAGTTGTCAGTCCACTCCCTTTCTATGCCCCTGATTCTATTATATTCACCAGTTTATTCTGTACATCAGATTTTTAATTCACTTGATTTTTAGATTCACTTGTTGGTAGATATGTATTTGTTGTTCATAATTTTTATCTTTACCTTTTTCTTCTTCTTCCTCTTCTTAGAGAATACCTTTCAGCATTTTATATAATACTGGTTTGACGGTGATGAACTCCTTTAGCTTTTTCTTATCTGTGAAGCTCTTTAGCTGACCTTCAATTCTGAATGTCAGCTTGGCTGGGTAGAGTACCCTTGGTTGCAGGTTCTTGCTATTCATCACTTGGACTATTTCTTGCCACTCCCGTCTGGCCTGCATAGTTTCTGTTGAGAAATCAGCTGACAGTCATATGGGTGCTCCCTTATAGGTAATTAACTGTTGTTCTCTTGCTGCTTTTAATATTCTCTCTTTGTCTTTTGCTCTTGGCATTTTAATTATGATGTGTCTTGGTGTGGTCCTCTTTGGATTCCTTTTGTTTGGGGTTCTGTGCGCTTCCTGGACTTGTAAGTCTATTTCTTTCATCAGGTGGGGGAAGTTTTTGGTCATTATTTCTTCAAATAGGTTTTCAGTATCTTGCTCTCTCTCTTCTTCTGGCACCCCCATAATTCTGATGTTGGTACGCTTGAAGTTGTCCCAGAGGCTTCTTACACTATCTTCAAATTTTTGGATTCTTTTTTCTTTTAGCTTTTCCAGTTGAGTGATTTTTGCTTCTTTGTATTTCAAATCTTTGACTTGATTCTTGCGTTCCTCTAGTTTGCTGTTGGGTGTCTGTATAATATTTTTTATTTCAGTCAGTGTATATTTAATTTCTAGTTGGTCCTTTTCCATATCCTCAAGGGTCTCTCACATATCCTCGAGGGTCTTGCTAAATTTATTGGCCTTTTCTAGGAAATTCTTGAAAAACCTTATAACCGTGGTTTTGAACTCTATCTCCAGTTGTTTATTTTCCTCCATTTCTTTGGTTTTTGATCTGTTTCTTTGTCTCTGCATTTTCACTGCTTCCCTGAGTTGGTAGGGTAGCTTTGTGTGCTAGTTGTCCTGTATGGGCCAGTGGCTCGGCCTCCCCAGTTACCAGAGGTGGACACTCTTGGTGCACCCCTTTGTGGACTGTGTGTACAGCCTTGTTGTAGTTAAGTCTTGATTGTTGTTGGTATCAGTGGGAGGAGTTGACCTCCAGGCCAATTGGCTGTGAGGATCAGCTGTGTCTACACCGGGAGACAGCCTTATTAGACTAGACTTGCAAAATTGTAAAAGCCTCTGTGCTCAGCTTGGATGGGGCGGAGTTTCAGGGTGGAGCCTACAGCCTTGGCTTCCCGTCAGCCCCGCCCTATGAGGTTCCTGGGTCTCAGTGTCCCTCGGTACTCGCTACAAGCACCTCTGAGAGAAAGGTGCCCTGGAGTTTCACCCGCTGCCAAACAGTCTAGTCTCTCCCCCAATGAATGTGGATTCCCAGATTCTCGCCCGGAACTGGGGTTCAGCGCAGTCCGGAGCTTTTGTCTTCTTCCCACTAGGGCAATTCAGCGGCACAGTCAACAGTCCGTCCTCTGCACGCATTCACGTGTGCGCCTCCGGAGCTCTGCCTTTTGCCGCTCCCCTGAGTTTCCACCTTACAGCCCAGATTCCCCCAGTATGAGCCTGGGTCCCCAGGGTCTCGCCCAGAACTGGGGTTCAGTGCAGTCAGAGTTGGGGTTCAGCGCAGTCCGGAGCTTTTATCTCCTTCCCACTAGAGAACGCCAGCCAGGCACTCAGCTGCCCCGTCCTCTCTGGCTCTGTCCTCTCTGCTCGCGCACGCCCGTGTCTCTGTACCTCAGGCTTTCACAGCTCCTCTGATTTTCCTTGTGGTTTTCTCTTTCCTTCTAGTTGTAGGATTTCCAGTCAGCCAGCTTTCCTGTGGTTCTGGATGATGTCCGTTTTGTCTTTTAGTTGTATTTTTGAAATTGTTGTGCGAGGCTGCAGTTTAGGTGTTCAACCTATGCCGCCATCTTGGTTTCTCTCCCTGATTGAGTTTTAGAAGCTTGTATTTTCTAAGAATATGTCCATTTCATCAAGGTTGTCCAGTTGGTTGGAATATTTTGGTCGTCCAGTTGGTTCATAGTATTTTCTTACAATCCTTTGTATTTCTGTGGTGTCAGCTGTTCCTTCACCCCTTTCACTTCTGATTTTGTTTATTTGGGTCCTCTCTCTTTGTTTCTTGGTGAGTTTGGATAGAGGCTCATCAATTTTGTTTATCCTTTCAAAGAGCCAGCTCCTGGTTTTATTGATCTTTTGTGTTTTGTTTTGTCTCAATGTCATTTATTTCCACTCTGATCTTTATTATTTCCTTTCTTCTACTTACTCTGGAATTTTCTTGTTGCTCTCTAATTCTTTAAGTTGCAGCGTTAGATAACTTGCTACAATTTTTTCTTCTTTTTTGAGGTAGGCTTATAATGCTATGAACTTCCCTCTCAGGATTGCTTTCACTGTGTCCCATAGATTTTATTTTATTTTTATTTTTTTTGTGTGTGTGTCCCATAGATTTTAGATTGTTGTGTTTTTATTGTCATTTGTTTCCAGGATTAAAACAAACAAACAAACAAACAAAAAACTTCTTCTTTGATCTCTTTGGTAACCCATTCATTGTTATTTAGCCTCCATGTGTTTGATTGTTTTTGAGTGTTTTTTAAAAAATATTTTTATTGCCGAAACCGGTTTGGCTCAGTGGATAGAGCGTCGGCCTGCAGACTCAAGGGTCCCAGGTTCGATTCCGGTCAAGGGCATGTACCTTGGTTGCGGGCACATCCCCAGTAGGGGGTGTGCAAGAGGCAGCTGATTGATGTTTCTCTCTCATCGATGTTTCTAACTCTCTATCCCTCTCTCTTCCTCTCTGTAAAAAATCAATAAAATACATTAAAAAATATTTTTATTGACTTCAGAGAGAAAGGGAGAGGGAGAGAGAGATAGAAACAGCAATGATGAGAGAGAATCATTGATTGGCTGCCTCCTGCAAGCCTTCTATGGGGATCGAGCCCACAACCTGGGCATGTACCCTTGACTGGAGTTGAACCCATGACCCTTCAGTTTGCAGGTAGATAATCTATCCACTGAGCCAAACCAGCTAGGGCTGTTTTTGAGTGTTTTTATTGTAGTTGATTTCTCATTTCATGCTTGTGATCTGAGAAGATGCTTGATATGATTTCAATCTTCTTGAATTTGTAGAGACTTAGCCTGTGTCCTAACATGTGGTCTATCTTTGGATGTCCAATGTTCACTTGAGAAGAATGTATATTCCGTAGCTTTGGGGTGAAATGTTCTGAAGATGCCAATTAGTTCCATCTAATCTAGTGAGTCATTTAGAATTGATGTTTCCTTGTTGATTTTTTGTCTAGAACATTTATCCAGTGATGTCAATGGGGTATTATAGTTTCCTACTATGATTGTATTGCTGTCGATCTCTCATTTGATATCCTCCAGAACATTTTTTATGTATTTGGGTGCTCCTGTATTGGGTGTATATATGTTTACCAGGGTTATATCCTCTTGTTGTATTGACCCCTTTCGTATTATGAAGTGGACTTCATTATGTCTTGTTATGGCCTTCACTTTGAAGTCTATTTTGTCAGATATACATATTTCTACCTCAGCTTTGTTTTCATTTCCATTTGCCTGGAAAATTTTTTCATCCTTCACTTTCAGTCTGTGTGAGTCCTTTGTTCTGAGGTGGATCTCTTGTACACAGCATATATATGGGTCATGTTTTCTTATCCATTCAGCTACCTTATGCTTTTTGATTGGAGCATTTAATCCACTTACATTTAAGGTTATTATTGGTAGTTACTTGTTTGTTGCCATTTAATTCTTTATGTCTGTTTTCCTCCCTCTTTTTCTATTTCTTCTTACAACAGTCCCTTTAGCATTTCTTGCAGTGCTGGTTTGGTGGTAATAAACTCCTTTAGCCCTTTTTGTCTCTGAAGCACCTGATTTCACCTTCAATTTTGAAAGATAGCCTTTCTGGGTAGAGTAGTCTTGGGTTCAGTCCCTTGCTTTTCATTACTCTGTATACTTCATGCCATTCCCTTCTGGCAAGATGTGTTTCTGTTGAGAAATCAGCTGTTAGTCTAATTGGAGATCCCTTGTAGGTAACTTTCTATCTCTCTCTTGCAGCCTTCAAGATCCTTTCTTTTTCTTTATCATTTACCATTTAAATTATGATGTGTCTTGGTGTGGGTCTTTTTGGGTTCATCTTGATTGGGACTCTCTGTGCTTCCTGGACTTGAGTTACTTCCCCCCCACCGCCTAAGTCAGGGAAGGTTTCTGTCATTATTTCTTCAAACAGGTTTTTCATTCCTTGCTCATCTTCTCCTTCTGACACCCCTATTATGTGAATGTTGCTTTGTTTCATGTTGTCCCAAAGCTCCTCTACACTCTCCTCCTGCTTTTTCTTTGTTTTTTCCAATTACTGCTCTGATTGGATGTTTATTTCTTCCTTGTCTTCTAATTCACTGATCCAGCCCTCAGCTTCCTCTAGTCTACTGTTGAAACCTTCCAGGGTGTTCTTTATTGAAGCTATGTCAATCTTCATTTCCTCTGGATTCTTATTCATGTTGGTGTGTTTCTCATTCAGTTCCTTATAATTCTCATTGAGTTGCTTGTTTTTCTCAGTCAGATGTTTGGAGCATCCTTATAACCATTACTTTGAATTCTTTTTCTGACAAATTGTTTACCTCCATTTCATTTAGTTCATTTTCTGGCGATTCCTCCTTTCCTTCTCTTGGAGATTGTTTCTTTGTCTCCCATTTTTGCTGTCCCTTTGTATTAGTTTCTATATATTAGATCAAACTGCTATGCCACACAGACTTGGGGCGGGGGGTCTTATGTCGGTGGGGTTTTGTGGGACTCACTGGTACAGTCTCTCACATCTCCTGAGCTGGGTGCTCTAGGAAAGTCCCTTACTTGAGTTATTTGGGTTATCCTGTTGTAGTTGGGTCTTGAATGTTACTGTTTCATTCATGGATGGAGTCTCCTCTCAGGTTGTCTGACTATGTGGCTCACCCTTAACCTTGTCATGCAGGCTGTTGTGGAAGTACTGACTGAAAGGAACAAAATACAAGACAAAACACGACAGAGGAGAAACAAAATAAGAATGTACACAAGACCCCTATAGCACCAACAAACATGCCCGCCAGAAAGGAGAGAATTAGGAAAGGGAAAAGAGAGCACGAATGATAGAAAAGAAGAAACACAAAACCTGGGGAGAAAACACAACATAAACAAACAAACCCACACAAACAAAAAACCACACAAACAAAAAAGGGGGAGGGTTGTAAAAGGAATATGTAGAGGCAGAGCTGTGTGTCCCACCCTCCAAAGTGGCCAGCTGGGCCCATGCTCCACCTGATAGTTCATGATAACAGGATGTCTAATCAGAGAGGGCCTTGTGCTCTGTGGCCTGAACAGCTTGGCCTTACATGTTTGTCCTCACCCTCCTCCTATGTTTGACTGTATGCTCTCACACACACACACACACAGACGCACACACACGCACACACATGCACACGCACACACACACGCACAGCCTGTATTCCTTGGCAGTGCCTCCTGCCGTCACAGGGGGCTTCTGTGGGGCACTGTCCCAAGAGAGCATACGCAGAGGGCAGTGTCAGGACTTCCTCCCGGGCTGTCCTCCCTCCCCAGGCCGAGGTGCCTGTGACATGCAGGTCTTCACTCAGCCACATGGCAAGCATCACTGTGCTTGAGAAACCATGGGGCACTGGCTGGATATTATGTAGAACTGTCATATCTGGCATCCTTTTCCCCTCTGGGATTTCTGTGCTTCATTCACTGGGTCCTGCATAGTCACTTCCTGCCCAGATCCTGCCGATCCCTCCAAGTCTTGGATAGACCCAGCAGCTGACATTGTTGTCCTCAGGGAGGCTCTCACTCTGGCCCACCTTGCTCTTTGGGTCCCCATCTGAGTGGCCGGGTCTCGGTCTCCTTGATTTCCTTGCTTCTGCCTCACCTCTTATGGCTCATGTCTCCTGTTAGAGCAGTGCTCTCTCTACCTTCTCCTGTTCTCAGGAGTCCCAGAAATCAGGGTGCCCCAAAAATTCATGAGAATTTCACTCCTCTAACTCAAAGATGTACTTTATATATGTTCATTGGGAGGCAGTTACAGAAGAATGACCCTCGTCCCCATTCCCTTGAGAATGAGGAATGAAAAATCTCAAGGGGAGTGGATTGGTAGGACAAGGGTCTCAAGGTCTGGGCAGTTCTTACTCGTGCCATTCTTGCTAAATGTTAAAATGTAGTACAGTATTTTGCAGACCAATATACTTGACAGTAACCCAACTTGATAAGCGTAGTCAACTGTCAAGAAGAAATAAACATGTAACTGATTAAATGGTGTGAATAAGCAATGGCTTAGCCTCCCTTCTGGGAGGCAGAGCTTTGGATATGAATCCCCTGTCTCCTTTACTCTCTGCAAGTAAATAAAGCTACCTTGCAACAACTATGTTTATTATTATTTATTTATTTATTTAATAAAGCACCCAAGTAGCACACCTTGAATTCGGAAACAAAAACAAAAACAAAAAACAAAAAACAAAAAACTTCAATGTATGTCAGATACACCAAACTGTTGCTGTAGCCCTAGCTGGTTTGGCTCAGTGGATAGAGTGTTGGCCTGCGAACTGAAGGGTCCCGGGTTTGATTCCAGTCAAGGGCATATGCCCGGGTTGTGGGCTTGATTCCCAGTGTGGGGCATGCAGGAGGCAGCCAATCAATGATTCTCTCTCATCATTGATGTTTCTCTCTCTCTCCTTCTCTCTTCCTCTCTGAAATCAATAAAAACGTATTTTTTAAAAAAAAAACTGTTAATGTATTCAAACATGATTTTAAGTGAGTTTTCTTTATAAATTACTGATTATGGTTTGTTTTCATTTAGGCATCAGTTGCCATATGAGGCATCATTTTGTTAATAGTAGAATATTAACAATAGATGACCACTTCATGGACACTTATTTTGTGCCTGTTGTTTTGTTTCTCCTGCTAGATACCCAATATGTGTATGTTATTCTTTTTTGGTTAACTTTTTTTCTTGAAAGAATTGACTATGTTATTCTGGGTTTTTATTATTATTATGTTTTTCTTGTAAATTTAAGTATCAAATGACTGCTGCTACCAGCAAATACCACATGGGAGCTAAAATTTACTGTTGAAAAATCAGCTAATGCAGGTAATTCAAATATTTGTAGAAAAACATATGGCTAATTTTTTGTCACATTAGTATTGTGTAGACACTTTCCGTAATTCCCACTGCATAGGCTTTCACTGTGGAGTCAACTTGATTCACTTTTTCTCAGCACCATTTAATGTATTAAAGAACAGCTTTTTAAAACTCAAAATAGAAAACAGCAAAGTCTCTTAATACATTCATAAGACTTTAAAGGAAAATATATATTTTTCATGCTACAAGTTTTCAATCTTCCTTGGACCACACAAAAACAACACAGTACTCAAACTGCATGTTTTAACAAGAGGACCATGGCATCTCATTTGGACACACAGTCAGGTTAAAAATAAGACAAAACCAACACTGACTCATTCAGCACCAGCAGGCCTCTTTAAGCCCATCCTACCCCACTCCGGAACTACAGTACTGCATTCTGTGCCAGCATTCCTTCTTCTCTACACACACACACACACACACACACACACAGAGGTATCTAGAGGTGTATCGCTGGATTAGCATGACAACAAGCTTTAAAAAAAAAAAAAACAGCTATTTTGCTGGATGCTGGAAGAGGGGAACACGGTCAGGCGAAACTTAAAGCATGGTAAAGTATAACAGACGACTGCTTCATTCCCGTTCCCGCAGGCCACAGGCATTGTGCTCAACGGTTAGCATAGGAACTGAAGATGCCAAGAACACCTCAACATCATTTACAAAAGAAAGATTGTGCTAATGTCTATGAAGATGCCATGAGAAGATATTTAATTTATAAAGGTAAACGAGAAAGAAGCAAAACTGCATTACAGTATAACCTCAACCATTAAAAACAAATCAACCAAAGCTGCCCTAAAAAGTTTTGGAAATTTGAAATGTTAAGTTAGTGGTTGTGTTTAAGTAGTGTATCTACAATGATCTTTTCTTCCTTTTACTTCTTTGTCTTTTCCAAAAATTTCTCTACTGAAATTCTCAGGTTTGACTAGGTTTTGGACAAACTGAAGGCGTCACTCTTTTAGGGTGTACACTGGTAGTGTGGTGTTGGCAAAAATAGGCTGTCCATCAACATTGAGAGATGGCACAAATAGTTCACTTTGGTTAACCAGAAGCTCATCATGTAACCAAAACCATGGTTTGGCTGTCTATTGCCACCAAAGCAAACTCCTGAGACTGGTACTGGTGGAAAAGGAAAGAGGTTTATTCAAGTGCCAGCATCTCCAGAAAATGGGGGACTCTTGTCCAAAGCCCATCTTAGCATCTCAGTGCAGGCAGCGTTTTTATAGGGAGGGAGGGGGGAAGCAGAACAAAGAGGGCAGAAGGAGGGGCTGTGGAGGGGCAGGCAGTGTCCTTGCTGGTCCCAGTATGGATGGTTAAGGTCACATATGGGAACTGGTCAGTGCTAGCCGAGTTCTGCAGTCAGGCAATCTGTGTCAACCGAAGTGTGGTCAAGGCCGTTTCTTGTACAAGTAGGAGCTGGGACTGCTGATGCCTGCAAGATGCTTGTGAGGAAACTGTCAGCAATTGAGCTCCTCTTATCATTTGTCAGTACATTTTGTTCTTATTCCTTTTCATGGTGAGTCAGAGGAGTATAAAGTTTTTATTCCCTGTTACCGTTCCCCACTGTGAACCCTTTCCCATGTCTATGGAGCTATTCTCAGCCTTCTGGGGGAATGAAAAACGTGAGCCTATTGTAAAGCACAGTCTTGTGAGTAAAATGCAGATATATTTCCTAGGGGCCCCTGGCAGGCACACACCATTTTCCCTGTGTGTGTGTGGAGGGGGGGTGAGGGAGGAGGAGGGGGCGCGGTGGGGACAAGTCATAAGGAGGTTTAAAACCATACAGACAAGCATATAAAGAGAGAGTGGTTAAACCTAAATTAAATTCCTCCTAACATGGGCCTGACTCCTTGAGATACCCAGGAGAACAGACTCGCACACCAATCTCAGCTTCCTCCAAAGAGTCTAGTGTTGGCTGAAGCCAGGCAGCGTGTCTGACCTTAGATGCTGGCCTCCACCTGAGCCGAGGTGTTGATGCCACACACCTGCTTGTTCTGCTAACGTGCAGTCTAAGGCAATTTGACCTTCTGAGCTGGAGAACCTAGAGTTTTGTGGATTGGCAAGCCAAGCGGCAGTTCCGCTGCGGACAACCATCAGTGTCTCCGCTAGGTTCTGTGCAATTTAAATCTCCTGCTTGACACTCGGGGTTGCCTCTGTCTGGAAACCCCCTA
Source organism: Cnephaeus nilssonii (assembly GCF_951640355.1). Taxonomy (NCBI): domain Eukaryota; kingdom Metazoa; phylum Chordata; class Mammalia; order Chiroptera; family Vespertilionidae; genus Cnephaeus; species Cnephaeus nilssonii. The sequence goes on along the minus strand of NC_137080.1, from coordinate 97,251,799 downwards.
CCTGCAGCTTCCTGGCTTCTTTCAGCCATTCTTGCATTGAAAGCCAAATGAGTGGACGGGGGCGCCGGGCCACCGGCATCGATGGCGGGAGACCAGGAAGGCCCGGGCCCCAAGGAGGCGGGCGGGCGGGCGGGGCGCGAGTGCGGCGGCGGCGGCCCGGTGTCCCCTGGGCTGGGGGCCGCCTCCCGCTCCGTCCCCCGCGCGGGGAGGAGGAGCGGCCAGCTGGGGCCACGGGCAGACGACGGGACACGGGACCACCCGCTCCTTCCGGTGAAGAACGGTGTGAGCGGCACCAGTGGACACCACGGGGCCTGGAGGCTTCGCATTCAGAGCCGCTGCTGAGGGCCCGCCCGCCCCGACCCCGACCCCGCAGCCCGGCCCGCAGCGGGCAGCCCGTGACGGCGCTCCGGGCCTCTGAGACCGGCGGACAGGGCAGGAGCCTGCGCGCTGCCTGTGCGAGGCTCCGGGCCGCACCGAGCGCGGTCCGCCCTCCCCCGAACCGGAGCGAAAGGCGCGTCCGCTGGGATGCCGGTGCCTCGGAGGGGGGGGGGGGGGGGCGCTGCCAGTGGCCCCGGACGTGCTCCTCTCCCCGCGCTCAGCTCCGCTCAGGGCCTTCCCAGACGTGCCTTCTGCGACGGGCGGGCCGGCCCTGCCTGCTCACTGGATTCGGGTCAGGCTGCGGCTGCAGACTCACCGGCCCCGGAGCGCCCAGCACCGGCCCGTGTGGCCGGGAGTCCTCAGGCCGCTCGCTCGGTGGCCACACCCACGGGGGTGCCGGTGGCCCCGCACCGCCCTCGTCGGCAATGCGTGGGCTGTGAGAGTGTTTCCCGGAGCCTGTGCGCTCCCAGCAGACACCCCGCGCCCCAGCCTTCACCTCCAGCCTCCTCCGCAGGTTCCTCCCCCAGAGGCCAGGCCGCCCACCTAATGTCCACCTGAAGCATCCATCTTATACAAAAACTGCTGCTTGAAATGTTAGCCCTGCTATTTTGGCTTCTGTAGGTGCTTGCTTGCTTAAATAATAAGGAAATAAGACTACTCCCACTCCAGAGAGGCCATAAACCTTCCCCGGACGAAGTTATCAGTGCTGGCAGCAGGCCAGGCCTCTGGTTGAGGTCTCAAGGCCCAGCACATAGGGGCTCTTTACCAACTTGCAAAGGGGGCCGGAAACACCCCATATTTGGGAGACAAAGAAGGCAAAAACATATAAATAGGGAGAGTTCCTCCATGTTGGGGCCCAGAATTGGAGACATTTTCCTCTGGACCCGCGCGTAATAAATGTAACTCCATCTCTAAGTGTTGCTTGGTTCTTCTCCGGTTTTCTGTCACACGTGGACAGCAGATGACCGAGGCTGCAACCCCAGGCACGGTGAACCAGCCTCGCCGCCCCAACCATCTGAGCCCACGGGCTGCTCACAGCCGCAAACCCGGGGCGGCAGAGAGCGGCCCCAGGACCTGGGACCCAGGAGAAAACGACATCAGGCCTCGCGGACAGAGGTGCACGCCCACTGGGAACAGAACCAGCGAAGCGATGCCCTCCGCCCGGCCGGCCGCTCCTCTGGAACTGCTTAAAGGGCGAGCGGAGGAGGCGGTCAGTAAGGATGCTGAAGGCTGTCCACCCCCCGCGAGAGCAGTTTCGGGCCTTCAGGAATGAGGTGGCCACGCCCCGCGCAAAACCGCAGGAGAACGTCCTGCTCTTCATGGGCCCATGGCGAAGGACACCGGCGAGCGTGGCCCAATGGTGTGAGGGCAGCAGCCTCTGCAAACGCCTGCGTGTCCAAGAGACCGAGTGCAGAGGCTGCAGTTGATGGACGTCCCGGCAGACGGCTCAGGCATGGACCACTTGCATGCGAAGAACATCACCACAGAGACAGGACACCAACAGTCTCTTTGTCCAGGAGGCCTGGCGGGGAAATTGGAGATTTGGGTTTGGCAACAGTGAGTCGCGCTGGAGTGGTTCTCAGCGGGTTGAACAACCCACCGGCTCCATCCTGTGGATGCCCCGAGGTGACCCCGGGCAGGCCAGTAACCCTCCCGCCTCCAGTCTGCCCGGCAGGAGCTCAGGACGGAGCCACCTTCCTCCCACACCAACGAGATCAGCTCGTGGCGGGGTGGGCCGAGGGCATGCCCCCACACCTCCTAAGCTGCACAAGGACTGCCCCGAAGCAGTGAAGCGGCCTGTGGCCGGCTGGGGGGCAAAGGAAGGAAGAGGGGCCTCTTTCCCCAGATCCTGTCTCCCGTGGAGCTGCTCCGACATCTCCACCGGAAATCAGCGGAGGCTTCGGAGCCATCCCTGCGGCGGGCACCCACAGAGGACCCAGTGCCTGCCCACTGCCCGCGCCCCCGGGCTGCCTGTCTCCGGCTGCCTCGGCACCTGTGCGCAGGCCGCCGGGGGAGGAAGGGAAGTCAGCGGACACCACCTTTCTGCTCCCTTCCTGTGGGAGCGGAGAGCTCGTTTTCAGAGAAGCTGCTGCGAAGGACCTTCTAGACTCCTCACAGGGCCTGACTTCATGTGGCCTCCTTTTCTGCCCTTTCCGGTCCTGAAGAAGGAGCCATTTACAATGCTGGTTTCTCCTGCTCCCTACTGCATCCTCCATGCTCATGAGCTGAGCCTTCTCCAGATCCACGTGGCTGCTGATGGCAATATACGATCTGGGACCCCCGCCATTGGCTAGATGAGTATTTTTAGGGCAAGAAAAAGCACCTGGAGGGAAAATGAAGGTAGGCAAACCAGCCTTGATGGGGGACACGTGGATTTTGAGTATCAGCTCCTGTGAGGACCGCTTATCACAGGAAGGACTTTTTCTTCAGAGATAGTGGTGAGTGGTGTGGCGCCAAACAGGTAGTTTTGCACATAATGCGCCATCCGCCCAAGCCTGTCCAGACCATGGCGCCTGAGGGCGGCTGCTTTGGGACCATGGCACGGAGTTTGGGCCCCTTCCTTTTCTTGGAGGTCTCCAGTGCGTTGGGATGGTTTTCCAAAAGAGGCGCCCGGACCCCTTCCGAGTCTCCGCTCTCCCAGGGAGCAGCCTTCCATCAGCGGGATGTTGTCTTCCGGGAGCTGCCCTGTGGCGCGGGGTGCCGGCCAGCCTTGTCTCTCATCAGTCATGCCATGTGCGTGCAAGGAAGCCAGGAATACAGCTTTTCTTGATGATTTGGGATTTAATTTTGTTTTTATTGCACCTGAGAAAATGCAGTTTCTGATGGCTCCTCAATTGTGTTATTTTAGTAAAATAAACTAAGTGTAAACAAACAAGTGGCAACTGAGAAGTCAATCAGTTTGTTCCCCACTGTGCGTTGTTCCTGGGCTCTAGTAGGGAAATAACAATTGGCCTTGAAAAATTAGGAGGATCTCCTGGGCCTCTTCATTCATCATCAGAGTCGCTGTTCTTTATTTCATCATTTGCCTACGTACCTCTTTTTATTCATTTCTTTTTTCCCCTTCATGCCCATTGCTAGGGCCCAGGGCTTTCCGCCTTGGTGACCTTCTGTACCCAGCCTCTCATCCTGCTCCCATCTTGTCTATCTAACTGCCTACACTATTTCCCCCTCATGGCTTGGCTCTGAATCCTCTCAGAAAAAAAAAAAAAAGGTTTTTTTTAAAATATATATTTTTATTGATTTGAGAGAGGAAGGAAGAGGGAGAGATAGAAACATAAGTGATGAGAGAGAATCATTGATCAGCTGCCTCCTGCACATCCCTCACTGGAGACCGAGCCCACAACCTGGGCATGTGCCCTGACCAGGAATTGAACCATGACCTCCTGGTTCATGGGTTGACACTCAACTGCTGAGCCACACTGGCTGGACCATTTACTCTTTTTAGTGAGTCCAGTTGAAGATTTGTCAGTCTTATTGATCTTACAAAGGACCAATTTTATTTGGTTGATTTTATATATTGTTTCTCTATTCTCTTCTCTGTTTCACTAATTTGCTCTCTAATACATGATTTTTCCTTCTGCTTGCTTTGGATTTAGTTAGTTCATCTTTTTCCTTTGATGTGAGGTGAGAGCTAATTGATTTGAGATGTTGCTTTTTTAATGTAAATATTTATATCTATAAATTTCCCTAGAAGTAACATCCCATAAGTTTGGAATTCTGTCTGTTTTCATTACTCTCAAAGTATTTTCTAATTTTCTCTTTTATATTTATTTGACCTACTAGTAATGTAAAAGTGTGTTTAATTTCCACATATTTGTTCCCAAATTTCTTTCAGTTATTGATTTCTAATATTATTCCACTGTGGTAAAAAAAAAAACACAAAAAAAAAACTTTATCTATATAAATAAAAATGTAAATGTTCGTTTGTTCAAAATCTTAAATCTCCAAGAGTTCTTCTCCAATTGCTTTGAAATTTTGACACTATGTTGCATTCGAATACACGTGTTTTTTATATCTTATACCTACTATTATATAGATGTCACACCTGTGACAGGTAAAAACATGCTTTTTTTGAAAAAACAGCGCCATCTGTTGGACATAAAAGCAACACACGCTATACTAAATATTTTACGATTCCATTTCAATGTTGATAATGATTGAAGATTTGTGCTTAGAAATCGCGAACAAAGGGATGGGAATGCCATCACCGAATTGATCTGCTGCTGCTTCGTTCGATGTAGAATTGCGTCGTGAACAAAATTACAACACAAGGTGGAAGAACTGCTCATTCCGCTTTGAAATTGCCATTGAACATGCAATTCATTGAAACTCCCACGTGCAACATTTCCAAAGCATCCAGCATGGCAAAAGTATTGCAGAAATGCAAACTTATTGTTTGGGATGAATGCACAATGGCGCACAAAAAATCGCTCGAGGCTCTTGATCGATCTTTGCAAGATTTGTGTGGAAACATCAGACCATTTGGGAACGCATTAATATTGCTTGCAGGAGATTTCAGGCAAACATTACCTGTAATTCCTCGATTGACACCAGCGGACGAAATAAATGCTTGCCTGAAATACTCTACTTTGTGGTGACATGTAAAGATGTTAAAATTAACTACAAATATGCATGTCCAGCTGCAAAACGATTGATCAGCTGAGATATTCTCACATCAATTGCTGGAAATTGGGAATGAAAAAGTGCCGGTTGATCTGACCTCAGGACGAATTTCATTGCCTCATAACTTCTGCAATTTAGTGACATCAAAAAGAATTGGTTGAAAAAGTATTTCCCAATATTCAAACCAATTATAAGAATCACAATCGGCTGAGTGAATGAGCTATTCTTGTGGCCAAGAGCAAAGACGTCTACGAACTTAACAATATTCTTCAGTCTAACATTCAAAGCGAGGCAGTCACATACAAGTCAGCCGACACTGTTGTGGAAGCAGATGAAGCGGTTAATTATCCAACAGAATTTTTGAATTCACTCGATCTGCCAGGGATGCCACCGCACGTACTGCAATTGAAAATCGGCGTGCCAATTATCATGTTGCGAAATATCAATCAGCCAAATCTTTGCAATGGCACGCAGCTTACAGTAAAAAAATTAATGAGCAACGTTGTAGAAGCAACAATCTTGACAGGACCTTTCAAAGGTGAAGATGTCCTCATTCCTCGCATTCCTATGATTCCAACGGATATGCCATTTCAATTTAAGAGACTGCAATTCCCAATTCGATTGGCGTTTGCAATCATCATCAACAAAGCTCAGGGCCAATCTTTAGAATTGTGCGGTTTAGATCTAGACACCGATTCCTTCTCACATGGACAATTATATGTTGCGTGTTCTAGAGTCGGCAAACCAGACAAGCTCTATATCTGCACTGACAATGGAACAAAAAATATTGTATACCCACAAGCATTGTGAAATTAAACATATTAGAAATGTGTACTTTCTCTTTTCTTTCTTTTCCATTTAACCAGACTGAGTCACAGCAACGTGTAGCCGGGTACAGCTAGTATTATTTATAGCCTTTTAAATTTACTGAGGTTTTATGGCCTAGCATCTAGTCAATCCTGAAGAATGTTCCATGTGCATTTGAGAAGAGTGCATATTCTGTTGTGTTGACTGGAGTATTATATAATGTCTGCTAGGTTTATACTGTAGACTTAGTGTTAACCACTAATGTTTTGGTTAATGATGGAACCCATATACAACAATGGTCCCGTAAGATTATAATGGAGCTGGAAAAGTTTCTGTTGCCTAATGACATTGTAGCTGTTGTAATGTCATAGCAATGAAGTTCATGTTTGTGATGATGCTGATGTAAACCCTACTGCACTGCCGGTCATATAAAAGTGTAGCAATACAATTATGTACAGTACCATGTACCAGTAATAATGTAAGTAATAATCAGCACGTGCCCTGGCTAGTGTTGCATAGTTCTTAGAGTATTGATCTGTGCACCAAAGGGTCATGGATTCAATTCCCGGTCAAGGGCACATATTTGGGTTGCAGGTTTGATCCCCGACCCTGGGAACCCCATTTGTGCACGAATTTGTGCATGAATTTGTGCACCGGGCCTCTAGTAGTGTATATATAAGGTTTGCTACTATCCACAATTTCTGGCATCCACTGGATATGTATCCCCCACTGATAAGGAGGGATATACACGGTTAAATTATATTCTATGTCTCGTAAGTCCAATATTAGAGTGTACAAGCCTCTTTATACTGCCCTTTGTTTCTACTGCTTCTCAATCTTTTTTGCATTTGTCCTTGCATATTCCTTGATGTGAGCTGTTTGTCTTTTCTTGTGCAATTTTTGTATAAATTCTTTGACATCTAGGTTAAATATATTTTTCTATCAATTTTTGTTTCTCTCATCCAATTTTTGGATCATCACAAATCCAGGGTTATTTAAAGTAAAATCATGGTTCAGGTTATTTTGGCCCCAAATAGTAAACCAAATTTGGACTGCAGATCACACAGGGCTAGCTTATGATTACAAATTCTCAAAAAGTTGTTTGCTCCCTCTTTTGCTGGGTCAAAGGCAAATTTCCTTAGAATTGTCATGTATTGAGGGATGCAGGGGATTCTGTTTTGTTTCACCCTTCTCTGAGATGAATCTTGGTTCCCCAGATTTTCAGGGAGGGGATGTCTCCTATGCTTCCCCCATGAATAAGCTCTGGGCATTATTTCCTTCTATTACAGCTCATGAATTAGAGAAAATCAAAGCAAACATTTTTTCAGATTTGACAAACACCCACGAAGGAAAACGTTTCTCTCTGGATTTTTGCCCACATGTGTATTTTGTCATAAATTCTTATTATTTTACTATACTTCTGCATGCTTGTTATATTTTATCTATTATTTCCAGTTGTTTATATGGAAGAAGCAGCCTTGAAACCTAGCTGACATATCACTGGACTTGGAATCCCCACTGACTCTTCACTGTATTTACCTGGCAGCAGGCAGGTGCTGGGATACAAAGCCACCTCCACCAAGGCTCCTCAGTGTCCTCTGGGTCCATTCAGGCCTGTGAACTATTTGTTAACAGCCCACAACAAGATACACACAGAAGCTGAAAGGGACATGAGCTATAAACCTCTACCTTATTAAGCCCATGCTGATAAAAGCCGAGGAAAAGGTGACCACTTAAATTATGTCTTCATGTTGGCTGAAAACAGTTATCAGCAGTTCATAGACCAGAGTTTGAATAGCATGGTGTCTAAAGTAGGATGGTTTTTAGAACTTTAAGCAGGGTCACATAAAAAACTGAAAAATGTTATAGATACTTTCCCCAGAAATGCATGCATTTACAAAGAAACATCAAATTAATATAAAATGTCAGTGTCTGCCTGGATCCTCTGAAATCTTGTAAATCTGGGTTGCTGTGTTTTAATCCTACCAAGTGACAGACAGGAAAAAGGTATTTTGAGCAATCAATTTACTAACCCATAATGCCACTCCACTTATCTGAAAGTATAAACTAGAGTAAACAAAATCTGGACCCCATTATAGACTATTAAAGAAATAAGCTGAACATGTCATTTATTAGTCACTCAGTTACCTAACCAAACCCAAGTGCCTGCAGTGCATCAGATCAAGTTCGGGTCTCAGATCACTGCTCCGGGAGCCAACATTTGCCATGCTTTTCCAACCCGTGCCATCACCACTCCCAGAGCCTATGCTCTCTTCCCATCTAAGAAGTTTCACACTTAAACTTTCTTTTTACAACTTTATTGATATATCATTGGCATATAACACTGTGTAAGTTTAACGTGTACGTTGTGTTAATTTGAAGCCCTTCTATATTGTAAAATAATTGCCATTACAGCATTAAGTGACATGTCCATCCCATTTCTTTTACACAGTAGGAATATTTCAGGTCTATTCCTGTAACAACTTTCAAGTAGATAATACAGTAGCATTAGCTATAACTACGATGTACATTAGATCCCCAGAACTTGTTAATCTTATACCTGAAAGTTTGTACCCTTTACCAATATCTCCCCATTCCCTGCCCCGAACACCTGCCCTAGGTAACTACTACTTTACTGTTTCTCATTTTCAGCTTTTCAGATTTCATATGTAAGTGATACCATACAGTCTTTGACTTTCTCTGACTTATTTCACTTACCATTATGCCCTCGGGCTCATTCACGTTTTCCCAAATGACAGGATTTCCTTTTTTCTCATAGCTGAACCATATTTCACTTCATATGTCAATGAACTGTAGGCTGTTCCTAGATATTGGCTCTTGTAAATCATGCCACAATTAACATCAGGGTGCAGATATCTATTTAATATTTGGTTATTACCTTTGGATAAATACCCAGAAGTGGGATTGCTAGATCATATGGAAGTTCCTCTTTTTTTTTTTTTTTTGAGGACTCTCCAGTTTTTCATAGTGCCTACACCATTTACATTCTCACCAGTGACTCATGAGGGTTTCCTTTTCTCCATATCCTTGCCTACACTTCTTATCTCGTCTTTTTTCTTTTTATAAACTTAATGTTTTATTTTTTTACTAGTAGCCCGTTTGCACGAAGATTCGTGCAATAGACCTTCATTCACCTGGCTGCCTGCACCAGTTTTCTGCCAGCACCAGGGACCCAGGCCTTGGCTGTGGCCACCGCCTTCTGCCTTTTTCAGGGTCGGGGCTTGGCCCCGGGCGGTGGCCTTGGGCTCGGCGGCACCCAACATCCTTGCTAAGGATCGCAGGAGCCGACCCCCAGTGGTTTCCTGCCATCCTTGCAGGCTGCCCACTGGTGCCCAAGGCCGGGAAAGCCTCCGCCCCAGGCTTTCCTGGCCTTGGGCTCGCAGCACCCAGCGTCCCTGCTACCGATCACAGGAGCCGACCCCCAGTGGTTTCCTGCGATCGGTGCAGGCTCCCCGCTGGTGCCCAAGGCCCGGAAAGCCTCGGCCCCCGGGACCCCCGGGAGGGGCCCGGACACGCCCCCCTAGGTGGCCGATCGCCCCAGGCACCCCGGGGAGCTGCGGCATGGGCCTGGCCACGCCCCCCCGGGGTGCCGATGGGCCCGGCCATGCCCCCCCAGGGTGCCGATCGCCCCAGGCACCCCCGGGAGCGGCGGCATGGGCCTGGCCACGCCCCCCAGGGTGCCGATGGGCCCAGCCACGCCCCCCTGGGTGCCTATCGCCCCAGGCACCCCCGGGAGCGGCGGCATGGGCCCGGCCACTTGGCACCGCTATCTTGAACTTCTCAACGGCGGATATGCCACCCGGAGTCCCGCCCCCAGCCTCCTGCCGGCCCAATCGTGGGCATAGCGGAGGTGCGGTCAATTTGCATGTTTCTCTATTATAAGGTAAGATTTTAATTACTTTATTGATTAAGGTATCATATATTTGTCATCAACCCCCCACCCCCATTCCCATCCCAAACCCCCCCACACGCATGCCCCCATCCCCCTGTTGTCTGTGATCACTGGTTAGGCTCATATGCAAGCACACAAGTCCTTTGGTTGATCTATCTCCCTTGTCCCCACCCTCCCCTACCTTCCCTCTGAGGTCTGACAGTCTGATCAATGCTGTTCTTGTTCTTCAGTCTACGTTGTTCATCTTTTCCCCTATCGTCTTTTTTCTGATAGCCATTCTAATATGTGTGAGGTCATATTTCTTTGTGGGTTTGCTTTGCATTTCCAGGATGAGCACTGCGTACCTTTTCCTGTTTCTGTTGGCCATTTGTATATTTTCTTACTCTGCCCATTTTTAATCAGGTTGTTTTGTGTTTGTTTTGTTACTGGGTTGTATTAGTTCTTTACCTATTTCAGGTATTAGCCCCGTATCAGATAAATGATTTGCAAATCTTTTCTCCCGTTCTATACATTGCCGTTTCCCTTGTTGCTTGTTTTGCTGTGCAGAAGGCTGTTTGACGCCATCCCCCTTAGCTTTGCTCTTGTTGCTGTGTTTCTGGTGTCGCGGTGAGGCAATCACTACCAAGGCAGCTGTCAGGTGGCTCATTTCCTGTTCTCTTAGGGGCTATCTGGTGTCAGGTCTCACCTTTAACCCTCTAACCCACTTAGAAGTGTAAGATGTTAGTAACCCTTTTATGCCTGTGTTTATCCAGTTTTCCAACACCATTAACTGAAGAGATTATCCTTTTGCCCTTTGAATGTTCTTGGCTCCCTTGTCAATTAGTTGACTATATATATATATATATATATATATATGTGACAGTTTCTGAGTTCTGCTCTATTGGTCTACGTGTCTATTTTTAGGCCAGTACAGTACTATTTTGAATATTATAACTTCCTATATAATAAAAGTCTAATATGCTAAGTGTCTGGTCAACCAGTTGGCCATTCAACCAATCAAAGCATAATATGCTAATGATATGCTAAGGCCACTCAACTGCTTGCTATGATGTACACTGACCACCAGGGGGGCAGTCAACCAGTTACTATGATGTGCACTAACCACCAGGGGGCAGACACTCCACCTGGGAGGTTAGCTTGCTGCTGGGGTCCAGCCAATTGGGACTGAGCGAGACGGGCTGGACATGCCCTGGAGCCCTCCTGCGGTCCCTCCCCAGCTGAGCAACCTCCCGTGTACTCCCCAGCCCCAATCATGCACTGGTGGGGTCGCTCAGCCTGGCCTGTGCCCTCTTGCAATCCATGACCCCTTGGGGGATGTTGAAGAGCCGGTTTTGGCCCGATCCCACAAGTCAGGCCAAGGGACCCCACTGGTGCACTAATTTGTGCACCGGGCCTCTAGCCTATATAAAAGCCTAAGCAACTGTTACGGTGGAACAACCGGTCACTATGATGTACACTGACCACCAGGGGGCAGACACTCAATGCAGGAACCGCTCCCTGGTGGTCAGTGCGCTCTCACAGAGGTAGCACCACTCAGCCAGAAGCTGGGCTCACGGCTGCTGAGCACAGCTGCCATGGCAAGAGACTCTCCTGACACCGCGGCAACAGGCACAGCAGGCCGGGATGAGCGTGAGTGGCACCCAGCCCCAGTTCAGACTCCTCCCTGGCCGCCTGCCTCTTAGCTCACTGCTACATCCCCTGAGGGGTCCAGGAGTACGAGAGGACACAGGTCAGGCTGAAGGACCCCCACCCCCAGTGCACAAATTTCATGCACCGGGCCTCTAGTTGTAGTATAATTTGAAATCAGAAAATGTGATACCTCTTTGTGCTTTATCAGAGGTGCTTTGATTATTTAGTTCTTTTGTGGTTCCATACAAATTTTAGGATTTTATTTCCATTTCTGTGAAAAATGCTATTGGAATTTTGATAGGGATTCCATTGATTATACATGGGTTTAAATAATATGAACATTTATTTTAAATCTTTATTGTTGAGAGTATTACAGATGCCCCCATTTTCCTCCAATTGCCCCCTCCTCCACCCAGTTCCCACCCTGCCCTGCCCAAGGCCTTCACCACCCTTTTGTCTGTATCCATAGGTAAGATATTTGGTTAATCTCTTCCCACCTCCCCACCCACCTTTCCTCTGAGATTCATCAGTCTTGTTCCATGTTTCCATGCCTCTGGTTCTTTTTTATTTTTTTAAATCCTCACTCAAGGACATTTTTTCATTGATTTTTCAGAGAGTTGGAGAGGGAAAGACAAAGAGAAATATTGATGCGAGAGAAACACATTAATTGGTTGTCTCCTGCATGTGCCCTGACCAGGGCCCAGGCCAGAGAGGAGCCTGCAACTGAGGTACAAGCCCTTCACTGGAATCGAACCTGGGACCCTTTGGTCCACAGGCCAATGCTCGATCCACTGCACCAAACCAGCTAGGGCTGGTTCTATTTTATTCATCAGTTTATTTTGTTCATTAGATTTCTTATTCTATTATTTTTATTTTTAGATTCAGTTGCTCAGAGATATGTATTTATTGCCATTTTATTGTTCATAATTCTTCTTCTCCTTCCTCTTCTTAAAGAATATCCTTCAACATTTCATGTCATACTGATTTGGTGGTGATGAACTCCTTTAGCTTTTTCTTGTCTGAGAAGCTCTTTATCTGAACTTCAATTTTAAATGTTAGTTCTGCCAGGTAGAGTAATCTTGGCTGTAGATCCTTGTTATACATCACCTTGAATATTTCTTGCCACTCCCTTCTGGCCTGCAAAGTTTCTGTGGAGAAATCAGTTGACAGTCACATCGGTGCTCCTTTGTAGATAACTGCTTTTCTTTTGCTACTTTTAAGATTCTCTCTTTAGCCCTAACTGGTTTGGCTCAGTGGATAGAGTGTCGGCCTGCGGACTGAAGGGTCCCAGGTTCGATTCCAGTCAAGGGCATGTACCTTGGTTGTGGGCACATCCCCAGTGGGAAGTGTGTGGGAGGCAGCTGATCGATGTTTCTCTCTCATTGATGTTTCTAGCTCTCTATCTCTCTCCTCCATTCCTCTCTGTAAAAAATCAATAAAATATATATATTTTTAAAAAGACTCTCTCTTTATCTTTAGCCCTTGGCATTTTAATTATGATGTGTCTTGGTGTTGGTCTCCTTGGGTTCCTCTTGTTTGGGACTCTCTGTGCCTCCTGGTCTTGTAAGTTTATTTCTTTCACCAGGTAGGGGATGTTTTCTCATTACTCCTTCAAATAGGTTTTCAATATCTTGCTCTGTCTTCTCCTTCTGGCACACCCATAATGCAAGTGTTGGTACATCTGAAGTTGTTCTAGAGGCTCCTTACACTATCTTCATATTTTTGGATTATTTTTTCTTTTTGCTCTTCTTATTTGGGTGTTTTTTCTTCCTCATATTCCAAATCGTTGATTTAATTCTTGGAATCCTCTACTCTACTGTTGAATCCAAGTAAATTATTTACTTCAGTTAGTGTATGCTTAATTTCTGACTGGTCCTTTTTTGTCTTTGAAATTCTCCAAAATTCGTAAAGGTTTCACTAAGTCCTTTGATGCTCTCTTTGAATCCCATGAAGCTCTCATTAAGATCCTTGAGTAACCTTATAATCACTGTTTGAACTCTGTATCCAATAGTATGCTTCTATTTCTTTCATTTATAACATATTTCTGTCTCCAAATTTTGGCTGCTTCCCTGTGTTTGTTTCTGTGTGTTAGATAGATGGGAAATGCCTCCTGGAATTGGTAGAATGACCTTGTGTAGTAGGTGTTCTGTAGCACCCAGTAGATCAGCCTTTCCAGTCACCTGAGCAGGGCACTCTAGATGCACCCCTGTGGGCTATGTACACTGTCTTGTTGGAGTTGAACCATGATTGCTGTTGGTGTCACTGGGAGGAGTTGACCTCCAGGATAAGGACCAGCTGTAACTATAGTGGAAGAGCTGCTGTTCAGTAGGCACTCCTATGGAGTAGGACTTGCTTCAGTGGGGTTTTGGTGTTCACTGAGTCTGCCTCTTCAGTGTTTTGTTTGTGGATGTGTAGAGTTGTAATCTGCTATGGTCTGAAACTGTTCACTGGATACACTGACTCTAGGGCCTCCAGGGAGATTCAAAGTTAGCCACTGCCTGGGGCCACCCAGCAGGCACTACAGAGAGGTCTACAGATGGCTCCTATTTGTAAAGGGCTAGGAAGTGCTCAGGCAGGCCAACCTTAAAGCAAGGCAGGCTGGTGCTAGTGCCAGATCTTGGGCCTTTTATTGATAGGTTTGGGGCATGCTGATGCCAGCTGCAGCTTGTTTGAGAGATTTTAGCAAATTCTGAAGCCTGAGCCAGGACAGGCGATTCATATGGAAAAGTTGCTGCAAACAATCTCAGTGGAGCTGGGTCTCAGGGAATCACCAGGGCTGAGCAGTGTGAGTCACACTGATGGCAACTCAGATATGGCTGCCAGTCAGCTCTGCAGTGGGGAAGGTCCCAGCATAGGAACAATGACCCCTGTGAGCAAGCTAGCTGGGAGAAAACGACCTGAGTTCCTGCCCAGATGTCAGACAATCCAGTTCTTCCCTGTTTGTGTCTGGATGCCCAGAGGGATCGAGTCCGGGCAAGTTTATGCCTTAGCCCTTTATAAGAAACACCTGGGTTTCCAGCAGCCTCCATATCACTCAGCCACAATCCCTGCTGGTTTTTACAGCCCGTAGTTATAGGGACTTCTCTTCCCATCTGGAATCTTGGGCTGGGGTCTACTGTGGGGATGGGACCCCCTGCTTCTCACAGGTGGCCTCCACAGATGATCTCCCTCCCAATTAAAGAAATGGCACACATGGCCCTAACTGGTTTGGCTCAGTGGATAGAGTGTCGGCCTGCAGACTGAAGGATCCCAGGTTCGATTCCGGTCAAGGACATGTACCTTGGTTGCGGGCACATCCCCAGTAGGGGGTGTACTCTCTATCCCTCTTCCTTCCTCTCTGTAAGAAACCAATGAAATATATTTTTTTAAAAGAGTACACACCTTTCATCCTGTAGGGCAACTTAAAAAAAAAAATGGCACACATGGATGTCAGACCATGTTGTTCCATGTCTCCACACCACCTACCAGTCTCAATGTGCTTTCTTCTTTACTTCTCTAGTTGTAGGACTTCCATTCAGTTAGCTTTTAGGCAGTTCTGAATGATGGTTGTTCTGTATTTTAGTTGTAATTTTGATGTGGTTGTGGGAGGTAGAGCATACTGGCGTTTGCCTATGCTGTCATCTTGTTCTTCCTCAATAATATGGACATTTTAAAAGTATAAATTATTCTACTTTTTAAAATGTGTTTTCTTCCCTCTCTTTCATCAAAGTCTTGTAGTTTTCAGTAAACAGATCTTTTTCCTCCTTGGTTAAATTTATTTCTAAGTATTTTATTGGTTTTGATGCTATTGTTTAGATTTTTAAATTTTCTTTTTCAGATGTTTGTTACTGTATAGAAACTTAACTGCTTTCTGTATGTTGTTTTTGTAACCTGCAACTTTAGTGAACCCATCAATTAGTTCTAACAGCCTTTGTAGTAAAGTCTCTTTTGTCTGGTAGAAGTATTGCTACACCAGTTTTTTTAAATTTTCATTTGAATGAAATATCTTTATCAATTCTTTCACTTTCAGACTTTTAATCTAAAAGACACTGTGTATCTTTTAATCTAAAGCGAGTCTCTTAGTATCGGCCTGCAGACTGAAGGTTCCCAGGTTCAATTCCAGCCAAGGACACGTGCCTGGGTTGCAGGCTTGATCCGCCCCCCACCCTGAGTAGGGGGCAGGCAGGAGGCAGCCGATGGATGATTCTCTCTCATCACTGATGTTTCTCTCTATCCCCTTCCCTTCCTCTCTGAAATCAATAAAAATATTTAAAAAAAAAGAAACATCGATGAGAGAGAAACATCGACCAGCTGCCTCCTGCACACCCCCCACTGGGGATGTGCCCGCAACCAATGTACATGCCCTTGACCAGAATGGAACCTGGGACATTTCAGTCCGCAGACCGACGCTCTATCCACTGAGCCAAACCGGTTTTGGCAATCGAGTCTCTTATAAGCAGTACTAGAGGCCCAGCGCACGATTCAATAGTGCGGGTAGGGTCCCTAGGCCTAGCCTCCTGCAATCAGGGCCATCTTCTGCCTGTTCGCCAGTCCCCAGGCGCAATGTTGCCTCCGCCGCTGCCACTGAGCTGCCAGGCTGTTGGGATCCCCAGCTCATCCCCAGCCGCTGCCGCTGCTGCTGGGGCTTGAGGCGCTGACGAAGGGAAGCACGGCAGGGGATCCGGGTGCAGACAACCGGCTCCCCGCCTCCGATGGCAGCGGAGCTGGGTGTCCAGGGTGTCCGAGGCAGCCCCCTCAGCGGCCGCCAATCCAGCCGTTGAGAGGCAGGGGGGGCGGGGCGGGAGTCCCGCGCCTCTCAATGGCCGGATATGCCACCCCGAGTCCCGCCCCCAGCCTCCCACCGCCCAATCGTGGGCGTAGCGGAGTGATGGTTATTTGCATATTGCCTTTTTATTATGAAGGATATGCATGGATCTTTTTTACATCCATGCACCCACCCTATGTCTTTGATTGGAACCTTTAGTCCATTTACATTTAAAGTAATTATTAATAGGTATGTAGTTACTGCCATTTTATTAATTGTTATGAGATTGTCTGTGGTTCTTCTCTGCTCCTTTCTTTTCTTGCTCTCTTCTCTTGGGTGCAATGACTTTCTATAGCGGTATTTTGGATTCCTTTCTTCTTAAAGTTTTTTTTTTTTTACTTGTATTGGTTTTTGGTTACCAAGTGCTTCATATATACCAAGCTGTTTATAGAAGTATATTTTAAGTTGATAGTCACATAAGTTCGAGTGCATTCTAAAATCACTACTTTTTTTTACTCACCTCCCTACATTTGTATTTGTCATCAATTTTTACCATTTTTGTATCCCTTTATTATTTACATAATCTTACTGTTTTTTACTTTTAACCTTTGTATTATTACCTTTATAATTGGTTGACTCAATACTTTTACTTTTTGCCTTTGTCAATGAAATTTATCCTTTCCAAAACCTTATTTTTAGCATTGTCCCTTTCTTTTCTATTTAAATCCCTTTAACATCTTTTGTAATGCTGGTTTAGTGGTGATAAAATCCCTTAGCTTTTTCTTGTCTGAGACACTCTTTATCTCTCCTTCAATGTTAAGTAACATTGCTGGGTAAAGTAATCTTGGTTGTATGCTTTCCCTTTTATCACTTTGGATATTTCATGCCAATCGCTGCTGACAGTAAACATTCTGTTGAAAAATCAGCTTATGGTTTTATGGGAGCTGGTATGATGCAAATGTTGGTACACTTAATGTTGTGCCAGAGATCTACTAAGCTATCTTCATTTAAAAATTTATATATATTTGTTGATTTCAGAGAAGGGAGAGGGAGAGATAGAAACATCAATGATGAGAATCATTGATCTGCTGCCTCCTGCACACCCCCTACTGGGAATTGAGCCTGCAACCCGGGCATGTGCACTGGAAAGGAATCAAACCTGGGACCCTCTATCCACTGAGCTAAACCAGCTAGGGCTATCCTCATTAAAAAAAAAATTTATTTTTTTGTTCCAGTTAAGTGTTTTCTACTAAGTTGTCTTCAAGATCACTGATTTGATCATCTCCTTCATCTAATCTGCTATTGATCCCTCTAGTGTAATTTTCATTTTCAGTCATTGCATTCTCCAATTAGTTGGTTCTCTTCTATGTTATTAGTTGATTATCTTCTGTTTTCTATCTCTTTGTTGAAGTCCTATGGAGTTTATTCTTCTAACTTCATGAGCATCCTTACAACCAGCATTTTGATCTTTGTATCTGTTAGGTTGCTTGTCTCCATATCACTTAGTTCTTTTCCGGGAGTTTTGTCCTATTCTTCATTTGGAACATGCTCCTTTTATCTCCTCATTTTGGCTGTTTACTTCTGTGTATTAGGTAGATCCACTACATTTCCATCATTAAAGAGTGGCTTTATGTAGAAGGTGTGGGGCCCAGTTGTGCATTCTCCCATGGTCACCTGAGCCAGGAGTGTTGCCTACGTGAGTTACATGTGTCCTCTTGATGTAGCTGGACCTCAATTGCCACTGGCTCATTGGTGGGTGGGGCTGACTCTCAGGATGACTGTAAGGGTCAGCTGCAACTATAGCAGACAAGCTGTTATTCAGTGGCTGACCCCAGGGAGGAGTAATTCAGTGGAGCTCTGTTGCCAGCCAGGGCTGCCCATTAGATCTGTCAGTCATGGAGCTGATTGGGTGTCTCTACTGCTATCTGGCCATTGTGTGTTGGGTTTGGAGCCTCTTGGGAGGGATTCAAGTATGGGCTGAGGTCAGCCACCACTTCTGTCATGCTTAGGGCCTCTTGCTAGAAGCCACAATGTGATCTGTGGTAAACCACCAGTAGTGCCAGGTGTGGAAGTGCTTGGAAGAGGCTGTGATGCAAACTGAGGCTGGCTGCCACTTGTGCCAGGCTTGGAGCCACTTGGTAGGAGCTACAATGTGTGCTGAGACCAGCCGCCATTCCTGTGGGGTTAGGGAGTCTGTAACACAAGCTGAGGTAAGATGCTCAAGAGGTGGGTCTATAACCACTGGGAGAGGATGGGGCCAGGCAAGTGGGTTAGGTAGGGCAAAGTCTCAGGGAATTCCTGGGATGGGGTGAAGAGTGTTAGTTTAATAGAGTGAGATTTCATGCCTATCTGGGTGGGAAAAGAACTCAACCAAGGAACAATGGTACCTACCAGTGCTTCCATCCCCTGGGAATACCCCAATCCCTGTCCTACCAGCCCAACCCTGAAGCGAGTCAGCTTCTTTCCAGTTGCTCCTATGCACTTCTCAAACTGCTGCTCCTGTGGTGCTTAGGGTTAGACGGTTTGTATGCAAGCCCTTTAAGAGTAGCATATAGGTCTCCCAAAGCCCTTTATCTCTCTGATTCAATCCCTACTGGGTTTCTTTTTAAAAAATATTAATTTTTATTTATTGCAGAGAGAGGGAGAGGGATAGGCAGAAACACCAATGATGAGAATCATTGATCAGTTGCCTCCTGCAAAGTCCCTATTGGAGACCAAGCCCACAACCCAGGCATATGCCCTGACTGGGAATCAAACCCTGACCTCCTGGTTCATAGGTCAACACTCAGCTACTGAGCCACATCAGCCAGGTTCCCTGCAAGTTTTCAAAGCCAGATGCTATGGGGGTCCCTTTCCCTAGTCCTAGTGCCCTGGAATGGGGAGCCAAGATATCCCATCATCACCATACTGTGGGTGTGGGACTTGCCCAGTCTGCATCTCCAACACTCCTATCTTAATGTGGCTTCTATATTGGTATCCTTAGCTATAAGAATTCTCTTCAGCTAGTCTTTAGGTGGCTTATGATGGATGTTCAATAATGTAATTTTAATTTCAATGTGTTCATGGGAGATGAGTTCAGGGTGTTACCTACACTATCTTGTTTTCCCTCCACCCTGCATAATCTTTTAAATGTGAAATTGAATTTGGTTTAATATTTTATATAAAAATTTAGCACCTTATCAGAGATATTGGTCTATTAATTGTCTTTTCTTATAGTGTCCTTTTCTGGCTATGGTATCAGGTTAATGATGGCTTCATAAAATGAGTTTGAGTGTTCCTGCCTTTTCAATTTTTAAAAAGAGTTTGGAAAGGATTATTAATTCTTTACATGTTTCATAGAATTCACCAATGAATCTATCTGGTCTGGACTTTTCTGTGTTGGGAGGATTTGATTATTGATTCAATCTGCTCAAATTTTCTATTTCCTCATGATTCAGTCTTGAATTTATTCCATTTCTTCCCGTTAACCTGGTTTATTTGAAATATAATTGTTCACAGTAGTCTTTCGTGTTTCTTTGTACTTCTGTGGTCAGTTGTAATGTAGTCTTCATGAGAGGGAGAGACCACCTCCTTCCCTAAGAGAGGAAAATTCCATTTATCAAACTTCTTGCAGTTGGACGTAGACATGAGCATCCAACAGTCAGATGACCACATGATGGACTGACTCAGGATGTGGTGTCACAAAAAGGCTGGTGCTATGCAGAATTCATTTGACAAAGGTGGTGTGAATAGGAATAGTGACATCCAGTTTCCAAGAGCGTCAATGATAGCAATGCTAGCAACAGTTTCAGTGTCCACGAGTGTCAATGGTGTGAACAGTGGTGTCTGTGCCCAGCAGCAGGGGTGCATGCGGGACACAACTAGTCTTTGTTTCTCTCCCATTATTCTCCCCCCCGCCGCCCCCGCCCCAACCCACCCTCCCTTCCACTGTTTCTGAAAAGCAATGGAGAAAACAAAGAACATCCTCATGTGAGTATTGACAAAAAAATAAAATAGAACAATTGCACAAGTGAATTCAAATTCCACAGATTATGCTTTGGGAAAATTCTGAGAAACAAAGATGTTAGCACAAGCCCTCAATGAAAAAAGTTTCACAAGGAAGCTGTCCTTGAGTTGAGCTTGTAGAAGTGGGGAGATCTTTAAGTGGAGAAGTTTTAGAAATACTCTGTCTTGGATTGTGATATGAGTTGCCTAGATATAGAATCCTCCTCCAGGTCCTCAACTAGAATGTTGTAGCACCTCAACTCTTGACCATTCCCTCTTCCTCGCCACTAATGCCCCCTTTTCTCAGATCACCTTTGATGTCACTGTGGAAAATGGAATGACCTGAGTCAGAAACCCTACCATGCCCTGCCTCCCTGGGAAGCCACTTCCCTCCATGGGCTTCTTTATATCTACAAAAAAGCTGTTAGGTTAGAAGGCCCAGAACCTCCCAGCACTAGTATTCTATAATTGCACAGCTTCTAAAGGCACCCAGTGATTCCATCGTGCAGGTAGAGGGAGGGACAACCTTAGCTCTCCTAATCCCAGCCACCTATCACTTTTCTGTTCCTCAAATGTATCTTTTTCATCCCTGAGTTTTTTAGTCCCTTATTCTTCTCTCATCTGGTATACTCTACCCTATCTACTCGCCACAATGTTTGGTTTTGCCTCTTCTAGTTTCTCCTTAAATGTTACTCCCCAGGGATTATTTGACTTATTCCCCACCCTTCACCCCAGCCAGGCAAGGTGCCACTGTGGCCAATAAGCATCACGTCATTGCAGGTTCACCTCTACCTCAGTAAATTCCATGAAAACACTTCTTTTCTTAGTGCCCATAATGGCATAGAATTAGTCAAGATGCTCCAAGAAACAGATCCGGTAAGATGTATGTGTATATATGTAGAGAGGGAGAGAAATTGACTGATTGATTTACTTTACGGAATTAGCTTCTGCAATGGTGGAGTGCTGGCAAGTTCAAAATCTGTAGGGCAGACCTGTGGACTAAAGACCCAGGGAGGACCTGATGTTGCAGCATGTATCCAAAGGCAGTCTGAGGCTGAATTCCTTCATTTTCAGGGACTTCAGTCTCCTCTTATTCAAGGCCTACCCATGTTATCATTGAGGATAATCTGTTTTACAGTCTGCTGATTCCACTTTAATCTCAACTTAAAATACCTACACAGTAACATCTAGACTGGTGTTTGACCAAATACTAAGTACCACAGCCTAGCCATACTGGCACATAATTAACCATCACAAGTACTTAGCACAAATGCATAATTATATACATATTTTATTTATATGCTAGAGGCCCGGGGCACAGAATTCGTGCACTGGTGGGGGTGTGGCCTGTGGGGATCAGCCTGCTGTGGGAGCACTGCTCATTCTGGTCAGCTGAGCGGCTGTGGACATGCCCTGTGAGTGGCTGCTCCGGCTGTGGGAACGCCACTCATCCCAGTCAGCCAAGTGGTGCTCCCACTGTGGGAGCGCACTGACCACCAGGGGTCAGCTCCTGCATTCAATGTCTGCCCCCTGGTGGTCAGTGCACGTCACAGCGACTGGTCATTCTGCCATTCATTCGCTGGGCTTTTATTACATAGGATATTTATAGACCTATCATATATATGTTTATATGAGGGAAGTAAATGAACAATCCATGTCCCACCTTTGGCCACTGAATGCTTCCAGGTTGGCTCCTGTGTCCTTGATGTGTCCTTATCCTTTGGCAGAACACTGACACCACAACGTGCCCAATGCTAGTGTTTCTTATGCATGTATCATAATTTATTTGACCATCATTCTATTGTTAGGTAGTTTTTTATTTTTGGTTAATTTTCTATTACAGGTATCCTCCATTTTCTGAAAGTTTCTCCATTTTACCTACATTAATATGGTAAGTTTTTTTCATAAAAGCAAAAATCCTCTTCATATTCATTAGGCTAGCAAAAACAGGTACAAATGTACGTCTTTCATAAAAGTGAAGTGGCAGCCTGGTCTGTGTGACTCAGTGGTTGAGCATTAACCCAGGAACCAAAACTCACCAGTTCAATTCCCAGTCAGGGCTTATGCCTGAGTTGTGGGCTTGATCGCCAGTAGTGGGCATTCAGGAGGCAGCCTGTTGATGTTTCTAACTCTCTTCCTGTCTCTGAACTAAAATAAAAATACACACACACACACACACACACACACACACACTCTAGAGGCCCGGTGCACAAAATTCGTGCACGGGGGAAGGGGTTGTCCCTCAGCCCAGCCTGCACCCTCTTCAATCTGGGAACCCTCGGGAGATGTCCAACTGCCTATTTAGGCCCAATCTGTCAGACATACCTCTCACAATCTGGGACTGCTGACTCCTAACCACTCGCCTGCCTGCCTGCCCCTAACCTCTCTGCCTGCCAGCCTGATAGGCCCCTAACCGATCCCCTGCCAGCCTGATTGACACCTAACTGCTACCCTGCTAGCATGATCATCTGCAACTGCCCGCCCCTGCCAGCCCGATCACCCCTAACTGTCATCCCCTGCGGGACTGAGGGGACTGGAGGACTCCAGCTGGATGAGGCAGGGATGAAGGGACTGGGGAACTGAGGCTGGATGAGGCAGGGCTGAGGGGACTGGGGGACTAAGGCTGGATGAGGTGGGGCTGAGGGGACTCAGCTGGATGAGACTGGGTGCCGCCATCTTGTGAGGGCATGGCAGTCAATTAGTATATTCCCACTTTATTGGCTGTGGGTGTTGCCATCTTGTGAGGGTGTGATGGTCAATTAGCATATTCCCTCTTATTAGATAGGCTATGTAAATCTAGATTACAACTCCTCAGATCCATAAGGGACACACTCAGGGAGCAGACTCAGTGAGCACCAAAGCCCCACTGAAGCAACTCTAGCCTCATAAGGGTGTCTCCAGCACAGAAGTTCTCCCATCGTAGACACAGCTGATCCTCACAACCAATTGGCCTGAAGGTCAATTCCTCCCAGTGATACCAACAACAATCAAGGCTTAACTACAAGACTGTGCACACAACCCACAAAGGGGTGCACCAAGAGTGTCCACCTCAGGTAACTGGGGAGGCTGAGCCACTGGGCCCTATAGGACACCTAGCACACAAAGCCACTCTATCAACACAGGGAAGCAGCCAAAATGAGGAGACAAAGAAACAGATCACAAATGAAAGAAATGGAGGAAAGCAAATGACTAGATATAGAGTTCAAAACCACGGTTATAAGGTTTTTCAAGAATTTTCTAGAAAAGGCCGATAAATTTAGTGAGACCCTCGAGGATATGAAAAAGGACCAACTAGAAATTAAGCATACACTGACTGGAAAAAAAAATACAGAGATCCAACAGCAGACTAGAGGATCGCGAGAATCAAATCAAAGATTTGAAATACGAAGAAGCAAAAAACACCCAACTGGAAAAGAAAAAAGAATCCAAAAATATGAAGATAGTGTAAGGAGCCTCTGGGACAACTTCAAGCATACCAACATCCAAATTACTGGGGTGCCAGAAGAAGAGAGAGAGCAAGATACTGAAAACCTATTTGAAGAAATAATGACCAAAAACTTCCCCCACCTGGTGAAAGAAATAAACTTACAAGTCGAGGAAGTGCACAGAACCCCAAACAAAAGGAATCCAAAGAGGACCACACCAAGACACATCATACTTAAAATGCCAAGAGCAAAAGACAAAGAGAGAATATTAAAAGCAGCAAGAGAAAAACAGTGAGTTACCTACAAGGGAGAACCCATACGACTGTCAGCTGATTTCTCAACAGAAACTATGCAGGCCAGATGGGAGTGGCAAGAAATATTCAAAGTGATGAATAGCAAGAACCTACAATCAAGATTACTCTACCCAGCAAAGCTATCATTGAGAATTGAAGGGCAGATAAAGAACTTCACAGATAAGAAAAAGCTAAAGGAGTTCATCACTGCCAAACCAGTATTATATGAAATGCTGAAAGGTATTCTTTAAGAAGAAGAAGAAAAAGGTAAAGATAAAAATTATGAACAACAAATACATATCTATCAACAAGTGAATCTAAAAATCAAGTGAATAAAAAATCTGATGAACAGAATAATCTAGCGAATATAATAGAATCAGGGACATAGAAAAGTTGTGGACTGACAATCCTCGGAGGAAAAGAGGGGTGGGGGGTGCGGGAAGAGACCGGACAAAAATTGTACACCTACGGATGAGGACAGTGGGGCGGAGGAGGGGGATAAGGGCGGGGTTGGAGGGGAGCTATGGGGGAGGAAGAGGAACTGTAATAATCTGAACAATAAAGATTTTAAAAAATAATCCTACCTAATAAAACAGTAATATGCAAATTGACAGCACCTTTGCTATGCCCAAGACACGCCCACCAGCCAAACCATGCCCACCATCCAATCAAAGCGAGTATGCAAATAAACCCGACCAAGATGGCGGTTAATTTGCATACAGAGGCTCCCTGAGCTGACCCCCTGCGAGGGATTGCAGGGAGCTGGGGTCCGCCTGGAGCCAAAGCAGACACCCAGCTCCCCGCTTTCGATGGATGGTGGGCATGGCGGACACCCAGCTCCTTGCTCTGATTGGATGGTGGGCGTGCGAGCGGACACCCTGCCATCGAAAGCGGGGAGCTGGGTGTCCGCTCCGGCTCCAGGCCAAAAGCCTCCGCCGGGGGCTTTTGGCCGGGTGCACGAGCGGACCCCCTGCCATCGATTGCAGGGAGCTGGGGGTTTCTTCGGCCTGGTACACCAGCGGACCCCCTGCGATTGATCACCTGGGCAGGGAGCTTGGGGTCTGCTTTCGGCCTGGGCAGGAGCGGACCCCCTGCGATTGATTGTAGGGAGCTGGGGGTCCACTCCTGCCCAAGAGGCTTTCGGTCTGGGCAGGCCTGGGCAGGGGCTGAGCCTGTGATCAGAGGGAGCTGGAGAGGCCTGCCCAGGCCTAAAGCTTCGGCCAGAGGCTTTAGGCCTGGGCAGGGCCCAGTCCTCCATTGGTGTGAACTATAGAGGAAACACCTTTTCTGACTGCACATTGGCTAAGCTTCCTGTATGCCACTGGTAATATTCTTAGTAACTTGGGTAATAAGAATCCAAAAAGGCAATCTAGGGCTTTTCCACCACACTTCTGGAGAAAAAAACGAAGGTCCGCTGCTGGAAGGCTAAGAAATGTCATATCCTGCCCTAGCCAGTTTGACTCAGTGGATAATGTCTCAGCCTGCAGACAGCAGGGTCTGGGTTTGATTCTGATCAAAGGCATGTACCTAGGTTGCAGCTCCTCCCTGGCCGGGGCCCAGATCAGGGCTCATGCAGGAGGCAACCAATCAAAGTGTTTCTCTGTCTTTCCCTTTCTCTTCCACATTCTCTAAAAGTCAATGGAAACATACCCTCAGGTGAGGATATAAAATAAATAAAGAAATCCATATCATATGAAAGACACATCTTGAAAATGCCTAAAGAAAGTTGTCATATTTTCTTGGTGAAAGGACTGGAGCCCGTGTTGATGAAAACACCTTGGTAGCTGTGGTGACTGACAGTGGCTGCAGCAGTGGGGTGATGGGGCTGGTGCCTTCCCCTGACCAGCCCGGTTGCCTCCCACAAAGGGAGGCCAGACTGCGGCTTAGGTACGCTTCCTGTGGGGCACGGGCCTAAGCCGTCAGTAGGACATCCCCTGAGGGCTCCCAGTATGTGAGAGGGGGCAGGTTGGGCTGAGGGACCCCCGACCCCCAGTGCACGAATTTCGTGCACTGGGCCACAATAAATAAATAAAAGAAAATAAAGAAAATAAATAAATGAAAAAATACCAAGGGCATATTTCACAGATCTAGAACAAATACTCCAAAAATGTATATGGAACCAAAAAAGGCCTCAAATAGACACAAACAAGTTTCAATAAATTTAAGAAGAATGAAATCGTATCCGGCATTGTCTCTAATTACAATAGTATGAAATTAGAAATCAAGTACATGAAGAAAACTGAAAAAACTCACAAACACATGGAGGCTAAATGACATACTATGAAACAGTGAATGGTTTAACAACAAAATCAAAGAAGAAATCAAATGATACCTTGAAAATACAATGACCCCAAATCTGTGAGACACAGCAAAAGCAGTTCTAAGAGGGAACTTCTTAGCAACACAGGCCTACCTCAAGAAAAACCTGAAATAAACAAACTTACACCTAAAGGAACTAGAAGAACAACAAACAAAGCCAAAGTGAGGAAGGAAATAATCAAGATCAGCATAGAAATAAACAAAATAGTCTAAAAAAAATAATACAAAAGATCAATAAAACCAAGAGCTGGTCTTTAAAAAGGTAAAAACAATAAACCTTTACCCAGACTCATGAAGAAAAAAGAGAGGACCCAAGTAAATAAAATGAGAAATGAAACAGAAGTGACACCACTGAAATACAAAAGATTATAAAACTAGTGGCCCGGTGCATGATTTCATGCACACTGAAAGGAATTTAATTAGAAGAAATATTTTAATACTAGTAGCCCGGTGCACAAAATTCGTGCACATTGAAAGGGAATTAATTAGATGAAATATTTTAATATTGCTATTTGCCCTTTCTCTATAATAAAAGTGTGAGAGATAAAAGGAAATGAGTACAATGTATATGAAAATAATACATAATTTTATTAATAACTAAATAATAACAAAATGATATAACAATAACAAACTCATAATATAAAAACAATATTGATGCAAATAATGACTGATAAAATTATTATTCTAATATCTCCCTGTATACCACATTAAGAGTCAAAACACTTTCAGAGTGCTTGACTAATTTCCTTTGAGATAAAGTATTTACAACTTTAACTTTAACGTAACATGCTCTTTGAACTCAGGAGAAAGCAACAGCCGTAACTGGTTTGGCTCAGTGGATAGAGCGTCGCCCTGTGGACTGAAAGGTCCCAGGTTCGATTCCGGTCAAGGACATGTACCTTGGTTGCGGGTACATC
Source organism: Cnephaeus nilssonii (assembly GCF_951640355.1). Taxonomy (NCBI): domain Eukaryota; kingdom Metazoa; phylum Chordata; class Mammalia; order Chiroptera; family Vespertilionidae; genus Cnephaeus; species Cnephaeus nilssonii. Next base: position 97,224,767 of record NC_137080.1, on the reverse strand, counting down.
CCCCGTAGGTGTGCAGGAGGCAGCTGATCGATGTTTCTCTCTCATCGATGTTTCTAACTCTCTATCCCTCTCCCTTCTTCTCTGTAAAAAAATCAATAAAATATTTTTTTAAATACTTTAAAAAAAAAAAGAGAGAGAGAGAGAAAGCAACATATAACTGACCATGTCCAAAAACGGGTTCAGGTAGAAATATTCCTACTCTGTCTAGAGTTTGTCCTTGTGATTTATTAATAGTCATCACAAATGTTGGCATAATGGGAAACTATCTTTGAATTAACTTAAATGGGTGGCCAGTGTCAGATGGGGACAAATCCATTCTTGGAATTAGAAAAATCTCTCCCTCTGCAGATCCTGTTAATATTTCAGCTTTGATAATGTTAGGTCGCAATCTTTTTTTTTTTATATATAAATATTTAACACAAAGGGTTGCAATCTTTTGATAATAAATCTGGTACCATTACAAAGACCCCATTTACTATTAAGATTTCTCAATAGCACGATGATTGATTACATCCACTTTCAATTTTAATTTATGACACGGCATTCCAGAAGGAGTAATACTATTAACCCTTTGCACTCGCTTGCTTTTTTCTTGATTCCTTTATTCTACTCGGGATTTAATTTGTTAAATACCACAGATTTTACAAAGCGCGGCAGTAGAATAAAATACTGGAGTTTCTTTTCATACAAACTTACTTATTTGGATGTTTTTATATTATAAATCATTGATACATTCAAAGAGTATAAAAAGAACTGCTACCGATGCTAACCGTGTCGAGTCACACTCGACATCCGAGTGCAAAAGGTTAAGAAATTCAATAGGAAAATTTTCCTTTTCAGCATCGTCTGTTGAGTCAATGGAATCATCACTCAAAATAGGTGTGAAAATCTCCATCAAGTATATCTAAAATTTCTTCATTTAATTTTTGAACGTGCTTATTTTTTGGACAAAGAATTGCACGTTTAGATATATTTTTAATATTATCTATCAATATACTATTTCCAAAGGTGGCTTTAATAATAGATCCATTAAAAATCATTTCATGGGTAATTTCAATAATATCCATTTCTAAATGAAAACTGCTATCAAGTTTGCCATCTCCAAGTTTTACTAACCATTCACTATAAGCAGAATCCTCTGATCTCATATTTGTTTTAAGAGACAACTGTCTGAAACATCCCCAAACACTACAGTACTTTAAACTCGTTTGTACTATGGCCAATCGTATAGCATGGGGACACAAATATCCCCTCTGAAAAGAACTTTCCCACCAAATGCAACATTCAAATTAGCGCCAGCGAGAGCTTTATATGTATGGCACGTGTCCGAGTCAAAGTTTATTTTTAAATTTCCAGTGCGTCATATGTACCGGTTGGTCAGACGGATGGACAAATGTCGGTCACTTAGCCTTTTATCTATACAGATTATGAGTCATGATTTTACCTTTTAAAAAAATTATCCTTTAAACTGGTAGACATTGATATTGGGTCTCAAAAGAACTGTTGGTCCAGAAAGAAACTCACTACAGACTGATTCATTTGCCTGTCAGCATAACTACTATTGCTCGTCGCACATTCAATTCTTATATCTCTAGTGACACATGATTTCGCTCATCTAGGGGAAATGATGAACAACATAGACTGATGAACAAGAACAGAACCAGAAACAAGGAGGCATCGATCGGACTATCGGGCCTCAGAGGGAGGATAGGGAAGGGTGGGGGGAGGGGGGAGAGATCAACCAAAGGTCTTGTGTGCATGCATATGAGCCTAACCAATGCTTAAGTTCAACAGAGGGTTGGGGCATCCATGGGGAGGGGTGTGGGATGGGAATGGGGGGATGAGGACAAATATGTGACACCTTAATCAATAAAGAAATTTAAAAAAAAATTATCCTTTAATACCTCCAAAGCACAATGAGTAAGAATCTGAAGGTTTATGTGGCTTCTATTTGGTTTCTAGGACAAAGTTCTTTCCTTGACCCACCACTCACTTCTCTCCTTTTACTCTTGAATGTTAATTCCAACATAATTTTTGTAACACCTCTTGAAAAGGATCCCACCAAGTTTTTGATAGTCCACATGATAAAACTTACAGAAAAATACAGCATGAGACTTTCATTCTCTCACTAACTTCTTCATATAACTGTAATTCCTCAGTCTCTATAGAGTGAAAAAGGAAAATAAAAGTGCCTTCTCTCATTCCAAGGCCTTTCTCAGTCAGGCAACCACAAAAAGAATGAGCCTACAATTCATGCCATGTAATCTCTATCAGGCATAATTCAAATCAAATCCCATCAGGCAAAGTCTGGGATAATTAAAATATATAAGAGAACAGTGGTGACCTGGGGGAGAACTTATGAAACCTTGTCTAATGCTTCTGCTGAATATTCTTTTTGTTATGCTAGACTCCAAGCCCCTATCCGGGACCTGGTCAGCCGTCTGCCGGAGCTAACCGCCTGCTCCAGTCCACCATCATTGCTTGGATCCCAACACCCACCCCCCGCCATCTTTGCTGGTTTAATGTGTATATTTGCTCCTGATTGGCTGGTGGGCATGGCTTATGGGTGTAGCGAAGGTACAGTCAATTTGCATATTAATGTTTTATTAGGTAGGATTGCTATTTGCCCTTTCTCTATAATAGGAGTGTCAACCAAATTCACGATCAACAATGACAGATCAAAACACACGCGTTCAATTGGTGCCGGCAAGAGCTTCATATGTATCACACATGCACTAGTCAACTTAGCCTTTTATATATATAGAATAAACTTGCTTAATTAGACCTGCTTTCTGATTTAGCTAAACTTTTTCCAGCCCAGTGAAGCACCCCAACTTCTCTTTCAGGTAATTTCAAGGTCCACCATTTCTTTTCTCCTTTTTTTTTAAAAAAAATATATATTTCTTTATTGATTTCAGAGGATAGATAGAGAAACATCAATGATGAGAATCATTGATCGGCTGCCTCCTGTACATCTCACACTGGGGATCGAGCCCACAACCAGGGCATGTGCCCTTGGCCAAAATCAAACCCAGGACCCTTCAGTCCACAGGCCGACGCTCTATCCACTGAGCCAAACTGGCTAGGGAGAGGTCCACCATTTCTGACTTCTTTTCAGTTGGATCAAATTTCTAAGCTTCCTAAATCTCCATTTTCCGGATAATGAAAAGAAAATAGGATTCCACCGAATCTCCTATCTACCTACTCCAGGACTTCTGTGAGGATCAAATGAGATGAGGCACGGGAAAATGCTTCACAGACATTTGGTTAAAGTGTAAAATGTTCCACCTGTGTTCTTGGACTGAAGAAACTACAAGGAGGCTAGTCATCGCTAGGGAGAGGAAGCCAGGCGTTGCTATGTGACGTCATTACCCGGTGCCCACCTGGGCTGGGCTGTGGGCTGCATTTTGCGCCATGGGGTCTTGGCAGCCTTGGCCGCAATTTGGTGTGGTGTTGCTCCAGGGTGGTGGCGGGGTCTGTGTCCCACTTGGGTAAGGTGACCAGATTTTAACATTGGTCAAGCGGGACACCATTGACCGGGGGGGGGGGGGGGGGGGTGTGTTCTTAGTTAAAAATTTGGTCTATATTGTAATCGCTTTTGGTTTTTTTAATAAAAGGAAATTCACTTCTTACATCATCGTTGAATTTGCATCCTCTTTTCTTTTTTTTTTCTTTTAGAATAAGAGATTGCCTCATCTTCTTTTTTCTTTTTTAAATATATTTTATTGATTTTTTACAGAGAGGAAGAGAGAGGGATAGAGAGTTAGAAACATCGATGAGAGAGAAACATCGATCAGCTGCCTCTTGCACACCCACTACTGGGGATGTACCCGCAACCAAGGTACATGCCCTTGACCGGAATCGAACCTGGGACCTTTCAGTCCGCAGGCCGACGCTCTATCCACTGAGCCAAACCGGTTTCGGCTGCATCCTCTTTTCTTACTCATTATGTTAAAAATCTAAAAAAAAAAATTTTTAATTATATTATAAATTATTATATACATATTGCTTAAAAACACAGTAAGTAGGTACATAATTACATGAACATATTTTATTGTTAGTTTGTAAATTAAATTAATTTGATTGTTATAAAGTAACTATATTTTAAAAATGATTTTAATTTTAATCCTATATTTCTTTCTAAATAATAACAATACTAACTTGTATTATTTTTCCTCTGAATTTGTCGTAACGTAAGTCGTAAGTGTCACTTTCAAGGCCGGCGCTAGACTTTTTGCCGCCACTATAAAATATAAATAATACGAGTACTGTCTGCTAAATTCAAGAAAATTTATGTATTTATGAAATAAATAAATAAATTACTTACCTAAATTATCTGAATAGCTGATTTGTAATGACATCACTTGTTTAACTAGCTTACTAGCACGCAGTACGATGTGTATTGTCTGAGAGACAGTTACAAAATGTTTTCGTCGTTGCCAATCCCAAAAAATGCCATTGTTCATTAAGTCCAAACAATGGTGGTCGAATTCTAACAACTGATCAACAATGCGAACTTTGATAAGCAGTTCTCGATAATCAGTTCTCAACAATTATTTGTTATTATTAAAGTTTAACATTATAAAATTAACAAAAATAATATAAAACTCATATCCTGGCTAAATAGCCACATGGCCGCCAAAAACCGTATATTCCCTTCCCGTTCTCCTGCTGTTCCCTAGCTTGTCGTGCATTCTTTCAAAAAATTGGGACTTTTTTAAAACACCGCGGGACGCGGGACAAATTGTTAAAAATCGGGACTGTCCCGCCAAAAGCGGGACGTCTGGTCACCTTACACTCGGGGGATGCCCAGTGTTACTCTGTCAGCACCAGGTCCGTGGTGCCGTTTCTCTGTGCACACCACAGCAGCTCCTATGTTGAGCATCTGCCCCTGGTGGTCAGTGTGAGTCATAGCAACCGGTTGGACAGTGGGAAGAACACTTAGCATATTAGCCTTTTATATATATAGACTAGAGGCCCGGTTCACAAAATTTGTGCATGGAGGGTTGGGGGAATCCCTCAGCCCGGCCTGCACCCTATCCAATCTGAGACCCCTTGGGTGATGTCCAACTGCCTCTCACAATCCGGGACTGCTGGTTCCTAACCACTCACCTGCCTGCCTGCCTGATCACCCCAAACCACCTCTACCTGCCTGCCTGATTGCCCCTAACTGCTCCCCTGCTGGCCTGATTGCCCCTAACCATCTCTGCCTTGCCCCGCATCCAGGACCCAGGATTCCCCCCTCCGGCTGGTCACCGGTACCCGGGACCCTGGCTTCCCTCCCTCTGGCCAGCCACAGGCACCCAGGACCCAAGCCAGCTTTGCCTGGGCTGGCTGCAGCTGCAGGGGACTGTGGACGAGCAGCTTTGCACGGGCCGTAGCCACAGGCACCCAGGACCACAGGGCAGGCGACTTGTCCCTCTCCCGGGCTCCAGCCACAGGCGCTGGCACCCAGGACCATGGGGCGGGCAGCCTGTCCCTCTTCCAGGCCACAGCCCCAACCGCTGGCGCCCGGGACCGCAGGGTGTGTGGCTTGTCCCTCTCCCAGGCCGTGGCCTGGCTGGTCCCCATTCCTCTCTCGCGAGCTCATTTGTGCCTGGCTGGTCCCCATTCCTCTCTCCCCAGTGTTGAGTGTGTGAGCCCTTACGGTGTGACGGTGTGATGACCATTTGCATATTAGCTCTTCATTATATAGGAAACTATGAGTCTTGGCTGGTATGGCTCACTTGGTTGAGCATAGCTCCATGCACCAAAAGGTCACCAGTTCAATTCAGGTTGTAGTTCTATCCCCATTAGGGATGTACCAGTATACGGGATGCAGCCAATAGATGTTTCTCTCTCTCATCAATGTTTCTCTGTCTCTCTTCCTTCCTCTCTCTAAAATCAATACAAACATATTTCAAAAAAAAAGAGTATGGCCCTAGCCAGTTTGGCTCAGTGGATAGAGCATCAGCCTTCGGACTAAAGGGTCCTGGGTTTGAATCCGGCCGAGGGCATATACCCAGGTTGTGTGCTCAGTCCCCAGTAGGGAATGTGCAGGAGGCAGCAGCCAATCAATGATTCTCTCTCATCATTGATGTTTCCATCTCTCTCTCCCTCTCCCTTCTCTGAAATCAATAAAAATATATATAAAAAATAAATAAAATTTTAAATTACCTATTTTTTAAAAAAAGAGTATGTTTAAAAAAATACTATGAACAATTATATACCAATAAATTGGATGATCTGGAAGATGGATAAATTTTTAGAAATATACAATCTTCCAAAACTGAGTAAAAAAGAAACAGAAAATCTGAATAGACCAATAACCACTAATAAAATCAAAAAACTCCAAACAAAAGTCCACGACTGAATGATGTCAACAGGTGAATTTTATCAAACATTCAAAAAATACCTATCCTCATACTCAGAAAAATTGAGGGAAGACTCCCAAGCTCATTTTGAGACCAGTTTAACCCTTATTCCAAAACGAAAGACATTACAAAAAAAGAAAATTATAGACCAATAGCCCTGATGAACAGATGCAAAAATCCTCAACTAAATATTAGTAAATTGAATCCAGTAGTATGTTAAAAAGATCATAAACCATGATCAAGTGAGATTTATTCCTGAGATTAGTTCAATATCCACAAACCAATTAACATGATACACCACATTTAAAAATGAAGGTTGAAAATCATGTGATCATATCAATAGATGCAGAATAAGCATTCAACAAAATCCAGCATCAGCCTGGCCAGTTTTGCTCAATAGTTGAGTGTCAACCTATGAACCAGAAGGTCACAGGTCAATTCCCGGTCAGGACACATACCCAGGTTGCAGACTTGATCCCCAGTAGGCAGCCGATCCATAATTCTCTTATCATTGATGTTTCTATCTCTCTCTCTCCCTTCCTCTCTCTAAAACTAATAAAAACATTTTTTAAATCCAACATCCGTTTATGATAAAAACTCTCAGCAAAGCAGAAATAGCGGGGACTTCATTCAACATGATAAAGAGCATATATGACAAACCCACAGCTAACATGATACTCAACTGGAAAAAGCTAGAAGCATTTTCCTTATGATCAGTGTACCTGTCCAATTTCCCAACACCATTTATTGAAGAGACTGTCCTTACTCCATTATATGCTCTTGCCTCCTTTGTCAAATATTGAGTTGAATGGCTTGCGTCGATTTCTGGATTCTCTGTTCTGTTCCATTGGTCTATCTGCCTGTTCTTGTGCCAGTACCAGGCTGTTTAGAGTACAGTAGCTTTGTAGTATAACTTGGTATCTGGTATTGTGATTCCTCCAACTTTGTTCTTCTTTCTCAAGGTTGCTGTGGCTATCCAGGGTCTTGTTTCCATATAAATTTTTGGAGTGTTTGTTCTAGATCTGTGAAATATGCTGTTGGTATTTTAATAGGGATTGTATTGAATCTATAATGAGTCGTCAGCTGTTAAAGTGTATATACATTTTTTGAGAGACACCCTGGGTATACACACTTTGACTAAATATAAAGGCAGTGTTTGTACTTCAACTGCATTTTCAAACTTCTAGTAGCATTTCAGGATGAATTTCCTTTTTTCAAAGCTTAGTCTGGCTGAAAAGAAAGAAACATCAATTGAGCTACCAGCTGTTAAAGTGTGTATACATGTTTCGGGGACACCCTGTAGGTGAGAGGATTAGAATACAGAATAAAAAATCCAGAAATAGATCTAACTATGAAGGAATTTCACACATGACAGGAACTTCTCATTCACCTAATCCATCTAATGTGTCCTGTTCAATACAGTAACCACGAGCCACATGTGGCCATTGAGCACCTAAAATATGCCTAGTCTAAACTGAGATGTGACGTAAGTAAAATATACATCAAATTTCAAAGACTTAGTATTAAAAAAAGAACAAAATATCTCATTAACTATTGTTTAAAATTAATTACATGTAAAATTATTTTTTTACAGAATGGGTTAAGTTGGTAAAAGTAAATTTCACCTACCTATTTCTTTTTACTTTTTTAAAATGCAGCGACAAATAAAAAACTTGAGTGTTTTACATTATATTTCTTATGGACAGAACTGCTCTAAGGAAAAATAAAGATCTTCCCTTTACATCATATTTTTAAAAATAAAGATAAAGAGTTAAATTAAAGCCGAAACCGGTTTGGCTCAGTGGATAGAGCATCGGCCTTCAGACTGAAAGGTCCCAGGTTCGATTCTGGTCAAGGGCATGTACCTTGGTTGCGGGCACATCCCCAGTAGGGGGTGTGCAAGAGGCAGCTGATTGTTGTTTCTCTCTCATCGATGTTTCTAACTCTCTATCCCTCTCTCTTCCTCTCTGTAAAAAATCAATAAAATTTTTTTAAAAAAGAGTTAAATTAAAAAATAAAAAATACCATATGAGATCCTAGGAAAGTACATTAGAATCTGAGGGTCAGGATGGACTTCTTAATGAGGACAACTTGTCATATATACACGTGTATGCAGAAACAGATAAAAAGACAAACAACCCAATAGGAAAAGCAGGCAAAGAGCAGGATTGAAAATGCCCAGAAAAACAAATCCTAGTGACAAACATTTAACAGAAAGATACTCTAAATTACTAAGGAAAAGAAAATGCAATTTAAGTGACTAAGACATCTCTTTACTGGTTGGGGGGTGACCAACGTAGATGATACCTCTGTCAGGGATGTGGGAAAACGGGCAAGCTCATGCGCTGCTGCCAAGGGACATGTGCGAATAACAGGCTTCTGAAAAACCAACACTGCACTACCCATCACAGTTAAAACTGTATCATATCCTTCAACAAGGAACCATCCTCAGAGTACTAATTCCACTACACATATTGACATATGTTCACAGACTCTGTATTGTAACACTGTTTATGCAGCAGCAAAAATTTAAAAATGAAACCAAGAAACATTCAATAAATTAATAAATGCCATCTGCTGACAAAAGGCTGAAAAATGTATGGTACCTGCAGCATAAGACCAGGTAAGCAATCATTAAAAATGTTAAATGAAAAATATTAGCAAAATTTTTTACACTTGAAATATCAACACTGGCTCCGTGGTAGGGATAGACTACCTCATAACATGATGGTACAGGCATAAATAGGTACAACCTTATGGGAAGACTCTATTAGACGTTTAAATGTCCATGCCTTTTGACCCAGCAGCCCAACTTCCAGAAATCCATCTTATTACCTTATGGCATGACAATCTAAACATACCTGTGCAAATATGCAAAATCATTATGTTGCACACCTTAAGCTACTACAACATTGTATGTCAATTATATCTCAAAACTGAGGAAGAAAGATATATGTACAAGGATGTTCACTATAGCCTTTATTTAGTAAGACTTGGAAAGAACCTAAATGTGTACTCTAAATAAAAAGCTGCATAAGCCGAAACCGGTTTGGCTCAGTGGATACGGTCTGCGGACTGAAAGGTCCCAGGTTCGATTCCGGTCAAGGGCATGTACATTGGTTGCGGGCACATCCCCGGTAGGGAGTGTGCAAGAGGCAGCTGGTCGATGTTTCTCTCTCATCGATGTTTCTAGCTCTCTGTCCCTCTCCTTTCCTCTCTGTAAAAAATCAATAAAATATATATATTTTTAAAAAGCTGCATAAGTTATGTCTACAGAATAAAATAATAACACAGACTTGCCCAACCCACCATACATGACCTCAACAGTTTTCTACCTGCAGTGCTAATTTGGCTATTTCTTCTATACGACTCATTAATTTTAAGCCATCTTCTAGTCTCCTCTCCTGATATAAAAACATTATTTAAAATGTTTATAAATTTTCATCTCATTAAAAAAATCATCTCATTGTAATTCACTTTTTGCATGCCTTGGTATAAATCAGCATTACAACACTCATCACTCTCCCTGCAAAGCCAGGCTACCTTAGAATTGGGGCATTTTGTGAACTAGAACAAGTACCGCTGCTACAATTTCTAATGGTCCAATAGCAATGAGGCGGGGAGGGAGTTAATAAATGTAATTTTCTCAAGTTTAATCCTCTTCAATCATTGGCTACCGAAAAGAAAAGTGAGCAAAAAGCCAAAGAACAGTAAAGAAAAAGTAGACCACCTGTATTTAGCACGTGTGATCACAAACCTTCATAACTCGCACATTGGAATATTTTCTGCAAATAGTTTCTGGCTCCCAGGATGTGAGGCTAAACACCGAGCATTGTTTGTAAAGAGCATCACAACTTACACGCGACACGTCGGGCCCTCGGCCACCGCCCTCGGAGGGTACACCACACAGGTCACCCCCTTCAGTCCGAGGCCGCAGCCCAGGGTCGGGGAGGGAAGGCGCGACCCTTCCGCACCGGCAGGGCCCCACTCCCAGCTCGAGCTCCTCCCGCCCCATCGCCCATTCCTCCCGCCCCGGGCCCGCGAAGCTTCCAGCAGCAAGGGCGCTGCCATGAGGTCCGGAGTCCAGACCAGCACCATCGCCTCGCGGAGAGGCTCGCGTCGCCGCCCAAACGGGGGGAAGAGCGGCCTCGGCTCGCACGCAGCGGCGGGCGGAGCGAGCAGCGGGGGAACCGGTGAGCAGCGGCGGCGCAGAGCCAGCTCGCTCGGGCCCGCTCCAGCGGGGGCGAAGATCACAGGGCGAGGGGCACGACCCCGCGGCCGGGAGAACCGACTCCCAGAGCGGTAAGGCGAACCCTAACCTAGTCGGAAGTGACGTGTCACTGAGCCCTGCAGCCCGCCCCGTACACGGCCGCCGCAGCTAGGCACCGTCTCCCGGACTGGCCAGCGGAGGCAGGTGTAGCTCCAAGTCCGACCCGCCCGGCTCCGGCAGCTCCCTGCGCCACCCAGAACCAACCGAACCCAGCCCGAGCCGAACCGGAGCCCAGCCCAGCCGGGTGGGTCAGCTCCCCACCGCGCCCGCGGGCGCCCGCCGGGCTGCTTCAGCGCTCAGCCACGCGCATGCGCGGCCCTCCGTCCAGAGGCTTCCTCGGGCCGCCGGGGCGACCACGTTTCGGCCCCGGCCCCTCCGGGTCCCTCCTCGCCCTAGACTCCGGCCTGCGATCCTCACCTCCGGCCTCCCGCCTTCTTCTGCGCTGGCAGCGCCTGGCCCGCGGCCGCCCGCGGCCACAGGCTCCCAGCCGCCAGCCTCTAGGAGCGACTTCCGCTTCCGGCGAGTATTGTGTGTCGCGCTGCGGGCGGGGCGGGGGGAGGAGGAAGGAGGAGGCAGCGCTCCGGCGGCTCCGCGCCCCGCACTGCCGGATCCGTGGCCGGGAAGGTAGGTGCCGTCCCGCCGCCGGGCCCGGGCCCGGGGTCTGCCCCCGCCGGCCGGGCCCGCACGCCGCGTCCCAGCGCCCGCGCCACCGGCCCGCACGTACCCACAGCCGCCTCCACCCGCCTCGGGCCGGGGACGTTGGCCGCCCCGGCGACGTCAGCGCGTCCGGCGTTGCTTGGCTACCCCGCCGTGCCCCCTGCCCGCCGCCGCCCGCCGCCCCCGTGAAACTGACGTCGTCCCGGCGGCTCTCGGCTGCGCCCCGGCCGCGGGCACCCCACCTTCACGTCCACGCCTCGCCTGGACACGCATCCCTCCCTCCCTGCCAACCTCTCCCCTCCAGCCCCTGCGCCTGACCTGACGGGAGAAGATGGAGCCCGGGGTGGGACCGAGTTGTGAACCGCGCTCAGGAGAGGGGCGCAAGGTGGGGCCCGGACAGTGTAGCAAATTGAGGAGGTGCCTGGAGTTGGCGCTTCTGCAGACACGAGGACGAGAGGGAGAGCAATCTCCCACCCAGAGCGCCGAGGCCCCGCGGCTCTCCCTCCTTCCCTAACCTCCCATTGTTTTCCCACCCCTTTGCCAGTCCAGTTCCCTAACTGCATACAATTCCCTTCACCCCAGGCGAGGAGGCCACCCAATTTCTAGAAGACTTGGAGAAAGGGCAGGCTCACCGCCATTGGGGTCCCTTAGGTGGGTGGGGAAGCCTCATGGACTGAACAGTCTCCTGGTTGAGGGAAGAATTTGAGATTCAAATAAGTTACTACAAATTAAAGACTAAATGTGTGCCATCAATATACACAGGAATAATAGTCATTATTAACCCAACTCATTATAGGGCCACTTCCCTCTCAACACGTAGACCTACTAAATTTCTTTCCCTCTGTCCGGTCCCGTGGAGGGGCGGGAGGTGGACAGGAGGGGTCTTGAAGATAGAGAAATCAACCATTTTGTGGGTAAAAGTGGTGTTTTACCAGCCTTACAGATCTCTTTAATACATTTCTCATTCTTTTGAGGCTTCACTTGAGGGAGATTTTGATTGCCTCTTTATTTTCTTCCCCAACCATCCAATACCCATTAGCTGGAGGCACAGTGTGTCCAAGGAATTTGTTATTGATAGCTGTTTCATAAGACTCCAGTCACTGCTGAGTATTTAAAAGAGACTTTTCAGCCCTCTTTTCAAGAAGTTGAAGTTATTGGCCTGGGTCAATAATACACTCTTTAATATAGTTGCCATGAATTTATCACTTTTCAGTCGTTCTAAATGTCCAAATGCAGAAATAGAAATGGGATATTGTATAAATCGTTTCACTCCAAGAGGAAGGCACACTTCCTCTAGGCCCGTGGTTGGCAAACTGCGGCTCGCGAGCCACATGCAGCTCTTTGGCCCCTTGAGTGTGGCTCTTCCACAGAATGCCACAGCCTGGGCGAGTCTATTTTGAAGAAGTGGCGTTAGAATAAATTTAAGTTTAAAAAATTTGGCTCTCAAAAGAAATTTCAATCGTTGTACTGTTGATATTTGGCCCTGTTGACTAATGAGTTTGCCGACCACTGCTCTAGACTAATCTGATAGAAGGAATAATAATATCAGACTTTCCTGAAAAGAAGAGGTTGTTACCCTTGCCTAACTAATTCTGCTTATTATTATTTAACCCTTTGCACTCGCTTGCTTTTTTCTCGGTTCCTTTATTCTACTCGGGATTTAATTTTTTAAATACCCCAGATTTTACAAAGCATGGCAGTAGAATAAAAAACTGGAGTTTCTTTTCATACAAACTTATTTATTTGGATTTTTTTATATTTCAAATTATTGATACATTCAATAACCGTCACACTCGACATCCGAGTGCAAAAGGTTAAAAGAGTGAGGGAACAGTGGCGGAGAATCTGGCTTCGGCTCCAATGGACTATTGCAAAAAAATTCTGTAACGTTAAACTTTAAAATATATCTAATTTAAGAAATCTTAATACTTTGATTTTTATAGCACTGCACTTTCTCAAACTCCCTTTTCATCCATTAGAAAAATATGTCAAACTAGGCATAGAACTGGTGGGGAACATCGGCCCAGGGGCCATATAAGGCCTGCAAAATCAGTTGGTCTGGCCCGGTTAGGGCATTAGGTGTGAGTTAATTAAATGTTTGACAAATATAACAGGCTATTTTTCTTTTTTCTTTTTTTTAAAGCAGGCTAATTTTTAAGTTGATAATTTTGTATGGCCCACAATTTTACACTAATAAAAGAGAAAGATGCAAATTGACCGTACCTTTGCGATGCCCACCAGCCAATCAGGAGTGAGTATGCAAATTAACCCAACAAATATGACAGGTTAATTTGCATACATAGGTGCCAAGCAGCTGGGGGCGGGGCGCTTGTGTCATTGCCATGGCGGCAACAGAGGCGTTCTGAACCACTCCAGCCTCTCCGCGCCTCTGGGCAATGTGGGAAGACAGAAAGGCGGCTCCGGGCCGGAGCAAAGGCAGTGCTGGCAGCCAGGGGAAGGAAGGCCCATTCTTGCATGAATCTTCGTGCATTGGGCCTCTAGTGATGTTATAAATATCCAAATGGCCCTTGGCAGAAAAAAGGTTCCCCAACCCTGGTCTAGAAAATTGGTTTTAGGATACAAGTGGGATGAGCCTGGATCAGGAGTATGTTGGGCTACAGTTAAAGGAAGCCTCTGTTTCTAACAAGCGAAAGCAGAGCTAAAAGACAGAAGAGATGGGGGAGAGGGGTATCAGTTTGCTGCATAGGAAAAAAAAATTAGATTGATGGCTGGGAGTCACAAGTTTTGGAAAGAGTGTAACAAAAGAGAGGTTGAATCTAACAAGAAAAGATGTAAAATACCAACGTGGGGCTAAATCTAGAATTAGGGTTTTACATGTGGGTAAATGTCGGGGCAGGGATGCAGAAAAAGATTTAAACCTCCAACTAACATTTTTCTCTGCCTCCTTCCTATCCCTAAGTTAAATGATGGCAGAGACGAGTCTGTTAGAGGCCGGGGCCTCTGCAGCGTCCACAGCCGCGGCTCTGGAGAACTTACAGGTGGAGGCCAGTTGCTCTGTGTGCCTGGAGTACCTGAAGGAGCCTGTCATCATTGAGTGTGGGCACAACTTCTGCAAAGCGTGCATCACCCGCTGGTGGGAGGACCTAGAAAGGGACTTTCCTTGTCCCGTCTGTCGGAAGACCTCCCGGTACCGCAGTCTCCGGCCTAATCGTCAACTCGGCAGTATGGTGGAAATTGCCAAGCAGCTCCAGGCTGTCAAGCGGAAGATCCGGGACGAGAGCCTCTGCCCCCAGCATCATGAGGCCCTCAGCCTCTTCTGCTATGAGGACCAGGAGGCTGTATGTTTGATATGTGCAATTTCCCACACCCATCGGGCCCACAACGTCGCACCCCTGGACGACGCCACGCAGGAGTACAAGGTGGGGAACCAGGCACATGAAGTCGGCGTGGGGCAAAGGGCGGAGCACAGGGGAGGGAGGCTCTCTGGGTAGAGGATCATAAGCTCCTGAGGGCAAGACTGTACCTGGGTCTCATTCTGTAGTTCCCTCTAAGGTGCATACACAGGGGGCACACAGTACATCTGACCAGATATCCTCAAGCATGAAGAACAGTGGCGAAGAGTACCCCAAAATTTCTCTCTGACCTTTCTAACACATTTGAGCGTGAGGGGTCTTGGACTATAACATTTATATGTATAAAAGCCTAAGCGACCATTCAATCGGTAGCTATGATGCACACTGACCACCAGGGGGCAGAACCTCAAGGCATAGGCATAGAAACATGGAACAGACTGATGAATCTCAGAGGAGAGGGGGAAGAGCGGGAAGAGATTAACCAAAGATCTTATATGCATGCTAGAGGCCCAATGCACGGATTTGTGCACCAGTGGGGTCCCTCCGCCTGGCCTGTGAGATTGGGCTGAAACCAGTTCTCCGACATCCCCCGAGGGGTCCCAGATTGTGAGAGGATGCAGGCCAGGCCGAGGGACCACACCAGTGCACCAATCCGTGCCCCAGGCCTCTAGTATTTTTCATAATGAATGAGAACACATAGAGAAGATCCACGTTGGGAAGAACTGAAAAGTGGTCTGGTTTCCTCACTCTGTCCCCTGCTCAGAGCATCCCTTCCCTTCCCGTTGGTACTGGGAAGAGTGTCATTCCACTTTAGACTAAGCCAGTCTGTTATTTGCATCTTCCCCAGATAATGGATAACATGACATCTGGTTTAAATTATTGCTG
This sequence comes from Cnephaeus nilssonii, assembly GCF_951640355.1. Classification (NCBI taxonomy): domain Eukaryota; kingdom Metazoa; phylum Chordata; class Mammalia; order Chiroptera; family Vespertilionidae; genus Cnephaeus; species Cnephaeus nilssonii. Next base: position 97,209,288 of record NC_137080.1, on the reverse strand, counting down.
GGTCAGAGTGTTTGAGAAACATAAATTAGAGCTGCTAATGTCTTAGTACTTTATCAAGTACTTTACTTAATTATGTTTGTGTTTTTCTTTTAATACATTTTATTGATTTTTTTACAGAGAGGAAGAGAGAGGGATAGAGAGTTAGAAACATCGATGAGAGAGAAACATCCATCAGCTGCCTCCTGCACACCCCCTACTGGGGATGTGCCTGCAACCAAGGTACATGCCCTTGACCGGAATCGAACCTGGGACCCTTGAGTCCGCAGGCCGACGCTCTATCCACTGAGCCAAACCGGTTTCGGCTGTGTTGTTTTTTTTAAATATATTTTTATTGATTTCAGAGAGGAAGGAAGAGGGAGAGAGAGATAGAAACATCAATGATGAGAGAGAATCATTGATCGGCTGCCTCCTGCATGCCCCCCACTGGGGATCAAGCCCACCACCCGGGCATGTGCCCTTGACTGGAATCGAACCTGGGACCCTTCAGTCCGCAGGCTGACGCTCTATCCACTGAGCCAAACTGGCCAGGGCTTAATTATGTTAATAAAATCTTAGAAATAAGATTTAAAGTTGTTTATAAGTAAGATTTCATTGTATTTACAGATGGTTAGAGTTGAATGGGAATGCAAGTTTAAAGATGGACATCAGGGTCCAGAAGGTCACTTTGACAGTAGTGGGTAGTTACTTGAGTTAGAAGGTGGATGGGTTTGGTGACCGCTGGACCACTGAGGTTCAGTGAGAGGACATTTACCCACGTGTAAAACCCTAACTCTAGATTTAGTCCCACATTGGTATTTTACATCTTTTCTTCCACTAGATAGGGGGGAAAATTGGTGAGCAAAGAAGGTGATGGAGATAGGCTGGTGGCAGGAGGAGAGACCTATAAGAAGTTAACATCGCCGAAGCCGGTTTGGCTCAGTGGATGGAGCGTCGGCCTGCGGACTCAAGGGTCCCAGGTTCGGTTCCGGTCAAGGGCATGTACCTTGGTTGCGGGCACATCCCCAGTAGGGGGTGTGCAAGAGGCAGCTGATCGATGTTTCTCTCTCATCGATGTTTCTGACTCTCTATCCCTCTCTCTTCCTCTCTGTAAAAAATCAATAAAATACATTTAAAAAAAAAAAAAAGAAGTTAACATCGCAAGCGACAGGCAAGGGAGGGAGTTGGCTCAAGAGCTGGTGAGATGGGTAGGATGCAAACAAACGGTTTAAAACAAATGGGTTAGCCTCTGAACGTAGGCTATGCCAGCCAACCCCACATCCCACCCTCCCACTCCCTGCCCTCAGGAAAAGCTGCAGAAGTGCCTGGCGCCTCTGGAGCAGAAGCTACAGGAGGTCACCCGCTGTAAGGCCTCGGAGGAGCAGAAGCCTGCAGAGCTCAAGGTAAAGGCAGGCAGTGAACCAAGCATTAACATTATCTAATCCACCAGTTCTGATTCATTAGAAAAGTGCTGTACTCTCAGAAATGATGCTATTTTCTTAAGCTTGATGGTCATTAGACATTGCACTGACATGACTTGTCATGAATTAAGTATTGAGGAGGAGGCTAGAAGAGGTGAAGGACAGGCAGAATGTCTTACACCTGGCGAGTGCAGGGGGTTCGTGCCTGTTGGCCTCCTTTGCTGTGTACAGCTGCTTTGCTGAGTGTGCAGAGGGAGGGCTTTATCAGAGGGGTGGAGGAGAGGAGAATTTGGGAGGTTCACTGGGGAGGAAGGGAGAAGGAACTGACCGAGCGCTCCCAGGAGAACTGTCCAATGGCATTCTCTTCACTCCAGCAGCTCAGGAATGACAGGGAATGTTCCTGGGATGCTCTCCTCTTCCCATCCTCTGCCTGTAGAACCCTGTCCGGCAGGCAGGCAGCGGGAAAGCCACTTTCTAGGCAGCTTTTCCCGACACTTCAGCACTTAGCTTTCCTCGTTTTCATATATTTCTGCATCTTTCAGAGCATCACCATGTTTGTAGCATGGTGTTTTTATTTCTGTCTTATTTCTTCTAATGGTCAGTGAATAAGTACTAATAGTAACAGTAGAAACTAGTATGCATTGAGTTCTGTGCATTAATTCACTAGGTATTCATGACATTCCAAGCTTACAGAATTGTGTTAGGTCTTAGGGTTCTGCCCTGGTTGGAATCCTGAATCCAACTAGACTTGGCACAAGGGGGACATAGAGAAGCCAGAGTCCCGAGGCCGTCTTCGGCAAGCGGGAACGCCGTTCCTTGTAAGGTAGCTGTCATCACCCCAAGTTCACATGTGGAAACAACTTGGATAGTCCAAGTCTAGTCCAGGATCACACAACCAGTTGGTAGCAAAGCTAGGGATACTGGTTCTGCATGAATCAATAAATATTTCTCAAGCTTCCAGTATAGGTCAAACCATGTTTTTGACACTGGGAACCGATGAGCAGAAACAGCCCTGCCTTCTTGAGCTTACAGTCAAGCAGGCAGAATAAATAATGACAGGTACAAAAAGCAGAGGTGCCAGCTCACGAGGGGACAACATAGAAATTTGGCCTCCAGGTGCCAGAAGGAATAATGAGCTTTTGAAATTAAACACATATTTGAAAATAGTAGAAACAGTCATTTCTTAACAATGACATTTCAACAGAAAACAAGTATTGTTACCTTAGTCCTTTATACATTTTAACAAAGCAGCATTTGATTTTTGTTGTTGTTAATCCTTACCTGAGGATATTTTTTCCATTGATTTTTAGAGAGAGTGGAAGGGAGGGAGGGAGGGAGGGAGAAGAAGAGAGAGATAGAAACATGGATGTAAGAGAGACACATGGATTGATTACCTCCCGCAAGCGCCCCAACCGGGGTCAGAGATAGAACCTGCAACTCAGGTATGTGCCCTTGACTGGGAATCAAACTCGAGACCCTTCAGTGTGTGGGCCGATGATGCTCTAACCGCTGAACACACCAGCAGGGCTGAAATTTCTTTTAATTAAACTAATTCTGATTGCAAAGGTGGGTTTAAAAAAAATTCCTTGCCCTAGCTGGGCATGCAGGAGGCAGCCGATTAGTGACTATCTCCGTTTCTATCTCTCTCTCCCTCTCACATCTTTTCTGAAATCAATAAAAATATGTATTTTTTAAAAAGTTCTTTGGCCCTAACTGGTTTGGCTCAGTGGGTAGAGCGTTGGCCTGTGGACTGAAAGGTCCCAGGTTCAATTCCGGTCAAGGGCATGTACCTTGGTTGCAGGCACATCCCCAGTGGGGGGTGTACAGGAGGCAGCTGATCGATGTTTCTCTCTCATCAATGTTTCTAACTCTCTATCCTTCTCCCTTCCTCTCTGTAAAAAAATCAATAAAATATATATTTTTTTAAAAGTTCTTTGATCTTTTGAAAGGCTCCAGAAACTTAAAATAGGTGAAAATGAAGCTTCTCCCCAGTCATTAACATCCCTCTTCCTATTGATCCTCTTCTTAAAGGTAAAGGATTGAGAGGGGAATAAAAATTTTAAAACCTTCTAAATACATAAACAGAACTGTGGTTTTTTACAAATGTAAGTTATCATTTCAATGATTTCAGAAACTATCACTAGCCTTTCTTTTTTTTTAAATTCTCACCCGAGGATATTTTTTCTATTGATTTTCAGACCAAGTGGAAGGGAAGGAGTGGGGGGAAGAGAGAGAGAGAGAAACAGTGAGGTGAGACACATTGATTGGTTGTCCCCGCACAATCAAACCCAAAACTGCATGATCAAACCCAAAACCAAGGTACATGCCCTCGACCCTTCAGTCCAGGGGCCGACACTAACCACTGGGAAAACGGGCAGGGCATCAACCTTTCTTTAGTGACCATTTGAGTTCTTCCTCCTCCCTCATCTCCACCTCCAGAATCAGACCCAGTGCCCTTTTATTTTATTTCATTTTTTAAATATTTATTGTTGAAAGTATTACGTACGTCCCCTTTCTTCCCCCATCGACCCCCTCCAACCCACTCCTGGCCCCCGCCCCAGGCCCTCACCACTGTCTGTGCCCATGGGTTATGCATATATGCATACAAGGTCTTTGATTGATTACCTCCCACCCAACCACCCTCCCCTGCCTGCCCTCCGAGATGACCCAATGACCTTTTAAAACTAATGTGTTAGGGTGGCAAAGGCCTGGGGCGGGGTGGGAACCGGGTGGAGGAATAAGGAGGGACATCTGTAATAATCGCAATAAGTTTTAATAAAGATTAAGAAAATAATAATAATAATTTGTAATTAACCATGCTGAAATGATAATTATTCATAAAATTATCTACATAATTTTAAAAACAAACTGTCATGTCCAAATATAGAATAATATAATACAACAAAAGAAATGTGTGATGAAGTCTGCTGTGTGATATTTAAACGCGTGCCCTGAAAGACACGGCAGTAGAGTTTTATGCTCGCACCTGCATGTGCTGTCATCAACCAGGCCGCAAATGCAGCTCAGACCGAGGCCGTTGTGAGTCATGTTGACTCAAATACCACAAGCAGCTTAGCTCTTGGTGACATGATATTTCCAAATATCATTTCACTCCCTCTTTCAGAACCATTGCACTGCAAATGTGAAAAAAGTGAAAAAAAGAGAAGGGACGATGGGGCTATATGAGGGAGAACCGTTTTGCTACCTGTTTATCACAGTATGACTTCTAAATTCCACCCACTCATCACCCCGGAACACCCCCCCCCCCCCCCCCCCCCGGCTGCGCTTTATGTGAGGGTATGTGTTGTGGGAATGTGTTTTGTTCCCTGTGGTTCTGCGAGGGCCGCAGGGAAATGGGAGCAGCGGCCGCTCCGGCGCTGGAGCTCATCGGCCGCTCCTGGCCACCCAGGCTCCAGGCCACTCCAGTCCCCTCAGCCCTCCTTTCAGTCCCAGCCCTTCCTCCTCCAAAGTCCTGTCTCTGCTTCTCACTTTGCTCCCCTCTTGGGGTGATTCCTCCCCACCAGCCACATGGCGCTGCGGGGAGCCTTCTTTGGGAGAGCGCTTCCTGTTGCAGAGGTGGGATGTGCTTGCTGATAACCCTCAGAAAGGCTGTGGCTCTGTCTGCCCCCTAATTAGCAAGTTTCAGGAATGGGAAAGCTTCAAGTCTATGTGCTGGCTGAGAGAAAGCATGTTTCAAATTTTAAGCAACTCATTTACTAAGAAACTTGGGAACCTGTTCCTGGGATGGCAACTAGCAAGTCTCAGAAATGACTTGAAACTATTTCAGGTTCAGCCCTGAAATCTAGGTATTTGTTGCAGCCCATTACTAGAACCTTACTGATTCTTCTCCACTTAATTCTGTCTGATCATGTTTTCATCAGGTAGCTATCTTGTAACATACAAATGACAGTAATATCACTTAACTGGCCACTATTTGTATTTTCCTTTTCTTTATTATTATTTTTTTAAATATTTTTTTATTTCGGAGAGGAAGGACGGGGAGAGAGAGAAAGAAGCATCAGTGATGAGAAAAAAGAATTGATTGGCTGACTGCCTCCTGCACACCCTATGGGGCCCTGACCGGAATCGAACCAGAAGCCTTCAGTCTGCAGGTCGACACGCTCTATCTGCTGAGCCAAACTGGCTGGGGCTGTATTTTCCTTCTCTTAACAAATTACAGTAGCTAGAGGTTTATCATCAGATATGGCTTATGTCTGAAATAGGTTGTCATTATATTATTGAGTTCTTATGTCTTGAATTATTTTTCCTAAAACATAAAAGCATGGTTTTTTAGAAGTTAATGTAATTTAAGAAAATTAAAACTTACAAACATTGATTTTTATCTTCCCAATGGTCTTCACTCCCAAGTCATCAGTGGGATAGAGGCCATTCTTTATCGAAGGAAATGACAGTGGAGAGAACCATGAGTGTCCCGTTAAACTGTTTTTAATGACACTGGAATTGATGCACGTGGCAGGTAGGGAGAGGGACGCTGTGCCCCCTGGCCGGGCTAAGTAAGCCACACTGTCCCTCTTTTCTCAGAGGCTAGTGGAGAGTCGCCGACAGCAGGTCCTGAAGGAATTTGAAGAGCTTCACAGGCGGCTGGATGAAGAGCAGCAGCTGTTGCTGTCCCGACTGGAGGAGGAGGAACAGGACATTCTGCAGCGCCTCCGAGAGAACGCTGCTCACCTCGGAGACAGGCGCCGCGAGCTGGCCCACCTGGCTGCTGAGGTGGAGGGCAAGTGCTTGCAGTCGGGCTTCGAGATGCTTAAGGTTCGCCCTTTGCCCCTGCGTGGCCCCTCAGGTCGGGCTAGCTTTGCACAGGCGGTTCTGTCAGCCCGGAATGCTCACTCCTCTGCTCTGCTTCTTTAAACCCAGTCCTTTCTTCTAGACACAGTCAGAGGGTCTGTTCCACGGGAAGGCTCCTCTGAGTTCTCCCATTTCCCTCTAATCATTTCTGTGTTCTTACGTCTTGTCAACAATTATGTGAGTAATTTGTACCAAAGAAAAAATCCACTCTTTCGAAAGGAGGGAAATCTAGTCTGAATTCGTGAAAAAAAACAACTACGCATTAAAAAGTGTGTAAATGCAGTTACCATTACTTTTAAGTCCTAGAATTTGATTTACCTAGTGCTAAAAAGGAATAGAAACAGCCCAGCCAGTGTAGCTCAGTGGTTGAGCATCATGAACTGATTCCCGGTCAGGGCCCATGCCCAGGTTATGGGCTCAGTCCCCAGTAGGAGGCATGCAGGAGGCAGCTGATTGATGTTTCTCTCTCAACATTGATGTTTCTATCTCTCTCTCTCTTTCCCTTCCTCTAAAATCAATAAAAACATACATTTTTTAAAAAACAATAGAAACCTAGTTTGAAAGACACTTAAAATTATGTATAAAATCTACATTGTTTTTGATATGTAAACACCTCTAAACTGTTTGAAATCATGTTTTCTGAAGGAGATGCACGGTGTTAGCAGGGCTCTGGGAAACATGTTTCTCGCCTTAGAGATCAGACTAGCAGCATTGGAATCAGCGAGGCGCCGTTGCACATTGATCTGCATGCTGATGTACTCCTTGGTGTTGATTCTCATGTCCTTTCATGTATGTGTGTTCTGCCTTCCACATTAAACTGGGAAATCCTGGGGGCAGAGATTTGTCGTCTTTGTCTTCTGGACCCCAAGTATTCGCCAATCAGGATTGGCACACAGTTGTTAGTGTTTGTTAACCAACGCCAAACGGGGGATCCCAGCCCACAGTGGGAGCAGGGCCTGTTCCCCTACCACAGTCCGAGCGATCTGTACCAATCCTCACGGAGACAGGTGTTGTGGTTGGTACTTGGGGGACAGAGCGAAGAGCAGACAATCCCTGCACCCTGCATGGAGCTCCCAGTGTCCTTGAGGAGCAAAGACAAACGTACAGGAACCCATTTGGAAGGAATATAAGTTGCCGAGCTTCGTGGTGACCAGAAGTTGAAAGTGAGGATGAAGTTGGGCGAGATGTGCTCAGACCCCTCTGGAGCCCTTCTCCTGCATGGCAACCTCTGTTTGCCCTGTTCCTGTTTTAGAGATCTGGAGCTGTGGGGAGGAGGGGGGCCCTTTTGCCTGTAGGACCCTTGACTACCAGGACCAATACTGCTTTCTTTTCTCCTTCCCTCTAGGATGTCAAAAGTACCCTGGAAAAGTAAGTGACTCCTGCAACTCTTTAAGTGAGTTAGATCTTGGCTTAGAGACTGACGGTACAGTAAGGAGTGGGGGAATAAGATGGAAAAGTCATGCAGCTTCTGGGGAGGCTATGGGAAAGGGTTATTACATCCATGAAGCCAGTTAGAGAGCAAATCATTGGGAATAGTAGCCCTTTGAGCATCAGGACTTCCTGGTTCTACAAGATCATGTAGAACCAGATTCCTCCTGTGCCTGTATGTGGAATTGTGTCCCAAACAAGATGGAAGAAGGAAAGGGTTGAGAGGGAGAAGGGTAATTACCCATTTGCATGAATTATAACAAATATCTCCAGAAAGTTCTGAGGCTCGTTCTTAAGGATTTGTCCAGGGGACCATATGGCTCTCCACAGATTGGCAAAAGAAAGCAATACGCAAGTGCTTGTCCTCAGGGAGGAGGGAGGAAGTGGGAGGATGGAGCTTCCCTGACCGGCCCTTTCTTCCCCTATCTCCCCGCCCCTCCTAGATGTGAAAAGGTGAAGACCATGGAGGTGACTTCAGTATCCATACAGCTTGAAAAGAACTTCAGCAGTTTCCCCCGACAGTACTTTGCCCTAAGGAAAATCCTGAAGCAGCTAATTGGTGAGTTGTTCCCAAAAGGAAAATAGCAAAGGGAATTGGCAGAGAGCAGAAAGTCTTTATCTGGGTTTCGGCTGTCCTGTCTGTCACCCATCCCTTTACCTGGCTTCCGGTCACTCTGAGTCACGGAACTCGCAGTGAAAAGCCTCAGTGTCATCTAATCTCAGGCCCACGCTGTTCTGAACAGGGGCCCAGAAAGGTTAAATAATTTGCCTAAAATGGGTCCACTCTAGAGAGTGAAGGGAATGTCATTCATTTTTACTCAGAGAATATAGTCATAAACCAGGACGGTTCCAAGAAAACAGGTGTCAGGTCACCCTACCCCTAGACCCGATGATGGAGTCTTCTCTGTATCCTTCACATACACTTTCCCTTCTTTCTGGCCCTTGAACTGTGCCTGGTGCTTCTCTGCACCGTGAGATGATGATGCCGGGGGCTGTGGATGGAGGCCCTAACCCACCAGCCCTTGCAAAGGCAAGAGCGAGTTAGTCACCTGCTCCTTTTAGGGCCGGGTGAGACGTGAAGCAGTATTCCCTCCCCTCCCTTAGGTGACACCATGGATGGAGAAAGTTAACCAAACCACAGTGTTCTGGGGCCTTTAAGGGAGCAGGCTCTGTAAGGCAGGCTGGAAGACTGAGGCAGGGCGTTGAGCTATTCCCGTCCTCATCTAGCTCCCCACTCTGGCTTCTCCCGCCAGCGGATGTGACCCTGGACCCGGAGACTGCTCATCCTAACCTCGTCCTGTCGGAAGATCGGAAGAGCGTCAAGTTTGTGGAGACAAGACTCCGGGACCTGCCTGACACACCTCGGCGCTTCACCTTCTACCCTTGCGTCCTGGCCACGGAGGGCTTCACCTCAGGCCGACACTACTGGGAGGTGGAGGTGGGCGACAAGACCCACTGGGCAGTGGGTGTGTGCCGGGACTCTGTGAGCCGAAAGGGCGAGCTGACCCCACTGCCGGAGACTGGCTACTGGCGGGTGCGACTGTGGAACGGAGACAAATATGCAGCTACCACCACGCCTTTTACTCCTTTGCACATCAAGGTGAAACCCAAGCGGGTGGGCATATTCCTAGACTATGAGGCCGGCACACTGTCTTTTTACAATGTCACAGACCGCTCCCATATCTACACCTTCACTGATACTTTTACTGAGAAACTATGGCCCCTCTTCTACCCAGGCATCCGGGCTGGAAGGAAGAATGCCGCACCACTTACCATCAGGCCCCCGACAGATTGGGAGTGACAGGGAGGGCCGGGGGATCACTGGGACGAGGCAGGATCAAGAGCTACGGGCCTTCCTTCCTGTGACCTGCGGGGGCAGCTTCGGTCTGCCTGTTCCGGCCTGAGCCGCCTGGGAGAGGCGCCCGCTGTCTGGAGTGGTTTATGTGGAAGCGTGGGCAGGACTGGTGGGGTGAGAGCACAGCTGTGTCTCCTCCTGTCGGGTGGGGAGTAGGCTCCCAAGGACTCAATCCCCTGAAGCCCATCAGGCTTTCTGTTGCACAGGACGGGTCGGGAAGGGAGGAGGGGCTTTTCCAGAAGCAAGAAGTCTGTGGGAGGGTGTGACACTCAAACCAGAGGCGGGAACAAGCCCGTGGACACGTGTTGGGGGCTCTTGAACGCAGAGTAGTTATGTTTCTTGAGGAAGAGCACAGAGGTACGTAAACCTCTAGACGGAATAAAAGTGAATGACAGTTGCTCTCATGGGTCTAGGAGTTGAGGACCCACGAGAGCAGAGATTGGGCATCCAGAGGTTAGAAAGAAGGTCAGGGAAGGGGCCAAAGGAACAGGTCCCTACATACTAGTGAGGGAGCGGGGTTTCTTTGGTCATCTCTTCCCAGAGTAAGGTTGCCAATTGCGAGTTGGATTGGCCAGAGGTAGCAATGTGGGGAGGAAAGGGGGAGGAGGAGGAGGAGGACCCAGGCTCCTGTCAGCCTTCAGCAGAGCTGGCTTATTGCCTGCCTCCTTAGAGTTGATCATCTCCAAGAAGTTGGTCATCTTACTCTTCAGGGATGCGTTGCCAGAGATCCTGCAAGACAGTCTGCCCTTTTACTGCTTTCCCAAGGGAACGTGGGAAGGAGAGTCCGGTATTGGAGGAAAGAGAAAAATATTTCTATCCAAAGCTCTTGCCTTAAGGAATGTTACTAAATAGTTACTCCCAAGTTGTCAACTTTCTTACCTGGATAAAGTGTCTAAGCCAGAAAGGGAGAGAGGGAATAGAGTCTTCTCGCCCTGAGGAAAGGGTAGAAGAGGGTGGTGTGTGTAGGGAAGGACCAGATAGGCAACTTCCTTGTGCCTGCGTGCATCTGGCCTGGAACTAGTGTTCACAAGAGCCAGTCTTTTGCTTGTTTGCTGCCATCCCTCACCGTTCGCCATTTCCCCTATCAGAGAATGTAAGTCATTTAATGTTAGGCCAAAATAATCTGTAGGGTACATGTCAAAAAAGGCAAAGCGATGCATGCCACACCAAATCGACACGACTTGAACCATCTGCTGCTCGGGTAATGGGGTTCACAGAAGGTGGGACATGCTGCAGGTTAGTGAGGGCATTTCAGTTCCTTCGACCACCTCAACGGGACTCTGTCCAGACTCTCCTCTTACCTTTGTGCCTTGACTGTGGTTCTTTGTGGCAAGATGCTTTGGTTGGTAAACAATATGGAACAAAGGATCCACTGACGTGCTCTTTGTGCTGTGTGGTGATTCGATGGCCGCCACTGCCGATGTGTCAGAAGCACTGAGTGCTGAAAATGCGTGTTCCTGGGCTCATCCCGAGTGACTGATCACCTGTGGGCCTGGGCATCTGCGTTTTAGGCATACTCCTTCCATTTGCGTCTGGGGACACTTGTAAAACACTTGTGAAGAGGTTTCAGCCACTTCCTCTGAGCTGGAGGCCTGGTTCCCTGCCCAGCCTAAGGGGTTTGAGAGGGGGGAGAGGCCTCACCCTCCTGGAACTTGGGCTGCCCTCTCCCTGTCTCGGGGTTCATCCATGTTCTCCCCCTCCATCCCTCTACTCTGATCTCAGGAATTGGTCATTAACTATGAAGCAGAGGTGAGACAGGGGGCCAAACAGAACAAATGGGAGACAGGTCAGAGGGAGGGACTGTGATCCGTGTCTGCCTGTGTTGGGGGTGGGGGTGGTTTCAGGGACAGGAGATGCTGTCTCTCTGTGCTCCAGTACCTACGATTAGGAGTTAGTGTCTGTTTAGAACTGTGTGACAGGACGCGTGTGTGTGGCTCAGTGGAAAAGAGTTGTGCTGAGGGCCAGAACCCTGTTCCTCCCCTCCACCACCCTCATGATCCTTTCCAATTTCACTCCCACTGGCACCAGTGGTTTTTTAAATGTATAACCTCTGTTCCTTCCATTTGTACATCTTCCAGGCACTCACCTTTGGCTTCAAAGAGTAGTGCAAAAGGTCTATCTGGCTATAAATTGCACAGAACCATCCCCCCAACCTAGCTGCATAGAGACCCCTCTTCTGTCCTGAAAATGTATAACAGTTTGAGATCCTCTCCTGTTCCACCAGCCTCTCCAGTCTCTACCGAGTATAGCTAGTGACGGACTTGAAGACGACTGGAAGGAAGCCCGGACTAGGACTCAAAAAGGGACCGTGGCTTAGAAAGCAATTCAAACAGATGGATCTGTGAGGCCGCAGGGTGGGGCTTCGCGGGCCTGGAACTACATTTCCCAGGAGGCCTTGCGCTGACGCCAGGGCGGGCCTATCTGAGGGGCGGGGCCTACGGGCCAGCGTGTTCCGGGCGTTCGCGGGGCCCGGATGGCGGGGCAGGTGAAGGACCGCGAGGCCTTCCAGAGGCTCAGCTTCCTGTACCAGGTGAGTTGGAGTGGGGTGCGCTCGGGCAGGGCGCCCGGTGCCGCCGGCTCCGTGTGACCGCCTCTCCCCTAGGCCGCCCACTGCGTCCTCGCGCAGGACCCCGAGAACCAGGCGCTGGCGAGGTTCTACTGCCACACGGAGAGGACCGTGGCCCGGCGACTGGTCCTGCGCCGGTGAGGCGGGAGCGGCCCGGGCGGGGGCGGGGAGCGGCCCGGGCGGGAGCGGGCGCGCGAACCCCCTCCCTTCTCCCTCTTCCCTCCGCCCGCAGGGACCCATCGGTGAAGAGGACCCTCTGTCGTGGCTGCTCTTCTCTCCTCATCCCAGGCCTGACCTGCACGCAGCGCCAGAGACGTGAGTGCGCCTGTGGAGGCGGGAGGAGGAGGGCGCGCCGGCGGGCGGGCGGCCCTGCCTCGCGGCGGACGGTGTCTGCTCGCCGACGGCCCGCGGGAGCCGGCTGTGTCCGGCTCGGACGTAACTCCGTAACTCCGCTCGGGCAGCACGAGGCAGCGTCGCCCGTGCGTGAGAATAGACGTCACTTGGCATTGTGGAGGACGAGTCCACCGTTCGTGCAGCAAATGCTTATTTTTCCAAGGTGTGCCAAGTATCGTGCAGACCCATTGTTCTCATGGAAGGCACAGTCTGATGGGGCGGACTGAGAAAGGAACAGTTAAAATAGTGGAGCACAGCGATTCTTAACCTTTTTCATCTCTTGGCACACATAAACTAGTTACTAAAATTCTGCAGCACACCGAAAACTATTTTCTGCTGACAAAAAGAAATAGGTATAATTTTGATTCATTCAGCGGACCACTGTTGTGTGGGCTGTTTTTTGCCCGAGGATATGTTTATTGATTTGAGAGAGCGGCAGGGGGAGAGAAGCATGCATCAGCTGCCTCCCGCACCTCCCAGGCAAGGTACCTGGGACCTGGGCAGGTGCCCTGACCGGGAATGGGACCCGCAGCCTTTTTTGGTATCTGAGCCACCTTATTTGACAATCTAAGAGAAAAGAGTCAGTGCCCCTGACTAATCAGGTATTGCATATTTTAAAAATTCTTGTAGCTGGTGAAGAAAACGCTTTAATTGGAGGAGTACAATGCTGTGGCTTATGCCAGTGGTGATGAGATGCATAAGAAGAGGCAGTAGGAGATGGAAATTCTCAGCATGGGTGTTGACTCTGAGAGGAGAGCTTGTGGGGCACCTGCTGTCAATTAAAGGAGCACTCTGGCTAGTGTGCTCAGTGGTTAGAGCGTCAAAAGCCTCTCGTCCTGTCAAGGGCATGTACCTGGGTTGCAGGTTCCAGCCCCAGCCCCAGTTGGGGTGGTGCAGGATACAGCCAATAAATGCGTCTTTCTCACATAAATGCCCCCCCCCCCTTCCACTCTCTCTAAAAATCAATGGAAAAAATATCCTTGGCTGAGGTTTAGCCCAAAAAAAAAAAAAACACAAGAGTTTAGGAGGCTGAGGAAACGGCATATCTTTTAGAGTCTTGTAAATGCGTTTGGACTTTATCTTAAAGCGCACCGAGGCCCTAGCCCGTTCTGCTCAGTGGTTAGAGTGTCAGACCTCGGACTGGAGGGCTGCAGGTTCTATCCGGCCCCTATCAGGTCTCGTGTGGGAGGCATCCAATCGAGGTGTCTCTCACATCGATGCTTCTCTCTCTCTGTCTCTCCCCCTCCCTTCCACTCTCTAAAAATCAATGGGAGAAAATATCCTCTGGTGAAGACTTAAAAAAAAAAAAAGTACCAAGAAATTGATAGTTTAGCTCTGGGCAGTTTGACTCAGTGATTGGCGCGTCAGCCTGTAGACTGAAGGGTCTCAGGTTCCATTCCCAGTCAAGGGCACATACCTTGGCTGCAGGTTTGATCCCCGGCCCCTGTTAGGGTGCATGCAGGCGGCAACGGGTCAATGTCTCTGTTTCCTCCTCCTCCCTCCCTCCCACTCTCTCTAAAGATCAATGGAAAAAATATCCTTGGGTGAGAATTTAAAAAAAGAAATTGATAGTTTATGCAGGGGACTCACACTACCAAATTGTCATTGAAAGTGGGGAGCAGGTGGAATTCCTACTAGAAAACAATGGAGACAAACCTGGGTGCAAGAGCCCTTTTCTTCTAACCCAGGCACTCTCTTCCATTTTCCTACTCTCACCCCAGGCTGCAAGGGACAGCGCTGGACAGTACAGACCTGCCTAACATGCCAACGCAGCCAGCGGTTCCTCAATGATCCTGCGCATGTTCTCTGGGGAGACCTGCCTGAGGCCCAGCTAGGGAGCCAATCAGGTGAGAAGTGGGCAAAAATGTGGAATATCCCACGGGGATAGGGATGGATTGGGGACAGAGAGCTGAATAGGATACACAGGTGAGTTCTGGGTCGGTGTGACAGGTGCCACAGTCTTAGAAAACGCTCCCATCTATCCAGATCTGAGACCACCGCAGCCCTTGCCAAGCACAGGCCACCCCACCCCAACCCACCTTGCTGAGGAGAAAGCGCAGCCCCAGAGCTCTAGTCACCAGTGATGGAGTCACTGTCTTCCAGATAAATAAAGTTTAATTCTGTTTCACTTTGGTGAGTCAGTAACGTAAGTATTTCAGCTCTTACTTCCGTTTCCTCTGTCTGTATTTCTCTGTCGCCAGGTAACCTTTCCTTTGTCTTTTTCACCTTCCTACTCCCACCTTTCAGGGAGGTCCTATTTCCATAGACCACTTGGCCCCACTAAGCAGTTCCCTTATGCAGGCCCCTAGCTCCAGGGCCTTCGCACCTGGTTCTTAATGGAATGCCAAGTGTGGAACTTGGGCCCTAGGGTTGCCTGTGAGGGCCTGAGTCGTCTTAGGGCGGTCCAGATGTAGGTAACCCTGACTTGTTGACTGATGGGCTGGACAGACTGCTGATGCCACAGATGCTGTTTTTAAATAAGGGAAAAGCTGTCAGGGGAGGGACTTTAGACCCTCTCGGCCCACTCCAGCGTTGGTCTTTCCCCATCTCTGGATTTTCTTCTTTAACATTCCAGTAAGGGAAATTGTACAAACCAGAATTAACAAGGTCAAAGGTGATAATCACAAGGACACTGCAAACATTATACAGTATGCTCTGTAAGTAACCCTCAACGTTTCCTTAAGAATTAGTAAACAACAAAAATGGTTTTCTTCAGTACCCTAGAGAACGTGCTCAAGGACAGAATTTCATGCTGACCTCGGTGCTAGGTGCCAGTTAATCAGTCTGCCCCAAAAGTATACAAACAAAATTACTCTTCCCACAGTGCGGTTTCTTCCCTTTCTCTTAGAAATCCTGTGCTGCACTTCCTGCTGCATTAAAATCAACAGCTTCATTAACACTTGATGGTGCTCTCCCTCCAGGGAGCATGTCCCTGCCAATCCCTTCCCCTCTCCTTCCCTCACAGGCAGGCAATTCCTCACCCTGAGGTCCTCATGAGCTTGCCCCCGGGGAGCAGTGGACACTTGTCCTGGGTAACGCCCTGACCCTGTCCCTGAGGCTCCCTTTTCTCTGCCTTCCCAGTGACCAGAGCAGCCCAGCTTACGCTCTCCTGTTGCTGCTTTTGTGCCCTTCCTTGTTTCTTGTCCTAAGTAATTTTTGCTGCAGTCAAATTCTTGCTTTCTTTAAAAAAACTCCATCATGTTGTGACTTAAAACAGTGATTTCTTGTTTCCTCTGCTTCCGTGGGCTAGGCTGTTAGAGGGCGGGCTGGGTTGGATGGTTCTTTTTTTTTTTTAGTTTTTTGGGGTTGTGTTGTTGTTGTTGTTGTTGTTTTTTGGGGGGGGGGCGTTAATTTCATGAAATGGGTGGTTCTTCCTTTCCAACTAGCACCACCTGGAGTTACTCCACTGTATTTTGCTGGTGGCCGGTACCTGGTCTGGAAGATCCGAGAAGCTTCGTTGTACATGTGTGGGACCTCTCATTGCTCCTCCAGGTGGCCTCCTAATGTCTGCACAGCATGGCTGTCTCAGAGTGCGTGGACTCTTCTCCGGGAAGACAGGCTCCAAGCGCAGAGTGCTTGTCAAGCCGCTGCTCTCCGTGCTAGCTAATTAATGTCCCCTTGACCAAAGCAAGTCACATGGCCAAGCCCAGAGTCAACACCAAGGCATGAATGCTGGGAGGCCCACTGGTCCCCTGGGGACCACAGGTGCAGCAGCCTGCCTTGTCTTGTTTTGCCTTTGTCCCTGACTCAGTCTCCACTTAAAATTATTCTCATGGAAATACTGAACTATGCAAGTAGCTGAGTGCTCTGAGTTAGTCTTCCACAGTTGATGTCTGGTGCTCATGCCAACTTGGCCAGCTGTAGCAGACATTAGACACACGGAGCCTGGAGTGCAGCCTGTGCAGGCCTGGCCCTTTCCGCCTTTAGCTGACCTTCCTTGGCTGCACCCACCGGTCTCCTTTCTGAGCTCATTGGCTCACACACTCAACTGATTCCTGGCAGAGTTTATTTTGAGTGTGATTATGACTGCACATGCCCACAGTGGAACAGCAGTGGGGAGCTTTGAGTTTTGTTTTCATGACTGAGCCATTAAGTGATTCCTCTCATGGGAGAACATGGGAATCTGGTGCCAGCCAATGAAATGTGGTTCGCTTATGCATCTGGCTTGGTCTGTTTTATGTTTGTATCAGTATGGGTTCCTGTAACTCAGGTGGGGTCTGGCCCTGCCCAGGCATTAGGGGTGAGTTAATTAAATGTTTGACCAAATAGAGCAGGCTGGTTTTTAAGGTGGTAATGTGTATGGCCCACAAATGATGTTACAAATAATTCAAATGGCCCCTGGCAGGAAAATGTTCCCTAACGAGAGGTCACAACCCTCTTCATCCAAAACTGTCCTTTTTCATGCTTGCTTATTATGACGTGACAGTTGTCAATATATGCAAAAAAAAAAAATGGATTTCCTATAACAGGAAATCCCTGTTATACACAAGTCAGCTTTCTTCAATGTTTCTAAACAGTTTAGTAATTCAAAATTTGAGCCCTTTTGAGACTCTTTAAATAAAATTAAACAGAGGACAAAGAAGAAAACCTAGATCTTTTCTAGAAAATGTGACCTCCCAAATGCCATAGAAATCAAGACTTAATCCCCAAGTCATAGGTAGGTACATTTAGCACTTTTAAAAACTGGTAAAAATGGGTATTATTATCAAGGGGAGAGCACAAGAGAGGAAAGGATTGAAAAACCATCCTTCTGAATTCAAAAGGAAATTGGAAACTTCCTTAGACTTTCAACAGAGGGAATAATTCTGGTATTGTCTATATCACATAGTTACTGCAAATGAGAATATATGTGAAGACATCTTTAAAGGATATTACAGGGCATTGTAATAAAGTACGTAGGAATCATAATACTTTGGAAGTAGTAAGAATCAGCAAAATATATTAGAAAAGACAGGTTCTGGACATCAAGGAATCTGAGTTATTGTCTCCACAATCCATATTTGTAAAAGGAGATACTTTGACAATAGTTTTTCTAACTCGGGAAGCTAACAGTTGAAGTTATCTAGTTTTCCCACTAGATGTCAAAAAGCCAGGGTTTCTCTCAGGTTTTTGATGCACTCATTCAGTATTTTCAGAGGGCCTAGTCTGTGGCAAATTGCTCAGGACTTGGGATACACATGAGTGAACAAAGTTGGGAGGG
Source organism: Cnephaeus nilssonii (assembly GCF_951640355.1). Taxonomy (NCBI): domain Eukaryota; kingdom Metazoa; phylum Chordata; class Mammalia; order Chiroptera; family Vespertilionidae; genus Cnephaeus; species Cnephaeus nilssonii. Next base: position 97,191,640 of record NC_137080.1, on the reverse strand, counting down.
AAGATGAGCAAAAAAACAACGTATGATAAGTTATAAAGGGATGTGCGCAGTGAGAAAACCAGAAAGGGAAGGCAGCTGTGAGGTGTGGCTCCCGGTTTTGGATAGAGCAGTCCCGGTAAGCAGCACTGAGGGACCCGGACAAACAAGGTGCCGCTCTGTGTCCCCTCAGACAATCCAGAGAAGGCTACCTCGTGCGCCTAGTTCACATACATGACAACAGCTCTGTCTGCCCAGGGGTATTGGAAGCAGGAGCCTTGCAGGGTAGGCCAACCACGCCAGGAAACAATGTCCATGCAAGCAACCCCAAACAGGGATGAAAGTTGGTGGATATTCTACATGATCCCTCAGGGTCACCAGCAAGGTTGAGCCCTGGTGCTTAGATGTGCCCTTTTTCAGTTATTTTTGTGTTGTTAATACTCACCTGAGTATGTTTTTCCCATTGATTTTTTTAGAGAGGGAGGGACAGAGAGAAACAACAATTTGTTGCTGCCACACACAGCCCGACCTGGGACGGGATTGAACCTGCAATGCAGGTAACTGCTCTTGACCAGCAATCGAACCCGTGACCCTTCAGTGTGCGGGCTGATGGACTAACCACTGAGCCACTGGCCAGGGCTGCACATGCCCTTGATAACAGTTCCCTCCCTTGTTTCACTCTCCACTCCCTCACCATAGTTTCTGGAATAATCTTTCAGGTAAACTACCTGCACCAAATTATTTGTCTCTGGTTTTGCTTTGAAGGAACCCAAAATGAGAGTGACTTTTGAAAAAAGGAGGTGAGGGATCTACCATGTAGACATCTGGGGAGGACCTGAGCAGAGGGAACAGGAAGGACAAAGGTCCTGAAGTGGGAGCCTGCCCAAGGGGTTCCAGAGTCTGAAAGGCCAGTATGAGTGGGACAGAGTGACCAAGGTGGAGAGTAGTCAATGTGTCCAATCAAGGAAATTGTTCACTGAGAGGCCGTTGGAAAATTTTAGCAAGGAAAGATGGCTTCACGTTTTAAAAGGATCACTCTTGCACTAGCTGGATTGGCTCAGTGGATAGAGCGTCAGCCTGCTGATTAAAGGGTCCCGGGTTCAATTACAATCAAGGGCATATACTTGGGTCGTGGGCTTGATCCCCAGTGGGGGATGTGCAGGAGGCAGCCAATCAGATTCTCTCTAATCATGGATGTTCCTTATCTCCCTCTCTGAAATCTAAATAAAAGGGTCACTTCTTTAAGATATTTTTTTCAATTATAGTTCACATTCAATTTTATATTAGCTTCAAGTACAATGAGTGGTCGGTCAGACATTTATATAACTTATGAAGTGACCCTCCCAATAAGTCTAATACCCACCTTGCACCATACATAGTTATTACAGTATTACTGAGTATATTCCCTGTGCTCTTCTGTACATACCTATGGCTATTCTGTAAATGCCAGTTTGTACTTTTTAATCCCTTCCCCCTTTTCACCCATCCTTCCATCTGGCAACCATCAGCTTGTTCTATCTGTGAGTCTTTCTGTTTTCTTTGTTCGTTTACAGTCAAACCTCGGTTCTCCAACGTCTCCCATCTCAAACAATTCGGGTTCGACCAAGTTGTTCACGGAAAAATGTCTCAGGTGTTGAACAAAACTTCTGTTCTCCACCCAACAGCCCTTTCACGCTGATCCCTGTATGATGAGTCATGCATCTCTCAGGTGACACAGGAGAGGATGCGCAAGTATGAGTCACTTTACCGCTAAACCTCATGCTGTTGACCTCTCGGGAAATTGTGCTCTGGATGTTTTTGTGTTTTGCCTTTTTGCTGCTTATTATTAAATATGTGCAGGAAGTCATCATGGGCCCTAAGAAAATTAGTGATAGCAAAGTGAAAAGGAAAGTGGTGAGAACAACGATAGAGCTTAAAAAAGAAATAATTGCAAATTATGACAAAGGTGTTCGTGTGTCTGATCTGGCTACCAAGTATGGCATGGCGAAATCTACAATTAGCACAATTTTAAAACATAAAGAGGCCATCAAGAAAGCTGATGTTGCTAAGGGTGTGACAGTGCTCACAAAACAACGATCACAGGCAATTGAAGAGGTAGAAAAATTGTTGTTGATTTGGATAAATGAGAAACAGTTAGCCGGTGATAGCATTTCGGAGGCAATGATATGTGAAAAAGCAAAGATGCTGCATACTGACCTTCTGAAAGACAGCCCTGGAATGAGTGCTCAAAGTGGTTCGTTTAAGGCTAGTAGGGGGTGGTTCGACAAATTTAAGAAAAGGAGTGGTATTCATCATGTAGTGAGGCATGGGGAGTCTGACAGTACTAACAAAGTAGCTGCTGATAACTTTGTGACAGAATTTCAAGAATTCGTCGAGGCCGAGGGATTTGTTCCCCAACAAGTGTTCAATTGTGATGAGACAGGCCTCTTCTGGAAGAAAATGCCAAAGAGGACCTACATCACACAGGAGGAGAAGTCATTGCCAGGACACAAACCAGTAAAGGACCGGCTGACGTTACTATTGTGTGGGAATGCAAGTGGGGACTTTAAATTGAAGCCTCTACTTGTCTACCATCCTGAAAACCTACGAGTTTTCAGGAAAAACAATGTCATGAAAAACAAGTGGAATGTGATGTGGAGGGCTAACAGCAAAGCTTGGGTGACCAGGCAGATTTTCATCGAGTGGGTTCATGAGGTGTTTGCCCCAAGTGTGAAGAAATACCTCTGGGAAAAACAGCTGCCCCTCAGGGCACTTCTTGTCATGGACGAGGCTCCTGCCCACCCTCCCGGCTGGGAGGCCGAGCTGACGGAGGAGCACAGCTTCATCGCGGTGAGGTTCTTGCCACCTCCCATAACTCCTCTCATCCAGCCCATGGGCCAGCAGGTCATCTCTGACTTTAAGAAACTCTACACAAAGGCGCTGTTTCAGAGGTGTTTTGAGGTGACCTCTGAAACGCATTTAACCCTCAGCGAGTTCTGGAAGGAACATTTTAACATCCTCACTTGCTTGAGGCTCATAGATGAAGCGTGGGGGGGAGTGTGTTCCAGGACCCTGCAAGCGGCCTGGAAGAAACTGTGGCCCGAGTCTGTTGCTGACAGAGCCTGTGAGGACCCGCCCGAGTCTGTGGTGGAGGATATTGTGTCTCTGGGCAAGTCCATGGGCTTGGAGGTGGATGATGATGATGTGGAGGAGTTGGTGGAGGACCACAGCACTGAGCTGACCACTGAGGAGCTCCAGGACCTTCAGAGGGAGCAGCAACAGCCGGCAGCTGAGGAGCGCTCTTCAGAGGAGGGAAGGGAGGATATTCCTACTTCGCTAATCAAGGGAATGCTTGGGAAATGGGGAGAAATGCAAAGCTTTATTGAGAAATATCACCCTGACAAAGAAGTAGCAAACCGAGCAATAAGCTTATTCAATGACAATGCAGTGTTGCACTTCAGGCAAGTGTTAAACCGCAGGCAAAAACAGTCACAGGGTAGGTATTTAGTGAGACAGAGGCCCAGCGAGCCTGAAGCACGTTCTAGTGGAGCAAAGAGACGCAAGAGAAAGGACCCCAGGAGAATAGCCACCTGACGTTTTTATGGAAGGAGTTCCCTTCCAAACAAGGACATCCACCCTCCACATCAGTCACCAGTCGCTCTCAGCATTAAGCTCTAGTGTGTCTGTAAATTTCCATTTTGTACTGTACATTTCCTTTCCTTTTTGTTTTTATTTACTTACAAATAGTACATTAGACGTGTACTTTATGTAAGAAAGGTTAAAATGGAATCATTTGGGGTTCTGGAACAGATTCAATTTACAGTTAAACTTCATCAGTTCTTGAACATCTCTAATCTCAAACAATTCGATTCTCAACCAAGTTGTTCATGAATAATGTCTCAGTTGTTGCACAAAATCTTCAGTTCTCAACCTGACAGCCCTTTCCTGCTGATACATCAACATGACAAAAAGCTCTCTCAGGCCACAAACAGGAGAGAATGCGAATCAGTTGTCTATATCTCAAGAACTCATGCTGTGAATATTCTTGTGGGTTTTTTGCTTTTGTTGCTGGCAAAATAGATAGCACAATTTTAAAGCATAAAAAGGCCATCAAGAGTGCTAATGTTGCTAAAGGTGTGAAAAAAAATGGTCACAGGCAATTGAAGAGGTAGAAAGACTGTTGTTGATTAGGATGAACCAAATGCAGCTGGCAGGTGACGGCATTTCGGAGGCAACAATATGTGAACAATTGAAGATGTCACATGCTGAACTCATGAAAAATAAACACCCCTGGAACAAGTGCTGAAAGTGATTCAATTAAGAGTAGTAGGGGGTGGTTCCATAAATTTAAGAAGTGTTTGTTTATAGACTAAACAATACATTAGACATGTTCTGTATATAAGAAAGGTTAAAATGGAATCATTTGTGGGGGGGGGGTCTGGGATGAATTAATTTACATAATTTATAATGGGGGGGGATGATTCAGTTTTTCAAACAAATCACTTATCAGCCTTCCAGAACAAATTAAGTTTGAGAACCAAAGTTGCATTGTATTTTGTTTTTTAGATTCCACATATAAGTGAAATCATATGACATTTATCTTTCTCTGACTGGCTTATTTCACTCAGCAAAATACCCTCTAGGTCCTTCAATGTTGCTGCAAATTGTAAGATTTCTTTTTTTATGGCCACGTAATATTTCTTTGTATATATGTACACATCTTTATCCAATTGTTCATTGATAAGCATTTGGGTTGCTTCCATATCCTGGTTATTGTAAATAAGGCTGCAATGAACATAGGGGTGCATATATCTTTTCAAGTTAGTGTTTTGAATTTCTTCAGATAAATACCCAGAAGTGGAATTGCTGGGTCATAGGTAGTTTTAATTTTTTGAGGAATCTCCATACTGTTCTCCATAGTGACTGCAGCAATTTGCATTCCCCTCAACAGTGCATGAGGGTTCACTTTCTCCACATCCTTGCCAACACTTCATTGATTTATTGATACTAACCATTTTGACAGGTGTGAAGTGGTATCTCATTGTGGTTTTAATTTATATTTCCCTCATGATTAGTTAACCATCTTTTCCTATGTCTATTGGCCATCTGTACCTCCTCTTTGGACAAGTGTCTATTCAGGTTCTCTGCCTATTTTTTAATTGAATTGTTTGCTTTTTTTGGTGTTAAATGGAAAGAAATCTTTATAAATTTTGCATATTAACCCCTTAGTGGATTATCATTCACTAATATCATCTTCTGGTTGGTAGGTTATCTTTTTGTTTTGTTGATGGTTTCCATTGCTGTGCAAAAAAATTTTAGTTGACATGGCACATTTGTTTATTTTTTCTTCTATTTCTCTTGTCCAAGGAGAATTTTTTAAAAATATTTTTTACTAGAGGCCCAGTGCACAAAATTCATGCACTTGGGAGGGGGGAGTTCGTTTAGCCTGGCCTGCGCCCTCTTGCAGTCCAGGAGCCCTTGGGGGATGTCCAACTGAAATCTTAGGCAGTCGGACATCCTTAGCGCTGCTGTGGAGGTGGGAGAGGCTCCTGCCACTGCTGCTACATTCGCCAGCCATGAGCCCAGCTCAGGGCTTCTGGCTGAGCGGTGCTCCCCCTGTGGGAGCGTACTGACAACCAGGGGGCAGCTCCTGCATTGAATATCTGCCCCCCCCCCGGTGGTCAGTGTGTGTCATAGTGACCGGTCGTTCTGCTGTTCAGTCAATTTGCATATTAGCCTTTTATTATATAGGATTGATTTTTTACAAGGAGGAAGGGAGAGAGATAGAGAGTTAGAAACATCGATCAGCTGCCTCCTGCACACCTCCCACTGGGTATGTGCCCGCAACCCAGGTACATGCCCTTGACTGGAATCGAACCTGGGACTCTTCAGTCCGCAGGCCGATGCTCTATCCACTGAGCCAAACCGGCTAGGGTGAGATATATATATATATATTTTTAATATGAGTAAGAGCAATGTCAGAGAATCTACTCATGTTTTCTTCTAAGAGGTTTATGGTTTCAGTCTCTTATTTAAGTCTTTAATTCATTTGTATTTTATTTTTGTATATGGTATAAGAAGATGGTCTAGTTCATTTTTTTTTGCATGTATCTGTCCCCAGCACCATTTATTGAATAAACTGTCTTTACCTCACTGTGTATTCTTGCTTTCCTTGTCATAGATAAATTGACCAGATAAGCATGGACTCTCTATACTGTTCCATTAATTTATGTGGCTGTTTTTATGCCAGTACCATGCTTTTTTTTTTTTTTTTTTTTTAGTACTATGGCCTTGGAGTATAGTTTGATATCAGGTAGTGTGATATCTCCAACTTTATTCTTTGGCAAGATTGCTGTGGCTATTTGAGGTTTGTTTGTGGTTGTATATAAATTTTAGGATTATTTGTTTTAGTTCTGTGAAAAATGCCATTAGTATTTTGGGGAGGGTATAATTTTTTACTTTTTAATTACATTCACCTTTTTCATTCATCCCCCTCAATCCCCTCCCATCTGGCAGCCATCAAAATGTTCTCCATAGGGGAGAACCCAAGATGGCGGTGTAGGTAAACACCTAAACTGCGGCTGTGCACAACAATTTCAAAACTAAAAGACAAAACGTCTATCACCCAGAGCCACGGGAGGGCTGGCTGAGTGGAAGTTCTATAACTAGACAGAAAGAGAAGGGAGCATTCAATGCACAAACGCTGAAAAGCTGAGGTACGGGGGCGCGCGCGATATGGGCTGGCGGATCCCGGCTGGCGGTGGGCGTTGCTTTCTTCAACCTGAAGGGGAGACGCGCGGGACCCAAACTCCTATGGGGATAAGCTGGACTGTCTGCCATTAGGTTGGAAAGTGAGGGTGGCTTGCTTGCAGAGCTACGCGGAGGAATAATTGTTTGCTGCACTGGGGTGTGAGAAGTGGGGACGCGGTTGGAGGCGCAGGACGGCTGCCAGCCATTGCTGTTTGCCACGCCTTAGCCTAGTGACTCCCTGAGACCCCACCCCGCACAACCTACAAACTCACCCAAGCTCCAAGCAGCGGCTTTTGCACATGAATGGCCTTCACTGTCTTCGCTTAACCTAGCAAACTTGCAAACTGGTTCAGACAGCTCCATAATCTACAAATCCCAAGCAGGGAGGAGGGGACTGTAGTTCTCGCTGTAGCTCCTGCAGGATGACCTCAGACAGTAGTTGACCTGCACCCCATTGGAGATCCAGAAGCCAGTGTACCTAGTGGTCAGTGTGAGACACAGATTTCAACTCCTCACATCCATAAGTGACACATTCAAGAGGCAGACTCAGTGAGCACCAAAGCCCCACTGAAACAAGTCCTGCACCATAAGTGTGTCTCCAGCATAGCAGTTCTTCCATTATAAACACAGCGGGTCACCATAGCCAATTGGCCTGGAGGACAATTCCTCCCAGTGTACCAACAGCAATCAAGGCTTAACTACAAGACTTTGCACTCAGCCCACAAAGGGGTGTACCAAGACCGTCCACCCCAGGTGATTGGGGAGGCTGAGCTACTGGCCCCTATAGGTCACCTACCACACAAAGCCGCTCCATCAACACAGGGAAGCAGCCAAAATGCGGAGACACAGAAACATGTCACGAATGAAAGAAATGGAGGAAAGCAAACTACGGGACGACACAGAGTTCAAAACCACATTTATAAGGTTACTCAAGAATCTTCTAAAAACCGCTGAGAAACTTGATGAGACCTTCAAGGACCTTAATGAGAATGCCAAAAAAATGGAAAAGGACCAGTCAGAAATTAAGCATACACTGTCTGAAATAAAGAATATACAGAAACTCAACTGTAGAACAACGTACCCCAAGAATCAAACCAAAGATCTGAAATATGAGGAAACAAAAAACACCCAACCAAAAAGGATCCAAAAATATGAAGATAATGTAAGGAGCCTCTGGGACAACTTTAAGCATACCAACATCCGAATTTTGGGGGTGCCAGAAGAAGAGAGAGAGCAAAATATTGAAAACCTATTAGAAAAAATAATAACAGAAAACTTTCCCCACCAGGTGAAAGAAATAGACTTACAAGTTCAGGAAGTGCACAGAACCCCAAACAAGAGGAATCCAAAGAGGACCACACCAAGACACATCATACTTAAAATGCCAAGGGCAAAAGACAAAGAGAGAATCTTGAAAGCAGCAAGGGAAAAACAGTTACCTACAAGGGAGTACCCATATGACTGTCAGCTGATTTCTCAACAGAAACTATGCAGGCCAGAAGGGAGTGGCAAGAAATATTCAAAGTGATGAACTGCAAGAACCTACAACTAAGATTACTCTACCCAGCAAAGCTATCATTCAGAATTGAAGGGCAGATAAAGAGCTTCACAGATAAGAAAAAGCTAAAGGAGTTCATCACCACCAAACCAGGATTACAAGAAATGCTGAAGGGTATTCTTTAAGAAGAGGAAGAAGAAGAAAAAGGTAAAGATAAAAATTATGAACAACAAAAAGACATCAAATACATACCTACCAACAAGTGAATCTAAAAATCAAGTGAATAAAAAGTCTGAAGAACAGAATGGGCTGGTGAATATAATGGAATCAGGGACATAGAAAGGGAGTGGACTGACAATTCTCAGGGGGAAGGGGGTCTGAGGGGTGTGGGAAGAGATTGGACAAAAGTCTTACACCTATGGATGAAGACAGTGGCAGGGGGTAAGGGGGCGGGGTGGGGTGGGGTGCGGAATCAGGTGGAGGGGAGCTATGGGGGGGGGAAGAGGAACACCTCTAATAATCTGAACAATAAATATTTATTTAAAAAATGTTCTCCATATCTATTAATCCATTTCTGTTGTGCTTGTTTGTTTATTTTGATTTTTTAGATTCAACTATAGATAAATACATAGTTATTGCCACTTTATTATTCATATTTTTGCTTATTTTCCTTCTTAAAGAAGACTTTCCAACATTTCATGTAATATTGGTTTGGTGGTGATGAATTCCTTTAGCTTTTGTTTTGTTTTATTTTGTCTGAGAAGTTCTTTATATATGCTTCAATTCTAAATTATATCTTTCCTGGGTAGAATAATCTTGATTGTAGGTCCTTGGTTTTCATAACTTTGAATATTTTTTTGCCCTTCTGGCCTTCAAAGTTTCTGTTGAAAAATCAGTTGACAGTCTTATGGGAGCTCCCTTGTAAGTAACTAACTGTTTTTCTTTTGCTGCTTTTAAGATTCTCTCTTTGTCTTTAACCTTTTGCATTTTAATTATAATGTGTCTTGGTATAGGCCTCTTTGGATTTATCTTGTTTGAGATTCTCTGCTTTCTAGACTTGTATGTCTATTTCCTTCACCAGGTTAGGGAAGTTTTCTGTCATTATTTCCACATGGATTTTCAATTCCTCACTCTCCACTTCTTCCGGTACCCCAATGATGCAAATGTTGGTATGCTTGAAGTTGTCCCAGAGGCTCTTTATTCTATCCTTATATTTTTGGAGTCTTTTTTTCTTTTTTTTTCTTTTTTGCTGTTCTGATTGGTTGTTTTCTTGCTTCCTTCTCTTCCCAGTCTCTTAGTTGATCCTCTGCTTCATCTATTTTACTGTTGATTCCCTGCAATGTATTCTTCATTTTAGTTCATGTATTCTTCATTTCTTTTTTTAAAGTTAAACAACTTGGGTTTATTATTTAGTGTAGTGTAGTGAGGGAAAACACATGACATAGGGAGCTGTGGGGTATCACAGTAGAGGGTGTTAGAAAATACATATTATAGGATTTAGACTTTGGTTGAGTGATTTGAAGATGGGTCTGTGGAAGCAGACTGTATTCGTTTCCTAGGCCTTTTGTAACAAGGTACTATAAACTGGTTGACTAAAATACAAGAGAACTTATTCTTTCACATTTCTGGAGCTGGAAGTTGAAAATCAAGGTGTCAGCCCAGCCATGCTCCTTCTGAAGGCTCTATGGAAAAGATCCCTCCTGTTTCTTCCTGGCTTCTGGGGTAGCCAGAAATCCTCTGTATCACAGGTGCATCATTCTAATCTCTGCCTCCATCTTCACGCAGACTTCTTCTAGTCGTCATTCCTGACTGGTTCTCCTTTATGGTTTCCATACCCTTTTTATGCAGTTGAAGTTCTCACCAAGTTTACCTACTCTTCTCCTAAGTTCATTGAACATCCTTATAACCAGTGTTTTAAATTCTGCATCTGGTAAATTGGTTGTCTCCATTTTGTTTAGCTCTTTTTCTGGAGTTTCAGGGAATCGCCAGGGCAGGACTAATCATGTTAGCCAGGTTGATGGAGCTCACCTAACAGGTCTGTGGTAGGGGGGTTCAGAAAAGGAACAATGGCCTCTTCCAGCACTTGTGTCTGGAAGGAAGCTGCCCCTCCAGCTCTCGCCCTGATGCCAAACACTTCAGTTCCTCCCCCTCTGTCCCTGATTGAACCGCATCCAGCAAGGCCAATGGTGAACCTGAGGATGGGTGGTGAAGGATTAAAACAGACAAGAGAATATAGTTGGGGCCAGGTGATCACTGCGCCTGGATGAGGACACAGTGACCCCGCCTGTAAGCAGAAGCTTTATTTTATAGTCAGATCACACAAAGCAAAACAAGGGAGTGGTCAAGATATTTACAATATTCTTGCAAGTTTCAAATCTGCTTCTTTCCTATGGTTGCAATTCTCTGAACTCTATCAAGCTTTGTTTTGGTAGCACTTGCTGTACCTCCTGCAGCCCACATCCCTCAGCTACCTAGGACTACAAGGTCGGTCTATAAGGTCAAGCTTACATACAACCATAGCCTTTGGCTATAATTGTGGTGGGAGGGCTTTGCCCTCCAAGTGGGACTTGTATGTGGCTTTGCCACAAGAGGACCGTGCCCTCTCGTCAGTCCGAGGCTTGATCTGTCCAAACGCTGTAGCCGCTCTCCGCGCCTGATGACTTTCAAGCTGCTGCCCCAGTGCTGGAGCTCAGAGCTAGTGAGTCTTAGTAAGTCTGTGCATGGGCCCTTTAAGAGGAACACCTGAGCCGAAACCGGTTTGGCTCAGTGGATAGAGCATCGGCCTGCTGACTGAAGGGTCCCAGGTTCGATTCCGGTCAAGGGCATGTACCTTGGTTGCGGGCACATCCCCAGTGGGGGGTGTGCAGGAGGCAGCTCATCGATGTTTCTCTCTCATCGATGTTTCTGACTCTCTATCCCTCTCTCTTCCTCTCTGTGAGAAATCAATAAAATATTTTTTTTTTTTTTTAAAAAAAAAAGAGGAACACCTGGGACTCCAGCAGCCTTCCATCTCATTCATCCATAATCCCTGCTGGTTTTTACAGCCAGAAGTTATGGGGACTTCTCCTGGCATTGGAACCCTGTGCTGAGGGGCCTGGTGTGAGGCTGAGACCCCTCAGGGGGGGATCTCCACGGCCAAGCTACCCCTCCCGGTTTTTATCTGCCACATGTGGGTGTGGGACCATCCTGTTCCTCATCTCTGCCTCACCTCCAGTCTTGATGAGGGGCTTCTTTATATCCTTAGTTATAGGACTTTTGTTCAGCCAGAATTCAGGTGGTTCTGAATGTTGATTGTTCTATAGTTTTCTTGTAATTTTGATGTTATTGTGGAAGGATGTGAGTACTGCATTTACTCTTGCCACCATTTTCGTCATTGGTATTTTTATAGGAATTGCATTGAATTTGTAGATTGCTTTGCGTAGTATGGAAACTTTAACTGAATTAATTCTTCCTACCCATGAGTACAGTATATCCTTTTATTTTTTGTATCTTCATACATTTCTTTCTTCAGTGTCTTATAATTTTCATAGTATATGTCTTTTATCTCCTTGATTAAATAAATTCCTAGATATTTTATTTGATACAATTGTAAATGGGATTGTTTTCCTTTCTTACAGTTTATTATCAGTATACAAAAATGCATTTGATTCCTGAATATTAATTTTGCATCCTGCTACCTTTCTCAATTCACTTTTTAGTTCTAATAGCTTTTGGTGGAATCTTTAGGGTTCTCTCTCCATAATATATATTACTATGTCATCTGCAAATAATTACAATTTTGTTTCTTCCTTTCAAATTTGGATGATTATTTTTTTTCTTGTCTGATTGCTATGACTAGGACTTCCAGTACTATGTTGGATATGAGGAGTCAAAGTAGACATCCTTGTCTTGTTCCTGATCTTAAAGAAAACGCTTTTAGCTTTTCCCTATTTTGTATGATGTTAACTGTGAGTTTGTCATATATGGCCTTTATTATGTTAAGGTGTATTCCTACTTTGCTGAGAGTTTTATCATAAATAAATGCTGGATTTTATCAAATCTGTTTTTTTTATCAGTAAACTAGGCGAGCAATATTGAGAAAAGGGGAAACAGGAGGCTGTGAGAGATGATAGTGGCTTGGACCAGGATGTCAGCAGTGAAATGGAGGGAAATGTTCAGATTTTAATTATAGTTTGAAATTGGGACCCACAAATTTCCCGAGACTAGCAGTGGGATATGAGGGGAAAAAAGGATAATTCCACAACTGAAGTTTAAATTTCTTTTTTTTTTTTTTACTTAAAAAAGATTTTATTAAAGTAGTAAATACCATATTGTAAAGAGATGTATTCCATTCTAATAAATATCACATAGGAGGGGTAAAGAGGACTTGACAAAGTGATTCTCAAATCTATCTAGAAAGTAAAGGCATGATAATAGCCAGAAAACATTTCAAAGAAGAATCTTGAGCCCTAGCTGGTTTAGCTCAGTGGGTAGAGCATCAGCCTGCGGACTGAAGTGTCCCGGCTTCAATTCTGGTCAATGGCACATGCTCGGTTGCGGGCTTGATCCCCAGTAGGGGGCATGCGGGAGGCAGCCAATCAATGAATCTCTCATCATGGATGTTTCTATCTCTCCCTTCCTCTCTGAAATCAATAAAAAATATGTATTAAAAAAAAGAGAAGAATCTTGAGGAGTACTTATGTTAGGGGCAGAAATAGAATATTGGGGACTAGCTATAATTATATGAAATATAATTATGGATCAACCAAAGGACTTGTATGCATGCATATAAGCCTAACCAATGGACACAGACAACAGGGGGGTAAGGGCATGAATGGAGGGGTTGGGAGGGGGTAATGGGGGGATAAGTGCCTGGGTTCTTCTTCCAGCCTTACAAAGGGTTCAGCAATCTGGAGAAAGGGACTGATGTGTAGATTCAAGAAGGAGTCCAAAGACGAAAAATAATTTTGAAAGGCATTAGGGGTCAGAGGATCTTCAGCTAAAGGAGCTAGAAGACTACCCTCCTTGACTCAGGACCCTGCATTTCTTTTTAATTTAATAAATCTTTATTGCTCAGATTATTACAGTTGTTCCTCTTTTTTCCCCCCATAGCTCCCCTCCACCTGGTTCCCATCCCACCCTCTTCCCTTACCTCCCCCCCTCACTGTCCTCATCCATAGGTGTACGGTTTTTGTCCAGTCTCTTCCCGCACCCCCCACACCCCTTTCCCCCTGAGAGTTGTCAGTCCACTCCCTTTCTATGCCCCTGATTCTATTATATTCACCAGTTTATTCTGTACATCATATTTTTAATTCACTTGGTTTTTAGATTCACTTGGTTTTTTTAAAATATATTTTATTGATTTTTTACAGAGAGGAAGAGAGAGGGATAGAGAGTTAGAAACATCGATGAGAGAGAAACATCGATCAGCTGCCTCTTGCACACCCCCTACTGGGGATGTGCCCGCAACCAAGGTACATGCCCTTGACCGGAATCGAACCCGGAACCCTTCAGTCCGCAGGCCGACGCTCTATCCACTGAGCCAAACCGGTTTCGGCGTCACTTGTTGATATATATGTATTTGTTGTTCATAATTTTTACCTTTACCTTTTTCTTCTTCCTCCTCTTCTTAGAGAATACCTTTCAGCATTTTTTTTTTTTTTTTATCAGCATTTCATATAATCCTAGTTTGGTGTTGATGAACTCCTTTAGCTTTTTCTTATCTGTGAAGCTCTTTAGCTCCCCTTCAATTCTGAATGTCAGCTTGGCTGGGTAGAGTACTCTTGGTGTAGGTTCTTGCTAGTCATCACTTTGACTATTTCTTGCCACTCCTGTCTGGCCTGCATAGTTTCTGTTGAGAAATCAGCTGACAATCGTATGGGTGCTCCCTTGTAGGTAATTAACTGTTTTTCTCTTGCTGCTTTTAATATTCTCTCTTTGTCTTTTGCTCTTGGCATTTTAATTATGATGTGTCTTGCCGAAACCGGTTTAGCTCAGTGGATAGAGTGTCGGCCTGCAGACTCAAGGGTCCCAGGTTCGATTCCGGTCAAGGGCATGTACTTTGGTTGCGGGCACATCCCCAGTAGGAGGTGTGCAAGAGGCAGCTGATCGATGTTTCTCTCTCATCGATGTTTCTAACTCTATCCCTCTCTCTTCCTCTCTGTAAAAAATCAATAAAATATATATTTTTAAAAAATTATGATGTGTCTTGGTGTGGTCCTCTTTGGATTCCTCTTGTTTGGGGTTCTGTGCGCTTCCTGGACTTGTAAGTCTATTTCTTTCACCAGATGGGGGAAATTTTCAGTCATTATTTCTTCAAATAGGTTTTCAGTATCTTGCTCTCTCTCTTCTTCTGGCACCCCCATAATTCTGATGTTGGTACCCTTGAAGTTGTCCCAGAGGCTTCTTACACTATCTTCAATTTTTTTATTCTTTTTTCTTTTAGCTTTTCCAGTTGAGTGATTTTTGCTTCTTTGTATTTTAAATCTTTGACTTGATTCTTGTGTTCCTCTAGTTTGCAGTTGGGTGTCTGTATAATATTTTTTATTTCTGTCAGTGTATGTTTAATTTCTAGTTGGTCCTTTTCCATATCCTCGAAGGTCTCTCGCATATCCTCGAGGGTCTCACGAAATTTATCAGCCTTTTCCATGAAATTCTTGAAAAACCTTATAACCGTGGTTTTGAACTCTATGTCCAGTCGTTTGTTTTCCTCCATTTCTTTGGTTTGTGATCTGTTTCTTTGTCTCCCCATTTTCGCTGCTTCCCTGAGTTGGTAGGGTAGCTTTGTAGGATCAGCTATGTCTACGCCGGGAGACAGCCTTATTCGACTCTGAAGTTTAAATTTCTTGATATGTACTGTAATATAGTCAAAATAAGATATCGGTCTGTACTTTAAAAATATCCTCTGAAAGGGATACTTTCTGAATTCCTGTTTGATCAAAATGTAAAGACCATGCAGTGTCTCTCCCATCCTTTTGTGGGAGAAGATGTGCATTAGTTTCCTAAATAACAAAATACCACAAAACGGGTGGCTCAAAACAACAGACATGGCCGTGCCAGTGTGGCTCAGCCTCTGAACCAGGGGGTCACAGTTCAATTCTCAGGGCACATATGTTCTTGCAATCCAGCCGGAGTTTGAGGCTCAATTCCCAGTGGGGCGTGCAGAAGGCAGCCAATCAATGATTCTGTCCTCCCTTCCTCTCTTAAATCAACAAAAATATATATATATATATTTAAAAACCAGAAATGTAAGGGGCGGAGTCAATTGGGGGAAAAGGATACATATGTAAAACTTTAGACAATTAAAAAAAAAACACAGAAATATATTCTCTCTCAGTTCTTGAGGCAGAAATCAAGCCATCAGCAGAGCCTTCTTCCTCGGAAAGCTTTAGGGGAGGACCAGTCCTTGCCACTTTCCAGCATCTGGTGGCTACCACCAATCCTTGGCAATCCTTAGTTTGTCGACACATCACTCCAATGCCTGCCACCATCATCAGATGGCATTTTCCCTGTGTGTCTCTGTCTCTGTCCAAATTTATCTCTTAAGGACACCAGTCTTTGGCATATGACCCACCCTAATCCAATATGACCTCAACTTGATTACAGCTGCAAAAACCCTATTTCCAAATAAGATAAATTCACAGTTTCTGGAAAGAACTTTTGGACAAAAGTTTTGCCCTAGCTGGTTTGGCTCAATGGATAGAGCGTCAGCCTTCGGACTAAAGGGTCCCAGGTTCAATTCCGGCCAAGGGCACATGCCTGGGTTGCGGGCTCGATCCCCAGTAGGGGGCATGCAGGAGGCAGCCAATCAATGATTCTCTCTCATCATTGATGTTTCTATCTCTCCTTCTCTCTTCCTCTCTGAAATCAATAAAATATATTTAAACGAAAGTTTTGAGGGTTGGGTTTTGAATTTAATCCAGTCATTCCGAAACCTTATGCAGAGTATACTGTAAAGTTGTTTAGAATGGAGAGACATCCCGTAACATCTCTAACTCTCTATGAACCTTTCTGTAATGTTAATGCTGTAAGGGTTCTTAGCATATATTCTTTCTTTATAATGATAAAGAAAAGTTACATCACCTACCAAGTTCACTGCAAAGCCAGGACTAGAGCCCAAGCTTGCTTATTCTAAGGAATATTTTTTAAAAATATACTTTTATTGATTTCAGAGAGGAACGGAGAGAGAGATAGAAACATCAATGATGAGAGAATCGTTGATCGGTTGCCTCCTGCAAGCCCCCTACTGGGGATCGAGCCCACAACTCGGGCATATGCTCTGACCAGGAATCAAACTGCAACCTCCTGCTTCAGAGGTCGACACTCAACCACTGAGCCACACCGACTGGGCACTAAGGAATATTTTCATGGTCACAGTGGCTGAAAAGAAGGTGAGACCCTCCCGGCTAATTCCGAACTAATAAAGCAGCCTAGTTTTATAGATTTCTTCACATTAACCAGGATATTTTACCTATTATTTGTTCTACTGAGTGACCCTATTCCCAGGAAGGTGGAGACCAGGCAGATGAGGCTCAGGCTTCAGTTTATATCACAAATGAATAAACTGAATTTGAGGATACTGTTCTGGCTTACTAGAAAATTAAAAATTAATCATCTATTTGTTGCTAGAGCTGCCATAACAAAATACCATGAACCGGGTGGCTTAACCAACAAAAAGCTATTGTGTCACAGTTCTGGAGGCTAGAAGTCCATAATCAAGGTGTCTGAGGGCCATAAATGAAAGGTCTGTCCCAGGTCACTGTCCTTGGCTCGTAGGTGACCATGTTATCCCTATATCTTCACATCATCATCCCTCTGTATGTATGTGTGTTCAAATTTCCCCTTTTTATAAGCACCAGCCCTTTTGGGTTAGGGCCCACCCTAATGAGCTCATTTTAACTTGCTTACCTTTATAAAGAACCCATCTCCAAAAGAGTTCACATTCTGAGGTACTGGGGGTTAGGGCTTCGATGTGGATTTGGGGTGGGAGTGGGAAGGACACAATTGAACTGTAACAAGCATGGAAGGTTTAGAGCAATCTTAGTTGTTCTTAGGGATACAGAGGTTCACCCCAGGTTAACCCTACCAGTGGGCTGCCGCCTCAGTTGTCTGCCTGGGTCCCGAGCTGAGTACCCAGGAAGGAGGAAGTTTTTTCAAGACAGTTCTCCACCAGACCACAAGGGACAGACTTCTGCTTGCAGACCGCCCACAGTGCCTGGCCTGGGTGAGGGCTCTGCATCTCAGCCACTCAGCAGAGCAGCCCCACCTTGCTCTTCAGCGAGTCAGCATAGCAGTTGTTCTGATGTTTCCTCCAGTCCCAGCATGGCCCCAGCTAGGCCAGACCAGACTCTGGTTCTGGTGTGAGAAGAGGCTATAATAATGGCTTCAGTTTAGGATTGCTTTTGCTTTGTCTTCTGAAGGAGCAAATAGACATGGCAAAGGCTGTACCTGAGAGGAAGAAGCAAAGAAGGGAGCCCCAGCCTCAGTGGTGAGACGGCCACCAGGTCAGAGGGACTCAGCCCGTGGGCAGCTCACTGCCTGTACTAACATTACAGGCGTCACCACAGAAACAACGCAGACCCCATCCCCATACGTGGGAATCACCTGTCACCCTGCCGCTTGGGCCCCTTAGTCCACTGCACAGGCTCCATGCCTTAGTTTTGTTAGACTCCTCTACCCCAGGCAATGATGCCTGGAATTTCCCTCTTTATGGGGCATTTGGGGGAGTGCTAGCCTGTGGTCTACCACAGACGAGTACACGCCATAGCTTTACCCAGGGATGTAAACAACTCTGTCATTCATAATAACAGGGTAATCAATGTGCATTCGCTTACTGGATGGCCATTTACCTAATACAGTGTCTTTAAACACCATAGCCAGCCCTCCCACTGCTGCTCATCGGGCACCAGTAACTCATCCTGGCTGGTCTGTTACAGGTACACATTTAATTTTGAGAGAGTCTTGAAGATGTGGTTGAACTTTCCAGAGCCTTATGACCCTCAGATACCTGATGCCCTGTAGGGCTGAAAGCTCAGACAGCAGCCAGTGACCCCATCAAGCTTCAGGCACAGGTCTTTGTAAAGACCTGCATTTCTTTTATTTTTTCAGTTTTGCCAATTTTATTGAACCAATAAAAGTCCTACTAATAACAATGAAATAATTTTTTGCAAGTAAAATGTTTAACAAAACCTGTTGTTCTGTACCTATAAATAGATTTTCAAAATGTTATAAAAAGTGCAGCTATGGAAGAGGAACCAAGATGGCGGCAAAGGTAAACAACTAAACTGCCGCCTCGCACAACAATTTCAAAAATACAACTAAAAGACAAAACGTCTACCACCCAGAACCACGGGAAAGCTGGCTGAGTGGAAGATTTACAACTAAGGAGAGAAAGGAGCACAAACGCTGGAGAGCTGAGGTACGGAGGCGCGCAAATCGGGCTGGCGGCGGGTGACTGGGCGCGCGGCTTTTTTTCAACCCAAAGGGAGACAAGCTCCCAATCACTCTGAAATCCGGTTTCTGGGGACACGCGGGGGACCCAGATGCCTACGGGGAGAAGCTGGACTCTCGGCCATCAGGTCGGAAAGTGAGGGTGACATTTTGCAGAGGTGCGCCCAGCAATCATTGTTTACTGCGCTGGAGCGCGGGACGCAGGGACTTGGAAACGCAGAAAGGCAGACACTGCTGACGGCAGCCATCACCATTTGCCACGCCCTAGCCTAGTGACGCCCTGAGACTCCGCCCCACCCTGAGGCCCCGCCCCGCCCATTCTACAAACCCGCCCAGGCTCCACACAGCGGCTTTTGCATATAAATGGCCTGCACTGTGGTAGCTTAACCAAATAAACTGCAGCTCCAGTCAGACTGCTCCAAAATGGCCAAACCCCAAACAAAGAGGAAAAAACTGTAGTTCTTGCTGTAGCTCCTGCTGGGTGGCCTCAGACAGTAGCTGACCTGCACCCCATTGGAGATCCAGAAGCCAGTGTATCTAGTGGTCGGTGTGAGACATCAGATATTAACTACTCTCATGAGGGACACATTCAAGAGGCAGACTTAGTGAGCACCAAAGCCCTACTGGAACAAGTTCTGCCCCATAAATGTGTCTCCAGCACAGCAATTCTTCCGATGTAGACACAGCGGGTCCTCACAGCCAAGTGGCCTGGAGGTCAATTCCTCCCAGTGACACCAACAACAATCAAGACTTAACTACAACAAGGCTGTACACACAGTCCACAAAGGGGTGCACCAAGAGTGTCCACCTCAGGTAACTGGGAGGCTGACCTGTTGAACCAATAGGACACCTAGTACACAAAGCAACCTGACCAACTCAGGGAAGCAGAAAAATGAGGAGGCAAGGAAACAGAACACAAACGAAAGAAATGGAGGAGAACAAACGAATGGACATAGAGTTCAAAACCACGGTTATAAGGTTTTTCAAGAATTTCCTGGAAGAGGCCAATTAATTTAATGAGACCCTCGAGGATATGAAAAAGGACCAACTAGAAATTAAACATACACTGACTGAAATAAAAAATATTATACAGACACCCAACAGCAGACTAGAGGAACGCAAGAATCAAGTCAAAGATTTGGAATACAAAGAGGCAAAGGACACTCCTCCAGAGAAGCAAGAAGAGAAGAGAATTCAGAAAGTTGAAGATAGTGTAAGAAGCCTCTGGGACAACTTCACACGTACCAACATCAGAATTATGGGGGTGCCAGATAAAGAGAGAGAGCAAGACGCTGAAAACCTATTTGAAGAAATAATGACTGAAAACTTCCCCCACCTGGTGAAAGTAGACTTACAAGTCCAGGAAGCGCACAGAACCCCAAACAAAAGGAATCCAAAGAGGACCACACCAAGACACATCATAATTAAAATGCCAAGGGTCGACCCTGGGTCTGGAAGAGGCCACGTGCCCCTGGGTCCGGGGGAAGCTAGATCCCGGGTCCGGGCGAGGCCATGTGCTCCTGGATCCGGGTGAGGCTGGGTCCCAGGCCCGGGAGAGGCCACGCGCCCCTGGGTCCGGGTGAGGCCATGCGCCCCTGGGTCCAGGTAAAGCTGAATCCTGGGTCTGGGCGAGGCCGTGTGCTCCTGGATCCGGGTGAGGCTGGATCCCGGGTCCGGGTGAGGCCGTGGGCCCCTGGATCCGGGTGAGCCTGGCCCCAGGTCCGGGTGAGGCCGTGGGCCCCTGGATCTGGGTGAGCCTGGATCCCGGGTCCGGGTGAGGCCGTGGGCCCCTGGATCCGGGTGAGCCTGTGTCCCGGGTCTGGGTGAGTCCGTGGGCCCCTGGATCCGGGTGAGGCCACGCGACCCTGGGTCTGGGAGAGGCCACGCGCCCCTGGGTCCGGGTGAGGCCACGTGCCCCTGGGTCCGGGGGAAGCTAGATCCCGGGTCCGGGCGAGGCCGTGTGCCCCTGGATCCGGGTGAGGCTGAGTCCCAGGCCCGGGAGAGGCCATGCGCCCCTGGGTCCGGGTGAGGCCATGCGCCCCTGGGTCCAGGTGAAGCTGAATCCTGGGTCTGGGCGAGGCCATGTGCCCCTGGATCCGGGTGAGGCTGGGTCCCGGGTCCGGCTGAGGCCGTAGGCCCCTGGATCCAGGTGAGCCTGGGTCCCGGGTCCGGGTGAGGCCGTGGGCCCCTGGATCCGGGTGAGCCTGGCCCCGGGTTCGGGTGAGGCCGTGGGCCCCTGGATCCGGGTGAGCCTGGGTCCCGGGTCCGGGTGAGTCCGTGGGCCCCTGGATCCGGGTGAGCCTGGGTCCC
This sequence comes from Cnephaeus nilssonii, assembly GCF_951640355.1. Lineage (NCBI taxonomy): Eukaryota > Metazoa > Chordata > Mammalia > Chiroptera > Vespertilionidae > Cnephaeus > Cnephaeus nilssonii. The sequence continues at coordinate 97,170,699 of NC_137080.1, read as the reverse complement.
GGGTCCGGGTGAGGCCGTGGGCCCCTGGATCCGGGTGAGCCTGGGTCCTGGGTCCGGGTGAGGCCGTGGGCCCCTGGATCCGGGTGAGGCCATGCGACCCGGGGTCTGGGAGAGGCCACGCGCCCCTGGGTCCGGGTGAGGCCATGCGCCCCTTGGTCCGGGTGAAGCTAAATCCTGGGTCTGGGCGAGGCCGTGTGCCCCTGGATCCGGGTGAGGCTGGGTCCCGGGTCCGGGTGAGGCCGTGGGCCCCTGGATCCGGGTGAAGCCGTGCCCCTGGGTCCGGCCGAGACCAAACCAGAGGGAGTCGGACCTGCATTACCACCATTTGTCCACCATCCAGAGCTGAGGGATCAGTGCCGACATGTACTCATAAGGAACTGGTGGACATTGATATTGGGTCTCAAAAGAACTGTTGGTCCAGAAAGAAACTCACTACAGACTGATTCACTTGCCTGTCAGCATAACTATTATTGCTCGTCGCACATTCAATTCTTATATCTCTAGTGACACATGATTTCGCTCATCTAGTGGAAATGATGAACAACATAGACTGATGAACAACAACAGAACCAGAAACAAGGAGGCATCGATCGGACTATCGGGCCTCAGAGGGAGGATAGGAGAGGGTGGGGAGAGGGGGGAGAGATCAACCAAAGGTCTTGTGTGCATGCATATGAGCCTAACCAATGGTTAAGTTCAACAGGGGGTTGGGGCATCCATGGGGAGGGGTGTGGGATGGGAATGGGGGGATGAGGACAAATATGTGACACCTTAATCAATAAAGAAATTTAAAAAATAAAAAATAATAAAAATTAAATAAAATAAAATGCCAAGGGCAAAAGAAAAAGAGAGAATCTTACAAGCAGCAAGAGAAAAACAGTTAGTTACCTACAAGGGAACACCCATCCGATTATCAGCTGATTTCTCAACAGAAACTATGCAGGCCAGACAGGAGTGGCAAGAAATATTCAAAGTGATGAATAGCAAGAACCTACAACCAAGATTACTCTACCCTGCAAAGTTATCATTCAGAATTGAAGGGTAGATAAAGAGCTTCACAGGTAAGAAAAAGCTAAAGGAGTTCATCACCACCAAACCAGTATTATATGAAATGCTGAAAGGTACTCTTTAAGAAGAGGAAAGAGAAGAAAAAAGTAAAGGCAAAAATTATGAACAACAAATACATATCTATCAAAAAGTGAATCTAAAATTCAAGTGAATTAAAAATCTGAGGAACAGAATAAACTGGTGAACATAATAGAATCAGGGGCATAGAATCGGAGTTAATTGATAATTCTCAGGGGGAAAGGGGTGTCTGTGTGGGGGGTACAAGAAGAGACTGGACAAAAATCATACACCTATGGATGAGGACAGCAGGGGGGAGGTAAGGGCAGAAGGGGGGGTGAGAACCGGGTGGAGGGGAGCTATGGGGGGAAAAAAGGAGAAACAATTGTAATAATCTGAACAACAAAGATTTATTAAATTTTAAAAAAGTGCAGCTATGAACTGTTAACATGTTAATACACAGTTCCTTTATTTCAAACTAGAGGTTTGGTGCACGACATTCGTGCACTGGGGTTAGGGGATCCCTCAGCCCAGCCTGCTCCCTCTCGCAGTCAGGGATCCCTTGGCACTTCCTCAGAGGTGGGAGAGGCTCCTGCCACTGCTGCTGCACTCGCCAGCCCTGAGCCCAGCTTCTGGCTGAGTGGTGCTCCTCCTGTGGGAGTGCACTGACCACCAGGGGGCAGCTCCTGCATTGAGCGCCTGCCCCCTGGTGGTCAGTGCACGTCATAGCAACTGGTCATTCCGCCGTTTGGTTAATTTGCATATTAGCCTTTTATTATATAGGATGTGTTTGTCTTGACTCACTAACAGTTCCTTCTGCATCTGTTCAAATAACATTACCCACCCCTCCAGTAAAAAAGGCACTAAAGTACTAGAATATTACAAATACACTGATCCATCCCAGTCAGCTTTAGTCAGAGTTATAAAATCAGCAGCGTAAGAAAAATAAAGTCTAGTTACACATACAAAAAGCTTCCATGGGTTCTATAATCTCCTTTACTACTGACTCAGGTGGAGAAGGCTCATATGGGTAACTACCTCAGACTACAGCTACAGGAGGGTCTCATTTGCCAGAACACATTTAAAGTGGCTGTTTATCAAGTTGGCTATTTTTGGAATTGAAACTATAAAAGTGCCATTTGACGGTGCAAATTGTGTCAATCCTAAACTGCATCAATGATCTATTTGATAAAAGCTTATTCTAATGGAAAACCTTATCCTATATAATAAAACCCTAATATGCAAATTGACTGAACAGCAGAACGACCAGTTGCTATGATGCGCACTGACCACCAGGGGGCAGACGCTCAATGCAAGAGATGCCCCGAGTCGGGGCCAGCGATTGGGCGGTGCCAGGCCGCCGGTCAAGGTGGGTGCCAGTGACGGGGGGCCCAATTGCCCTGCCCACTGGTCGCCCCACAGATTGGCCCTGATCGCCAGCCAGGCCTAGAGACCCTACCCTATATATTGGGAACAGCCTCTTAGATTTAAAAATTAAAACCTGTGCCCTGGCTGGTTTGGCTCAGTGGATAGAGCGTCGGCCTGCGGACTGAAAGGTCCCAGGTTCTATTCTGGTCAAGGTCATGTACCTTGGTTGTGGGCACAGTCCCAGTAGGAGGTGTGCAGGAGGCAGCTGATCAATGTTTCTAACTCTCTATCCCTCTCCCTTCCTCTCTGTAAAAAATCAATAAAATATATATTTAAAAATAAAATAAAAATTAAAACCTGCAAGGCTATTCTAACCGTCAAAAAAGGATGATGCAGCGATGGCTTGCATGGACTCGGCTTGCACATTTTGTGGTCAGCCCTGATTCTGACACTTATAACTGTGTGACAAAGCCAATTACTTAACTTCTCTCTGCTTCAGTTTTTCCACCCATAAGATGGGGAAGATGGCACTACTGCCTCAGAAGGACCATGTTATGTACTACTTTTTATATAATCAGGGCAAAAAAATGTAGCTGCCCATACAACAGCAAGATGCCTTTCACCTGTATGAAAAGTATGGTCACTGGTGCATGCAGCATCCCGGATTGAGAGAGGGTGCAGGCCGAGCTGAGGGGACCACCCCCCCCCATGTGCATGAATTTCGTGCACTGGGCCTCTAGTATAGTAAGAGAGTGATACATATATATATATCTGCCTTAAAATCATCCACTTCACATTAGTCCAAAGTCATGTGCTTCGTTAAAAACAAAAAACAAAAAACAAAAAACATTACAGTAACAAAGCACAGGACTACAAAGGCAAAACATCACAGCTTTTGATTACATTGAATAAAAAGGACCAAGGAACACAAAAGATAATTCTCTATTAATACTGATGAATTAAAGAACTGTAATAGACATTTCACAGCATGCTACATATATCGCTCACCACTTAGGGATAAAATGAAGTCTAAATTTGAAAGTCAAGAAGTTGGCAATCTGATTTCATGTGCAATTCAGCTACAAAGTCTTAATATATACATTCATCATGTAGCTACCCTGCAAAATCAGGATTAAAAAAAAAAAGATTTCAAGTTCAAATCCTGTTTCATAAGCTAAAGGGTACATCCAGTTCTTCCATGACCAGAAAAGGTGTTTCCAGGTTGGAAGGAGTTAATCCAATAGCAAGGCCTGTTCCACGTCGACCTGACAGGGTCCTTTTGACCTTGCTCAGACTGTGCCTGTGATGCCACTCTTCCAGGAGCACAAAGTGGCCACACTGGCTGGTTTTTCTGTCTGTCCTATCCTAGGTTGGAAAGAGTAAATGTGAAGAGAAAGAGGAAGGGAAAAATTGCATTTTCTCTTCAGGAAGATATGTGAATGCAAAAGAAATATCTGCATTAGGTAGAGTTCCCATAACTTTCCTTGAGGCACAAGGGTACCATTTACTTCTTACATTTTATTTTATTTATTTTTTTAATATTTTTTTAATTGATTTCAGGGAGGAAGGAAGAGAGAGAGAGAAACATCAATGATGAGAAAATCATTGATCGGCTGCCTCCTGCACGCCCCCTACTGGGGTTTGAACCCACAACCTGGGCATGTGCCCTTGACCAGAATCAAACCCGGGACCCTTCAGTCCCCAGGCCCATGATCTATTCACTGAGCCAAACCGGCCAGGGCACATTTTATTTTAGAGAAGCAGTAAAATTCAGACAGGAGAAAACAGCCTCCACATTACACAGGAAAGCACTTGCTACCCAGTCGATGTATTTCCTTTAGCCTACATTTTGATCCGTCTTTATAAGATTTAGAAGCCAGTTGGAAATTTTTATTTTTATTTTATTGATTTTTTACAGAGAGGAAGAGAGAGGGATAGAGAGTTAGAAACATCGATGAGAGAGAAACATCGATCAGCTGCCTCTTGCACACCCCCCACTGGGGATGTGCCCGCAACCAAGGTACATGCCCTTGACCGGAATCGAACCCGGGACCCTTGAGTCCGCAGGCCAACGCTCTATCCACTGAGCCAAACCGGTCTCGGCAAGAAGCCAGTTGGAAATTTGTGAAGACTGGTTAAGAAAGAGATGTACAACCCATTTCATTCGGTGTCATGATGCATACATCTAGCTAACCAGGGCTCGTACATTTGCTTCTAAGAGGTTAAATTGAGGGGTGGAAGAAAAGGGACTGTTTTTGCAAATGTATATACCAAAAAATATATTTGTCACATTTAAACTTACTAATGTTTGATACTGTCCTATGAGCTATAAAATGGGGTGTTTGTTCTAAAGGCTATTTTATAGTATGCATTTCATTATTCCAGAAATTTCCACAAGCACTGCAAAGAATCAGATATTCTTCCTTCCCCCCACCTCTTACCTCCTTTTTCAATTCTGTACTTCATGGAGGTGCAGCCATGATGAATGTAAAGCTAGAACAAATACTTCATGACATGTGATTTAATAAAAACCATTCCTTCAGTCTCCATTGTTGTCTCATTCCTCAACGAGGCATTGATTCATTCCTGGGCCCTTAAAGGCATTTACTAGACTCTGCTGTCAGGTTGGGTTGCTCATGAATGGGAGTGGAAAGCATCCAGATGCCACCATTGATCATAACAATCGATCCTTCAAACAGGTGGTTCAAACAGGATGTCCCCAGGTCAGACATCCATCTATAGACAAACCCGCCCTATGTTAGAAACCTGACAAGTTTTACTCTGTGGCGACACCGAGTACACACTGGCGGGAGAGGAAGAAGTGCTGTGTATTTCCTGCTCCTCACAGATACTGTCTGGATGTGCCTAAGTGCAGCCAGAAAATACAACAACGTCGATGCATTCCCTTTCCATCCCATGGGATGTTTTCCCCCAGGAGAACAGGGTAGGCCTGGGGGTGAGAAGCTTAATCTGACCCAGGAAAGCTTCATCAAATTTTGTGGTATTTTAAACATTATAATCAAGTGGGCGTCTGTGATCCAATAGGACCACGTAACCATCTTTTATCATATACTGGAGGCCTGGTGCATGAAATTCATGCATGGGGGGTGTCCCTCAGCCCAGCCTGAACCCTCTCCAATCTGGGACCCCTCGAGGGATGTCCGACTGCCCGTTTAGGTCCAATCCTATTAGGCCTGCCTTCCTGATTGCCCCTAAACGCTTCTGCATGCCAGCCAGCCTGATCACCCCCTAACCACTCCCCTGCCAGCCTGATTGATGCCTAACTGCTCCACTGCCAGCCTGTTTGCCCCTAACTGCCCTCTCCTGCAGGCCTGGTGCCCCCCAACTGCTCTCCCCTGTAGGCCTGGGTCCCCCCCCCCCAACTGCCCTTCCCTGCAGGCCTGGTCGCCCCCAACTTCCCTCCTCTGCTGGCCTGGTCACCCCTAACTGCCCTCCCCTGCAGACTTGATTGCCCCTAACTGCCCTCCCTTGCAGGCCTGGTTCCTCCCAACTGCCCTCCCCTGCTGGCCATCTTGTGGCAGCCATTTTGTGTCCACATGGGGGCAGTCATCTTTGACCACATGGGGGCAGCCATCTTGTGTGTTGGAGTGACGGTCAATTTGCATGTTATTTTTTATTAGATAGGATAGAGGCCTGGTGCATGGGTGGGGGCTGGCTGGTTTGCCCTGAAGGGTGTCCCAGATCAGGGTGGGGGTTCCCTTGGGGCATCAGGCAGCCTGGGCAAGGGGCCAGTGGTGGTTTGCAGGCCAGCCACACCCCCTGGCTACCCAAGCAGAGGCCCTGGTATCTGGGATTTATTTATCTTCTATAATTGAAACTTTGTAGCCTTGAGTGGAGGCCTGGACCAGCCAGGGTGTGTAGGAAGCTTGGCTTCCTCCATTGCTGGGGAAACCCAAACCTACTGCTCTCTCTGTGGCTGTAGCCATCTTGGTTGGTTTAATTTGAATACTCACTCCTGATTGGCTGGTGGGCATGGCTTTCTGGTGTAGCGGAGGTATGGTCAATTTGCATATTGCTCTTTTATTAGATAGGATTCTTCTAGTAGACATACTAGAGGCCTGGTGCATGAAATTCGTGCATGGGGGGCCCTCAGCCCAGCCTGCACCCTCTCCAATCCGGGACCCCTCGGGGGATGTCTGACTGTCAGTTTAGGCCCAATCCTTCAGTGGGACATCCCTCTCACAATTTGGGACCACTGGCTCCTAACTGCTCACCTGCCTGCCTGCCTGATCACCCCTAACTGCCGCCCCCCCCCCCCCCCAATGGCCTGGTCACCCCCAACTGCTCCCCCTGCCAGCCTGGTTGCCGCCAATTGGCTGTGAGGACCTGCTGTGTCTACATCGGAAGAATTGCTGTGCTGGAGACATGTTTATGGGGCAGGACTTGTTCCAGTAGGGCTTTGGTGCTCACTGAGTCTGCCTCTTGAATGTGTCCCTTATGAGAGTAGTTGAAATCTGGTGTCGTCTCACACCGACCACTAGATACACTGGCTTCTGGATCTCCAATGGGGTGCAGGTCAGCTACTGTCTGAGGCCACCCAGCAGGAGCTACAGCAAGAACTACAGTTTTTTCCTCTTTGCTTGGGGTTTGGCGATTTTGGAGCAGTCTGACTGGAGCTGCGGTTTATTTGGTTAAGCTGCCACAGTGCAGGCCATTTATATGCAAAAGCTGCTGTGTGGAGCCTGGGCAGGTTTGTAGAATGTGCGGGGCAGGGTCTCAGGGCAGGGCGGAGTCTCAGGGCGTCACTAGGCTAGGGCATGGCAAATGGCGATGGCTGCCGTCAGCAGTCTCTGCCTTTCTGCGTTTCCAAGTCCCTGTGTCCTGCGCTCCAGCGCAGTAAACAATGATTGCTGGGCGCACTTCTGCAAAAAAGTCACCCTCACTTTCCGACCCGATGGCTGACAGTCCAGCTTCTCCCCGTAGGCATCTGGGTCCCCCGCGTGTCCCCAGAAACCGGATTTCAGAGTGATTGGGAGCTTGTCTCCCTTCTGGTTGAAGAAAAGCCGCGCGCCCAGTCGCTCACCACCAGCCTGATTCACGCACCTCCGTACCTCAGCTTTTCAGCGTTTGTGCTCCTTTCTCTTTCCTTCTTAGTTGTAAGTCATTCACTCAGCCAGCTTTCCCGTGGTTCTGGGTGGTAGACGTTTTGTCTTTTAGTTGTAGTTTTGAAATTGTTTTGAGAGGCAGCAGTTTAGTTGTTTACCTTTGCCGCCATCTTAGTTCCTCCCAGAGGACTTTTTTCCATTGATTTTTAGTGAGAGTGGAAGGGAGGGAGGGAAAGAGAGAGAGAGAGAAACATCAATGTGAGAGAGAGACATCAATTGCTTGCCTCCCGCCTGGTCCCCAAGTAGGGCGGGGGATCCATCCTGCAACCAAGGTAGGTGCCCTTGACTGGAATCAAACCCAGGACCCTTCAGTCCTAGGGCTGGTGCTTAACCACAGAGCACCAGCCAGGGCAAGTACTGGTTTTTATCTCCTAGTTTCAGAGTAATCACCCCGCAGTAAACTTGATGCTTTCCCGTCCCGGCTTAGCTACCCTAGCTATTGGCAATATCTGCACTTTTCTGCTTCTTCACTTGGGGGAAGCGCCTTTTACTGGGACTTACTCCAAACTTGATTCTAACCAGGCCCATGCGATCAGAGCTCAAACCCCCTGTGCAGCCTGACCCCGGGCGCCGGCAGCACCCGGACTGCTCCGTGGAAACGGCAGGGCTCCTGACGGCTGGAGACAGAACACATGCGCAGAGAGAGAAGCCCTGGGACAACCCAAGAATCGGGTGTGGTGGCCACACCACAGAGCAAGGACCAAACCATACGTGGACTGTCCCAGCAGCAGCCCGCCCTCCACAGGCCGCACGCAGGCCGCTGGCTGGCCCGGCACGGGCACCTCTGCCCAAGGTTTGCCTGCGCGGCTGTGGGACAGAGCCCAGCGCAGGGCGCCCTAGGCAGACAGGTGGCCTTGTGCTCCAGGGATGGGAAGGTCTGAAAAGCAAGTTCTGGCTTCTGTTGGCGGAAGGGGATAGGGCTAGCCACATGGGAAACCCCCAAATAGGAAGGCTGATGCAGACACTAGGCAGCCACAACGCCCACTGTGTGCTGTGCCAGCGGTTGTTGACATGGTGTCCTGAACCACTAGGGTCGCCAAATCGTATTTTCATATTTATACTAAGATTATTTTATTTTACTTTTGCCATTTTCCCTGTGTTGACGTGCCCCGTGGTGGATAACGGTACCTTAGGATGAATCAAGACAGTGGCACTGATCTGTATGCCTCACTCCCACACACCAGGCAGGGCAGGCGTGGGTAAGCCAGTTCCATGTAAGAATGTCCTCTAGCAGAAACCGGTGTGGTTCAGTGGATAGAGCATCGGCCTGCGGACTCAAGGGTCCCAGGTTCGATTCTGGTCAAGGGCATGTACCTTGGTTTTGGGCACATCCCCAGTGGGGGGTGTGCAAGAGGCAGCTGATCGATGTTTCTCTCTCATCGATGTTTCTAACTCTCTATTCCTCTTCTTCTTCCTCTCCCTTCCTCTCTGTAAAAAATCAATAAAATTAAAAATAAAAATAAAAGAATGTCCTCTAAAAAGCAGTTAAATTCTGAATTGCATGAAGCCTTGACTCTCACGTGTTTTCACGTTCTGTGGGACATGTTCGGAAGCACATACAGCACCCACAGACCAGCCCGGGACAGAATGCCAAGATGGGCCTTTTGGGCTAAAATCAAGGTGTCAGCAAGGCTGTGTTCACTCTGGAGACTCTATGGGAGAATCCCTTGCCTTGCTTTCTCAGCTATAAAGGCTGCCTAGATTCCCTGCCTCAGCCCTCTTCCTGTCCTCCAAGCCAGCAGCCTAGCTTCTTCCAGTCAAGGCCAAGGTCTCTCTCCTAGGAACAAATGCATTACCCGGAATCACTAGGTCACCCAGGAACATCTCATCTTCACCTTGATCATAATGCAGAGATCCTTTTGCCACTCATGTGAGGTCACATGCTCACAGTTTCCAGGAATTAGGACCTGACATCTCGAGGGCTATTGTTCTGCCAACCACCGCCACAATAAACTCAGCAGCTTCCCAGCACTTAACAAATTTTTCCAATGAGATTGATAGCAATTTTTAAATTTTCTTTATTGATTAAGGTAGTACATATGTGTCCTTATCCCCCCATGTTTGAACCACGTCCCGCGTGGCTTAGGGTTTGGGATCTGGAGAAGGGCCATGTGCAAATGACAGAGACAAGACAATAAATAATAATTTGGAAATTGGGGGGCCAGGCGGAGAATCCAACACAAGAGGAAGGACTTCCCTGGTGCCCAGGTCTTTCCAACCTTTTATTCAATTTTGGTTATACATATTGCCCTTGGTCAGGCAGGCAATTCCGGTAACAGACAGACTATCCTAAAGGTCAGTAAATATTAGAAAAATTTACTCTGAGACTATTTGGTCAGGAAATTGCTTGAGCTACCATTGTCTCGAATAAACAATCAGTGCATAGCTCTGGCCCTTGCCAGGGCTCAAGGTTCACCAGCGTTCTGGGCTCCTTGCTTACACTTCTCTGATGGTGAAGACAATGGGTAGCTTCCAACACCCCCATTGCCTCCTCCACCCCCTGCCGCCCACTCCCCCTGGTGTCTGTGTCCATTGGTTAGGCTTATATGCATGCATACAAGTCCTTTGGTTGATCTCTCTCCCTTACCCCCACCCTCCCCTACCTTCCCTCTGAGGTTTGACGGTCTGATCGATGCTTCTCTGTCTCTGGATCTGTTTTTGTTCATCAGTTTATGTTGTTCATTATATTCCATAAATAAGTGAGATCATGTGATATTTATCTTTCTCCATCTGACTTGTTTTTTTAAAATATATATTTATTTATTTCAGAGAGGAAGGGAGAAGGAGAGAGAGATAGAAACATCAATGATGAGAGAGAATCATTGATCGGCTGCCTCCTGCACACCCCCTACTGGGGATCAAGCCGGCAACCCAGGCATATGCCCTTGGCCAGAATCGAACCTGGGACCCTTCGCTCTGTAGGTTGACACTCTATCCACTGAGCCAAGCCGGCCAGGGCCATCTGACTTATTTTGATAGTGATTTTTAATGGGTGTGATTCTTTATATTGTATGAAATATGTCAGTATTTGGTATATCTGTATAACTCCATGAACCAATATTTTCAAGTGACCAGTGCTGATATTACAAAATTATGCATGGGCAAAGGGTCTACTCAAAGCACAGATAGGGTAGTGAGTTTTTAATAACATTTTCTTCACTATTTAAGTCATTATGTGCATGCTAGAAAACACAGGAGGCAAAAAGCACACAAATCAGCCACAATCACAAGTTGTTCATGATTTGCTGTTGCTTCTAGTCCTTGTGTGAGAGTACTTATAGCTACTAAGCATACATATTCATGTGGCTGACATGTGTATCATGTTTATTCACATAGCATGAAAATTTACCAATTCGAAATCCCAATGCCACCAGTATTTCATAACCACAAATATAATACTCGATCTCAGGCAGGAAAAAAGTGCAATCCTACCTTTTACAGAGACAAGTTTTTCATAAAAGAGCCCGGCCTGTGGCTCCAGGAGGCCACAGTCTGATTCCTGGTCAGGGCACATGCCTGGGCTCCGGGCTGAGTGAGTCTTTGCTGTGAACAGGTGATACTCTACGTGGGCCCCATCTGTGCGCTCCTCAGTTTGCACGTGAATCTTATGGTCTATAGAGAGAGATGACTTTTCCAGAAAAGCCATAGAGAGGAAACCACACTGGGGATCAAGCCCGCAACCCAGGCATGTGCCATAACCTCCTGGTTCATAGGTTAATATTTACTGGAAGCTAGTCATTTTAAAAAGACAACTAACAAATTTCAGACTATGGGACAAGGCTGTAAAAAACAACCTTTTGAAGAAAATCACTTTAGAAAAAATTAAAAAATATAACTATAACAACATTTTTATACCCAAATACTAGTCCTTAATATTTACACTTGCTTGGTCTCTCTTAGAAAGATACTTTTTTTACCCTTTTATTGTAAAATTAAGCACAAATATTAAAAACATACAAAACAAGGACATAGCTTGAGGAATCTGAAGTTCACCAGCTTAAAGACTGAATGTCAACCTATGAACCAGGAGGTCACAGTTCAATTCCCAGTCAGGACACAAGCCCAGGTTCGGCTGGATCCCCAGTGGAGGGCGTGCAGGAGGCTGCCAATCAATGATTTTCTCTCATCATTGATGTCTCTCTCTCTGTCCCTCTCCCTTCCTCTCTGAAATCAATAAAAACACATTAAAGAAAAAAAGGCAATGAGAGGAGCCTCTGGATTTAAGACAGCCTGCTGAGGACAGTCTTCTTTCCTCTCCCACATGAAACTGCTGAACTGTTATTAGGGGAGTAAAAGGGACCTGAAAACTGATGGTTTTTTAAAACGAATAAGAGCCCCAGTGGTGAGCGAACTCTGGGAATGTGGGGAACAAGTGGAACTTACTGAAGTCTGAAAGGAAGTGAAGGGAGCCCCCAGCAAACACTAGTGGAGGAAACCGCTAAAATAAATGGCCAACAGGAAGCTCCTCTGGCCGTGGCCAGTGTGTTCAGTGGTTAGAGAGTGGGCTTGCACACCAAGGTCGTGGGCACATACCTGGGTTGCAGGTGCCTCCCCATCCACACCTGTGGAAGGCAATCAATCAATGTGTCTCTCTCACTCTATCATCACTCTCTCAAATCGATGTTTCTCTCGCTCTCTCTCCCCCTCCCTCTCTGCTTCCACTCTCTACCTTAACGGGGAAAAGAAGCCTCCCCCTCGCCCCCTCTGCCCCTCCAGTCCCCTCCACTCCAGTGCTTTCTCTGGGTGGGGCAGTGTGGCCCAGTCGCGCCGTCTCAAACACCCAGCCCGGGCCTGCCCTCTGGAAACTTAGGGCTCCCCTGCTCCCTTCCTCACCAATGGCCCTTCCTGGGAAGATTCAAGGTAGCCACCCCACACACTGTGCTGAAGCTGGTCAAGGCCCATTGCCGTCACAATGTTTACATGATCAATGTGTGGAAAATAACACATGAATAAAAATACATGCAATCATGAATGACACCGCGCTCACCCAGCATGGAGCAAGCCTCCATCAGGGAGCACCAAGACTCAGGCACCACCTGGCTCAGTGGCTAAGTGTTGACCCATGTACCCGAGAAGTCACCGATTCTATTCCCAGTCAGGGCACCTGCCTAGGTTATGAGCTCGATCCCCAGTGGGGGAGTGTACAAAGGGGGTGGCAATTGATGTTTCTCTCTCATCGATGTTTCTATCTCTCACTCCCTCTCCCTTCCTCTCTCTCTAAAAATCAATTAAAACATCTACATATCTAAAAGCCTAAGCGACCATCTGAACATTCAACTCTTCACCCAGTAGCTATGATGCGTAATAAACACCAGGGGGCATACACTCCAATCAGTGGAGGAGGGAGCCCGATTCCTTGAGGAATCAGCCATGGGTTAGGTTGCTGCTGGGCACTGTCAGCCTCTCACAATCTGAGAGCCAGTTTCAACCAATCCCCGCAGGTCAGACTGAGGGACCCCGCCAGTGCACGAATCTGTTCACTGGGCCTCTAATACTACCTAATAATAGACACATATGCAAATTGACCATACCTCAGACACACCCACAAGCCACGCCCACCATCCAATCAGAGCGAGCATGCAAATTAACCCAAACCAAGATGGCTACAGCCACAGAGAGCAAGGTTTCCTAGGTAACAGAGGAAGCCAAGCTTTCCGCCTGCCATTGCCAGGCCTAAGCCTCCACTCAAGCTACAAAGTTTCAATTATAGAAGGTAAACAAATTCAAACAAATGGCGGCAGAATGGAGCTTGAGAGAGCAGGCCAGGGTTGCGGCCGGCAACAGGGGAAGCAAAGCTTTCTGCACACCCTGGCCGGGCCCACCTGCTTAAGGCAACAAAGTTTCAATTATAACCCCAACAGAAATGGCTGCCAGCCTCGGAGGGAGCCCCAGGCTTGGCTCCGCTCCAGGCTACAAAGTTTCAATTGTAGAAGGAAAATAAATTCCAGATACCAGGGCCTCCTCTTGGGTTGCCAGGGGGTGTGGCCGGCCTGCAAACCAACACAGGCCCCTCGCTCAGGCCGCCCCACGCCCCAAGGGAACCCCACCCTGATCCGGGACACCCTTCAGGGCAAACCAGCTGGCCCCCCCACCTGTACCAGGCCTCTATCCTATCTAATAAAAGCGTAATATGCAGATTGATCATCACTGCAACACACAATATAGCTGCCCCCATGTGGTCCAAGATCCTGCCCCCATGTGGACACAAGATGGCCACCACAAGATGGCCAGCAGGAGAGGGCAGTTGGGAGGCACCCGGCCTGCAAGGGAGGGCAGTTGAGAAGGACCAGGCCTGCAAGGGAGGGCAGTTGGAGGTGATCAACCCTGCAGGAGAGGGAAGTTAGGGGTGACCAGGCCTGCAGAGGAGGGAAGTTGGGGGCAAACAGGCTGGCAGCAGAGTGGTTAGAGGGTGATCAGGCTGGCAGGCAGAAGCGGTTAGGGGCAATCAGGAAGGCAGGCAGGCAAGCAGTTGGGAGCCAGCAGTCCTGGATTGTGAGAGGGCAGTCAGACATCCCTTGAGGGGTCCCATATTGGAGAGGGTACAGGCTGGGCTGAGGGATAACCCCCCTCCGTGCACGAATTTCGTGCACTGGGCCTCTAGTATTTAATAATAAAAAAAGTCACGCCGAACCGGTGTGGCTCAGTGGATAGAGCGTCGGCCTGCGAACTGAAGGGTCCCAGGTTCGATTCCGGTCAAGGGCATGTACCTTGGTTGCGGGCACATCCCCAGTGGGGGGTGTGCAGGAGGCAGCTGATGGATGTTTCTCTCTCATCGATGTTTCTAACTCTCTCTCCCTCTCCATTCCTCTCTATAAAAAATCAATAAAATATATATTTTTTAAAAAGTCACGCCCTAGCAGGTTTGGCTCAGTGGATAGAGCATCACCCACAGACTAAAGGGTCCCAGGTTCTATTCTTATCAAGGGCACATACCTGGGTTGCAGGCTCCATCCTGGTCAGGGCACATGCAGGAGGCAACCAATCCTTGTGTCTCTCTCGCATCCATGTTTCTCTCTGTCTCTCCCAGCTCCCTTCCACTCTTTCTAAAAATCAATGGAAAAACATCTTCGGGTGAGGATTAACAACAACAACAACAAAAAGTCAGGCACCAAGCGTCAGTCTAGGAGTGTTGAGACATAGCACAATGCAAGTATTCTGCATTATTAAAAAGAACCCCAAATTAAGATTTTCTACTTTATTTTCTTTCTTTTTTTCTACCCTATTTTCAAGAGTACTACCTAGCCATGTTTGCTGAGTGGTATTTATAAAAAATGCTGTAAAGAAACTATAAAATCAGCAGTGGATGTTCTATTGAAACGTATATTTCTGGAATGCAGTCATAAATACATGCTAGGAGAAACCAAGATGGCAGCATAGGTTAAACACCTAACCTACAGCCTGGCACAACAATTTCAAAAATACAACTAAAAGTCAAAACGGACATCATCGAGAACCACAGGAAAGATTTGAAATACAAAGAAGCAAAAATCACCCAACTGGAAAAGCAAAAAGAAAAAAGAATCCAAAAATATGAAGATAGTGTAAGGAGCCTCTGGGACAACTTCAAGCATACCAACATCCAAATTATGGGGGTGCCAGAAGAAGAGAGAGAGCAAGATACTGAAAACCTATTTGAAGAAATAATGACAGAATACTTCCCCCACCTGGTGAAAGAAATAGACTTACAAGTCCAGGAAGCACACAGAACCCCATACAAAAGGAATCCAAAGAGGACCACACCAAGACACATCATAATTAAAATGCCAAGAGCAAAAGACAACAAGAGAAAGCCAAAACCGGTTTGGCTCAGTGGATAGAGCGTCAGCCTGCGGACTGAAAGGTCCCAGGTTCGATTCCGGTCAAGGGCATGTACCTTGGTTGCGGGCACATCCCCAGTAGGGAGTGTGCAGGAGGCAGCTGATCGATGTTTCTCTATCATCGATGTTTCTAACTCTCTATCCCTCTCTCTTCCTCTCTGTAAAAAACCAATAAAATATATTTTTTTAAAAAGACAACGAGAGAATATTAAAAGTAGCAAGAGAAAAACAGTTAGTTACCTACAAAGGAGCATCCACACGACTCTCAGCAGATTTCTCAACAGAAATTATGCAGGCCAGATGGGAGTGGCAATAAATATTCAAAGTGATGAATAGCAAGAACCTACAATCAAGATTACTATACCCAGCAAAGCTATCATTCAGAATTGAAGGGCAGATAAAGAGCTTCACAGATAAGAAAAAGCTAAAGGAGTTCATCACAGCCAAACCAGTATTATATGAAATGCTGAAAGGTATTCTTTAAGAAGGCGAAGAAGAAAAAGGTAAAGATAAAAATTATGAACAACAAATACATATTTATCAACAAGTCAATCTAAAAATCAAGTGAATAAAAAATCTGATGAACAGAATAAACTGGTGAATATAATAGAATCAGGGAGCATAGAAAGGGATTGGACTGACAATCCTTGGAGGGAAAGGTGTGTGCGGGGGGAGGAGGGCAAGAAGAGACTGGACAAAAATCATACACCTATGGATGAGGACTGTGGGGGGGAGGGCAGGTAAGGGCATGGGGTGGGGTGGGAACCGGGTAGAGGGGAGCTATGCGGGGAAAAAAGAGGAACAACTGTAATAACCTGAACAATAACGATTTTTTTAAAAAACAATAGTGGAAAGAGCCAATTGTACTCTTAAATGCAATTACTAAAACAAAAAGGGGGAGACGAATGTTATGTTTCACCTCAAAACAAACTCAGTCATGCTCTTTATATTTTAAATTTTTAGAATTGTGATTCAGAGTGAAAGGCATCAGGCCTCCTGTACAATAGCCTTCGCCGGGTTAGCCTGGTGGAAGGAAGCACAAACCAGACAGGAGTTTTACCAGATTCATTAATAATGTGGGGAAGATGTTGTGTTTTGCATTTTTCCAGAATGAGCAGTGCAGCCAATTTGGGTGCCAGACCGTTACGTGCGTCACCAAAATGGACCTAGAGAAGCTCCTTGTCCCTTGGTTCAAAAGACTGAGAGTTGCCCTGATGACTACAAAGCAGAAGAAGAAGAAAACTGAAGGCTACGCAAGGGACCAAGGATGGGGTCATCTGAAGAAGTTAACGAGTGAAGCCCAGCAGATGGTAGAAAAGCAGGAAGTGGAGGCTACTTCCTCAACCATGTTTCTGGCTATGCTAGCATTGGTTAGCTGCCAGTCTTCTGTAGAGTCTTGCGCAGCCAAGTCCGAGGACTATGAGTAAATACACACCAGCAGCAAAGGAAACTTTCATTTAGTAGCTAAAAACGTTAACATGTCTGTAGTTTTGATTTCTCTCTTATTGCTGTGTTGCACTGGCATTGTTTTATTATTATTTTAATAGCCAGAGTTTTGCTCTTGATGTTCAAGTTTTAAAATGATAACAATTATGTTGTTTGGTTTTTGCATTGGCATTGTTCGCAATTGTTTTAATATCAGAGCTTTGTTCTTGATGTTTACATTTTACTTTCATTATAGTAGCTTAAAAACAAAAAAGGGTGAGATGTAGAGAGTGCCTGGGAAGGCACATGGGCATTTCTTTAATTATTGTCACCTGAATCCAGTGGCGTTGGCAGAGCCACATCCTGGAAACACGCTTTGCCAAAACGCAGGAGTGTTGTCAGCTTGACCTTCAGCCCAAGTGCCAGGGGGTGGGTTTTGTTATCTAAATCCAGCCAAGCACCAGGACTGAATACGACGTGGGCCCACCCAAGAATGCACATAATCTCCTTTGTCATGACTTTTAGTAAAACTTCCTGTTTTTTGCTGTGTAAAATAAACAGGCTGTATTGGTTCGTTGTCACTGTCACTGTCCCTGTCCCTGTCCCTGTCAGAGGACAGTGGTCCCACCCAGCCCCAGCTTTTTCCTTCTATCTCTGTGTCTGTCTCTTCTTTCATTTTCTCAATCCCCAGCCTCCCCTACTCAGGAACTGGACCGCTCTCTAGCCAGGCTTGATGTGGAAAAGAGAGAAATATTTACAGTGTCGGCTCTGCGACCACGGTCCCAGCCATGGTTAAAGGATGGGTCTCCCTGGTGAGGTCAGAGTTGCATTGAACACTATACTGTCATGGGGTATTCATGTGTCTAGAGGAAAGGAGGAAAGTTAATGAATGTATTTGTATTTAATTTATGGTTGAGAAATTATCAATGATTTTTAAGAATAAATTATGGAAACCTTAAAAATGTCCCCAAACTCTTCTTTTATTTTGGTATGTTTTTATTCATTTCAGAGAGGGAGAGAGAAACATCAATGATGATAGAGAATCACTGATCAACTGCCTCCTGCACGCCCCACACTGGGGATGGAGCCCACAACCCAGGCATGTGCCCTGACTGGGAATCGATCGGTGACCTCCTGGCTCATGGTCGATGCTCAGCCACTGAGCCACGCTGGCTGGGCCCCAAGCTCTTTCTATTTGTCATGCTAGTAGCTAGAGTTTGTCTCTTCTCACTTTCCTGTCCTGTCAGGATGTTTCTGGGCTCTTCTGGGAATTATCAACTCTAAACTTTTAGCTTCTTCACAGCGAATACAATCCTGGCCCAAACTTTGTGGACACACACACACAGTCTAGACCTTCTTCTTTCTCCAGGTTTCCGGCCACAGCACACATCCCAGCAGCTGTCCCTTCGAGTTTTGAAGTGTGTCGTCCGCATGGTCCCTTAGGAAAAGGGATGCAGCCAATGAACTTGGCCTCTTCGGGCCTCCTTCAGGCCTTTCAGCTGGGAATGAAAGCCATTGCAGGTGAGCGATCAGTCATGGCAGAGCCCTGAGCCATTTCTCAAGAGCTGGGGCAGGTGCTTAACAGGACTGAAGGGTCAGACCCAGGAAGGGTCAGGAGGGAGGAGTGGGGGTGAGGGGGTGAGGGGCTCTTGGGGGAAAGGAGGGGAGATCCCACGGGAAAAGAGGGGGCTCCCGGGGGAAAGGAGGGGGCTCCCGGGAGAAAGGAGGGGGCTCCAAGGGGAAAGGACGGGGCTCCCAGGGGAAAGGAGGGGAGATCCCACGGGAAAGGACGGGGCTCCCAGGGGAAAGGAGGGGGCTCCCGGGGCGGGGAAAGGAGGGGGCTCCCGGGGGGGGGGGGAGAAAGGAGGGGGCTCCCAGGGCCGCCCCATGACAAAGGGCCCGTGGCCTGCAGGTGCGGATGTGCAGAGGCTCAGGGAGGGCTGTCCCGCGAGTCCCCTCATCCTGGTGCTGCTCCCCATGGTTTCAGGTGCCCGCGGCCCTGGAATATTAAATGGAAGTTTCCAGAATAAACAGCAATAAGTTTTCCCTGGACGCCGTGAGTGGTGGGAGGAAACCTCGTGGGCCCAGCTCTCCCTGCCCTGCGCAGGCGCCTCCCCGGTCCCCGCAGGCTGCCACGTGGCTCTGGGCACCCAGACCGCTGTCCAGGGGCCCAGGATGCCCCTCCTGAAGGCCCGGCAGTCAGTGATGCTGGGACCCGGGCTACCACAGAGCCGGACAGCCCCCTCCACAGCCCCCAACACAGCCCCCTCCACAGCCCCCAACACAGCCCCCAACACAGCCCCCTCCACAGCCCCCACCACAGCCCCCAACACAGCCCCCAACACAGCCCCCCAACAGAGCTCCCCTAACCCAGACCCCCAACACAGCCCCCCAACACAGGCCCCTCCACAGCCCCCAACACAGCCCCCAAACACAGCCCCCAACACAGCTCCCCAACAGAGCTCCCCTAACCCAGACCCTCAACACAGCCCCCCAACACAGCCCCCTCCACAGCCCCCTCCACAGCCCCCAACACAGCCCCCAAACACAGCCCCCAACACAGCTCCCCAACAGAGCTCCCCTAACCCAGACCCCCAACACAACCCCCCAACACAGCCCCCTCCACAGCCCCCAACACAGCCCCCAACACAGCCCCCTCCACAGCCCCCAACACAGCCCCCAACACAGCCCCCAACACAGCCCCCTCCACAGCCCCCAACACAGCCCCCAACACAGCCCCCAACACAGCCCCCTCCACAGCCCCCAACACAGCCCCCAACACAGCCCCCAACACAGCCCCCTCCACAGCCCCCAACACAGCCCCAAACACAGCCCCCAACACAGCTCCCCAACAGAGCTCCCCTAACCCAGACCCCCAACACAACCCCCCAACACAGCCCCCTCCACAGCCCCCAACACAGCCCCCTCCACAGCCCCCAACACAGCCCCCTCCACAGCCCCCAACACAGCCCCCAACACAGCCCCCAACACAGCCCCCTCCACAGCCCCCAACACAGCCCCCAACACAGCCCCCAACACAGCCCCCTCCACAGCCCCCAACACAGCCCCCAACACAGCCCCCAACACAGCCCCCCAACAGAGCTCCCCTAACCCAGACCCCCAACACAGCCCCCAACACAGCCCCCAACACAGCCCCCTCCACAGCCCCCTCCAGACCCTTTCTCACCCAGGAAGTGCTCGCCCATTGGCAGTCCAGGTCTGGGGCTCCATTCCCCAGATGGTCAGCCAGGGCCACCACCCCCCTCCGCCCACCCCCCAGACGTTCCTGTTCTCCGTGTTTCATGTGAATGAAATCGTATAATGCGTGGCCTTTTGTATCTGCTTTTTCGCTTGGGATAATGTTTCATGGTTCATTCATGCTGCAGCTTACCATTTAATTTCTTTCCACTTTTTGCCAAATAATAGTCCCCTGTGTAATGTGCCACGTTTGTTTACTCAGCTTTATTTAACGTTGGATGGTTTCCGTTTGGCTCTTGTGGGTAGTGCTGCTGCGAGCATTTGTGCACGTTGTACTGAGGACTGGGATGACTGGGTCATAGAACGACTCAGTATTTAGCCGTTCGAGCTACTGCGACCCCGTTTTCCAAAGGAGCTGCATCATTGGACATTCCCACCAGCAGTGGATAAGGGTCCCAATTCCTCCCCATTCTTGCCAACACTTACCTTGTTTATGACAGCCATTCCACTGGGTGGGGACAAGTATCTCCTTGCAGGTTTACTTGCATTTCACAGATGGATAATGATGCTGAACATTTTTTAAATATGTTTTTATTAATTTCAGAGACAGAAACAGAGAATCATTGGTCGGCTCCTCCCGCACGCCCCCTCCTGGGGATGGAGCCTGCATGTTCCTCCGCCCAGGAATCAAGCGTGACCTCCCGGTGCACAGGTCCGTGCTCCACCGCCGCGCCACACCGGGGCCTGAGCATCTCGTCCCTTTGAGCCTCTGTGCAGTCTCTCCACGGCCACACGGATGGTGGGCGGCGGCAGCCCGCATTCCTCCTGGGGGCGCCCTGCTTCCGGAGGGCGTCCTTGGGAGCGCGTCTGAGTGGCCTCCACGGTCTCTATCCCCCGTTTCTGTGCTCTTAGTGTCACATACAAGAAACCAATGCCTCCCCGAAGCCATGAAGATTTACACGGTTTCCTTCTAAGCGTTTCCTAGTGTTAGTGCTCACATTTGGCCTTGGACCCATTTTTATGTGCGGTGTGACGTAGGGGTCCAACTTCATTTATTTGCATGTGGATGTCCAGTTGTCCGAGTATCATTGGATGAAAAGACTGTTCTTTCCCCCACTTAGCATCATCTTTGAAAATCAATTGATCATAAATGTGAGGGCTATTTTTGGGCTGTCACTTCTATTCCTATTTAATTCTTTTTGAATTATTTTCTTAATGTAATTTCTGGCTTAGTAATTAATACTATTTGGATTTGTGTGGGTTGGTCTTGTATCCGCCCATTTTCTGAATTCATTTATTCCAATGTGTTTTTAGTGTATTCCTTTAATTTCTATGCGTGAGATCATATAAACTGCACATAGAGATATTATTACTTCTTTCAAATATGACTTCTATTTCATTTTTGTGTTCATTACAGCTTTTTTGAAATGAAAGTATTCATTCCAAGTGCCCTATTTGCTGTTTTATGTATGTAACGTAATGGGCATCCTGCCAGTTTCACAAAATAAGCTTTAACTCATCATTTTTAATATGGTTTTTAAAATTGATTTGAGAGAGAGAGAGGCAAGGAGAGGGAGAGAGGGGGAGATACACATCGATGTAAGAAACATTGTTGGTTGCCTCCCACACCCTGACTGGGAACTGGACCTGAAACTCGGGCATGTGCCCTGACTAGGAATCCAACCGGCGACCTTTCAGTGCACAGGACAATGCTCCCCACGGAGCCACCCACCCCGGTGACTCATCCATTGTAACCCTGCTCCTTAGTATTAATATGCAAGTGCTCCCTACTGATATGTAGGTGGTTTCTTTTACGAATCACTATAGTGAGGGCCCTGTACTTACTTTTTACAAATATTGTCATTCACAGCCATCCCAAAGCCTTCTGATTTCACATGGCACTAGACCATGGTGGCTACACTGGTGGTCCGTCTGACTAAACACCCATTCCTACTGTGTATATTTTAAAACAGTAACTACATTTGGACTCGGATTTTCCAGACCCAGCCATGCTTAATCTTTCTCAGCCTCCGAGGTTCCCTTTCTGCCTCTAAACTTCTTTGTCCCTGAAACCACCCATGTACTCCGTCCAATATGGGCCAGCAAGCCCTCTGGCCCGAGCTCCACACTTGCGGCCTAGGAACCCTGGAGAAGGTAAGTAAGGGGTTTACCTCTATTCACTTCACATCTAGTTATCAGCTCTCCGCACAGTGGAGGCAGGTCAAATTGGAAAAATGTTTGTGTTTCATCTTTCTAGCCACTGTACGCACCATCATAGCATGTCTCATATTTTTTGTATAATACACAATTTTATTTAAAGTTTCCAAATTTTCAGAATGCTACCTTTTTTTCTGGATACATAAAATAGGTACTAAGAGCATCAACTCATGTACAGAAATTAAACAACCAATTTATGATAGTGGCTACCTGTGAGGGGGGAAATAGGACTGAGAAAGGTTATACGAGGGTCCCTAATGCATTTCCTTTTGGCGGGGAGGATAAGGCTTATTTTCTTAAAAACTGGGTATACACACAGCCTTTTATCTACATGCTTTCAAATATTTAATGATTTAAAAAATCAATTCATTTTTCATATTTTAGTACTACTTAAAGATTTAAGTGCTGTCTGTCCAGATAGGATAAATTCCTGAGCTCCTCACGCCCTACTGTTCCAGACTGCCTCCCACCACCGCCTCCTGCCAGTTCAATCTCATCCTCCCCTACTTATGCCATAATTCTCTCTGCTTCTGTACCTCTGTTCATTCTGACCCTCTTAATCAACTCTCCAGGGTCAACAATGACCTCTAGATTTAAATGTAATGGACTTTCCTGTCTTCATTTCCTTCCACTTCTCTTGAGCTTCCTCCAGGCTAAAGTCCTCCTTCGGGATGAGCTTGCTTTGGCCTGAGTACTGTCGTACTGTAGGGAGGCTGGTGGGAGAGAGGTGCAGTTAAGTTATTGCCTCTATGATTCAGTTCCTCTTCTGCCCCAACAGGCCTATCTATTACAGTGATATCATGGTTAGTGGAGGTTTGAAACTGGGGGAGATGCAGTATTTGCAATTGTAACTGATTATTTAAGATCACAATTGTGTGACCATTGAGGTTTATCTTAAATTACCTCTCTGGTCTCCCATTGTATCCAGTTGAGCTAGAACTCCAGCTCCCTACAAACAAGGAAGTATAGATCTGTCCGTGGTGCTGAAAGACTTAAACTGGCAGATCTACACTTAAGAATCTATACTAATCTATACTAATAAAAGAGTAATATGCTAATAAAAGGGTAATATGCTAATTAGACCAGGAGACCTTCCAGATGTCCTTCCGGACAAAGCCATGGTGGCGGGGCTAAGGCAGATAAGGGCAATCAGGCCAAAAGGGGAGGGCAGTTGGGGATGATCAGGTCGGTGGGGGGGGGGGGGGCAGTTGGGGGAAAGCAGACCAGCAGGCACAGTGGTTAGGGGCGATCAGGCAGGCAGGTAGGTGAGCAGTTAGGAGCCAACAGTCCCAGATTGCAAGAGGGATGTCCAACTGCCGCTTGGGATTGGGCCTAAACTGGCAGTCAGACATCCACCAAGGGGTCCCAGATTGGAGAGGGTGCAGGCCAGGCTGAGGGACACCCCACCCCCATGCACAAATTTTGTGCACCAGGCCACTAGTGTGTGTGTGTGTGTGTGTGTGTGTGTGTGTGTATATATATATATATATATATATATATATATATATATATAATGCAAATTAGGCTGGGATTCCATAACGGGTCACGACCAGACAGGAGGAGGTTGTGCGTGCAAGTGAGGCCCTGAGCGGAGATGGAGACAGAGACAGACACAGACAGGACACGAGGGCATGAGGCCTGCTGGAGCAGACACGGACAGGCACGGGGGGCGGCCCGCAGCCTCTGTGGCCGAGCACAGCCTGGGAGAAGAGAGGGCGAGCCTGCCCGCAGCCTCCGTGGCCGAGCGCAGGCTGGGAGAAGAGAGGGCGAGCCTGCCTGCAGCCTCCATGGCCAATCAGGCCCAGAGAGGAAAGGGCAGGCCCGCCTGCAGCCTCCGTGGCCGAGCGCAGGCTGGGAGAAGAGAGGGCGAGCCTGCCCGCAGCCTCCATGGCCAATCAGGCCCAGAGAGGAAAGGGCAGGCCTGCCCGCAGCCTCCATGGCCAATCAGGCCCAGAGAGGAAAGGGCAGGCCTGCCCGCAGCCTCCATGGCCGAGCACAGGCCCAAGGAGTAAAACTTTGACAGCAAGTCCTCTCAGTATAATTGGGGCCTGAGAGGCCACAGAAGGATGATTTCCTTTTCCATGAGACACATACTCTGACACACTATTTACATTAAATAAGTTCCATATGTTTTGACATTTTACAGCCCTGGGAAGTTACATATAATGATCAGCAAAGTGAGAAGATGAAAAGAATTTTTAGGCTTTTAAAGATGTAACTAATTTCTGTCTAGAAGACAAACCAATTCAAAAAATGATGGTTTTATTGTCCTATAGGACATTAGCCAGATTGTATCTAATTTAGCAGTTTTACTTCAGGCTTGCATCTTTGGCAATCTCCTTTGAACAACATTATCATCCTGCCAGTCCCTTCACTGAGTTAAACAGAACTTTTGCATCTGCTATAATGTATTTGAATAAGAATTATGTATTTAACACATGCAAAATTTTGTTTTGACACAATAAAACAAAGGATCATTTGATTCTTCCCTGGAACACAGAAAAGCACAAACTTGAATCATCGGTGTGGCTTAGGCTAATTTTCCAAATATTGTTAATAAAATTCATGTAGGGATCTTCACAGAGCCAAGAATTCTCTTTCAGGCCTACATATTCAGCATCTCCAAGGAGGAGGCCTGTTATTCTGTGTTTTGTTTTGTTTTTTAATACTCACCAGAGGATATTTTTTCACTGCTTTTTAGAGAGAGTGGACCGGAGGGAGAGGGAGAGGGAGAGGGAGAGGGAGAGGGAGAGGGAGAGGGAGAGGGAGAGGGAGAGGGAGAGGGAGAGGGAGAGGGAGAGGGCCCTCTCCAGCAGTCCTGCCTCTGTGTGTGAGCTGCAGAGGAAACACCTTTTCTGACCGCTCATTGGCTAAGCTCCCTGTACGCCACTCGCAGTGTTCTTGGTAACTTGCCTAATAAGAATCCAAGAAAGTGATCTAGGGTTTTTCCATCTCATTACTGGAGGATAAAATGAATGTCCGCTGCTGGAGGGGCTAAGAAATGCCATGTCCTGTCCTAGCCGGTTTTGCCCAGTGGATAGAGCCTCAGCTCTAATACTCACCTCAGGGTCCGGGTTTGATTCTGATCAAGGGCATGTACCTAGGTTGCAGGTTCCTCCCTGGCTGGGGCTTAGGTCAGGGCTCATGCAGGAGGTAGCCAATCACAGTGTCCCTCTCACATTGAGGTTTCTCTCTGTCTCTCCCTCTCTCTTCCACACTCTCTAAAAATCAATGGAAAAATATCCTCAGGTGAGGATAAAAAGAAAGAAAGCAATGTCATATCCTATGAAAGAGACATCTTGAAAATGCCTAAAGAAAGTTGTCATTTTTTCATGGTGAAGGGACTGGAGTCCGGGTTGATGAAAACACCTTGGCAGCTGCAGCAGCTGGCGGTGGCAGCAGCAGCGGGGTGATGGGGCGGTGCCTTCCCCTGATCATCCAGGTTGCCTCCTGCAGAGGGAGGCCTACTGACGGCTTAGGCCCACCCCGTGAGCCTAAGCCTTCAGTAGGACATCCCCTGAGTGCTTCTGGACTATGGGGGCAGGGTAGGCTGAGGGACACCCCCAGAGCACAAATTTTGTGCACTGGGCCTCTAGTGCCATAATAAATGGCATTCGCGCCCTAGCTGGTTTGGCTCAATGGACACAGTGTCGGCCTGTGGACTGAAGGGTCCCAGGTTCTATTATGGACAAGGGTACATGCGCAGGTTGAGGGCTCAATCCCCAGTAGGGGGTGTGGGGTGGGCGTTCAGAAGGCAACCAATCAATGATTCTCTCTCATCATTGATGTTTCTCTCTCTCTGAAATCAATAAAAATATATTTAAAAATAAAATAAATGGCATTCTTATTGTGGAAAACTGCTCACTAATACAAATACTACAGTTTAATTTTTTTAAATATATTTTTATTGATTTCAGAGAGGAAGGGAGAAGGAGAGAGAGAGACAGAAACATTGATGATGAGAGAGAATCATTGATCAACTGCCTCTTGTACACCCTACACTGGGGATTAAGCCCAAAAACTGGGTATGTGCCCTGACCAGGAATCAAACTGGTGACCTTTTGGTTCATGGGCCAATGCTCAACCACTGCGCTATGGTGGTAGGGCTAGTTGAATTTTTACATTCATTATTTATAAGCTTGGGGCATCTGAGTTATTGAACAAACCAGCAATAAGTCAGAAATATAACATATAGAAAGACCCACAAAATATTCTCTTTATATACCCTACTAGAGGCCCAGTGCACAAAATTCGTGCACAGGGATCAGGCCTAAACTGGCAGTCAGACATCCTTCTCACAATCCTGGACCACTGGCTCCTAATCGCTCACCTGCCTACCTGCCTGGTCACCCCTAACTGCCTCCCCTGCTGGCCTGGTCACTCCTTACTGCCCCCCCACCCTGCCAGCCGAGTCACCCACAACTGCCCCAATCTTCCTGCCTGGTCGCCCCTAAATGCCCTCCACTGCCGGCCTGGTTGCCCCCAACTGCCACCCCCTACTGGCCTGGTCACCCCTAACTGCTGCCCCCGCCAGCCTGGTCACCTCTTACTGCCCCCCATGCCAACCTGGCCACCCCCAACTTCCCTCCCCTGCTGGCCTGGTCACCCCCAACTGCCCACCTGGTCACCCCCATGACCCCCTGCTGGCCTAGTCACCCCATGCAGCCTGCTGTTCAGTCATTTGGTTGTCCCTCACTAACCCCCCTGCCGACCTAGTCATAGGCAGCCATCTTGTGAGGGTGTGAGGGTTAATTTGCATATTACCTCTTTATTATATAGGATGAAGTCTTGCCCGGCTGGAGTGACTCAGTTGGTTGAGGTCAGCGGGGGGCGATAGTTGGGGGTGACCAGGCCAGAAAGGGGGGCAGTTAGGGGCGACCAGGCCAGCAGAGGGGGGCAGTTGGGGGCAATCAAGCTGGCAGGGAGGGGTTAGTTGGGGGCAACCTGGCCAGCAGGAGAGGCAGTTAGGGGCGATCAGGCTGGTAAGGGGGCCAGTTAGGGGCAACCAGGCTGGCAGACAGGTGAGCTATTAGGAGCCAGCAGTCCAGGATTGTGGGAGGGATGTCCCGGATTGGAGAGGATGCAGACTGGGCTGAGGGGACTGCCCCCCTCTGCCATGCACGAATTTCATGCACCGGGCCTCTAGTTCTTTTATAATGCTGTGTGTGTGTGTGTGTGTGTGTGTGTGTGTGTGTGTGTGTGTGTGTATCACATCTTCTTCATCCATTCATCTATCAACAGACATCTAGCTTGCTTCCATATCCTGGCTATTATGAATAATGCTGCAATGAACATAGGGGTGCATATATCTTTTCAAAGTAGTGTTTTTGTTTGTTTTGGATAAATATCCACAGTGCAATTGCTGGGTCATATGGTATATTATTTAGCCTTTTGAGACATCTCCATACTGTTTTCCACAGTGGTTACACCAGACTGTAGTCCCACCAACAGTGCACAAGGGTTCCCTTTTCTCCACACCCTCACCAGCACTTGTTATCTGTTGACTTTATAACAGCCATTCTGACTGGTGTTAGGCGGTATGTCATTGTGGTTTTGTTTTGCGTTTCCTGGATAAATAGTGATGTTGATCATCTTTCATATGGCAATATGTATGTCTTCTTTGGAAAAGTGTCTTTTCATGTCCTCTGCCCATTTTTTAACATTTATTTTTTTGTTGAGAGTATTACAGATATTCCCCATTCCCCCAGTTTGTCCTCCCCCACCCTTCGCCCAGGCCGTCCCAGTCCTTCACCTGTTTATACCCATTTTTTATTGAATTATTTTATTGTTACTGGGTTGTTTGAGTTTCTTATATTTTGGATATCAACACTTTGTCAGATATATCATTTGCAAATATATTCTTCCATTCAGTTTTTCTTTTTTGAGTTCATATAATTTATTGCATTTAGCACACAGTTTAAAAATTTACCAACACACCAACAGTACAAAACTAAACAGTTATAAGTTATTCCCCCTCAGAAAAATAAAACATAGTATGATTGTCATGTTACAGAAAACCGGAAAAGAACCAAGCAACGCTTAGAGAGATGGAGTTACATTTATATTTATTATTATTACTATTATTATTATTATTATTATTATTATTATTACACACAGGCCCAGAGGAAAATGTCTCTCAAATTCTGGGTGAAGTCACACAGGAAGTTTCCGCTATTTATATGTTTTTACCTTCTTTGTCTCCCAAATAAGGATTTTTCTGGTTCCCTTTGCAAGTTCTTAAAGGGACCTATGTGCTGGGGCTTTGAGACCTCAACCAAAGGCCTGGCCTGGTGCCAGCACTGATAACTTCGTCTGGGGAAGGTTTATGGCCTCTCTGGAGTGGGAGTAGTCTTATTTCCTTATTATTTAAGCAAGCAATCATTTACAGAAGCCAAAATAGCAGGGCTAAAATTTCAAACAGCAGTTTTTATATAAGATGGATGCTTCAGTCAAAGCTAGATGTCAGTCTAAGTGTCAGAACAAAGGAAGAATGTGAAACTAATAAGAGGAAAAACTAATCGCTCACAATGACCACAAAAAGAAAATTCAAAAGAAAGTCTGTTTTCTCACACAGGATTGTCTTCTCTAAATTAATAAAAATTATTTTAACATAAACTGTATTTTTTAAAAACTAGAAACTCTTCAAGTAACTGAAGATAACACTCCGAGGCCATTTCCACAGCTTTGTTTGTTTGTTGTTTGTTTGCTTGCTTTAAATGCCATTACAGCCAGATTAGCACTTTGTCACACAGGACGCCCGGTGCCTCTGCTCCCGGAGTCCCTGCGGTAAATGTCTGCTGTGGTCTGGGAACGCCATGGGCCTCCCTGACCCAGAGCCCACATCACAGGTCCCACCACCGCAGGACCTGGTGGCTCCCTCCTCACTCCCCCTCCCGCCTGTCCCCCACCCCCACCCCACCCCCCGCCCCCCAAGCCTGGCTCTGCTGCCCCCACTCTCAGCAGCTCCCCGCCAGCCAGACGCGGGGGGAGGGGCGCTCCCACTCAGTGTTGTTGGAGATTACTTTCACTGCAGAGCTTTTTATTTGATGAAGTTCCATTTGTTTATGTTTACTTTTGTTTTCCCAAGGAGACCTATCCAAAAACATGTTACTTGTTGTGGGGTCGAACCCTGGAGTCAGAATAAGACCACCGGAGGCTGCTGATTGATTAAAAAAAGCAGGCAAGGATTTTTTTTTTATTTCTTTATTGATTAAGGTGTCACATATTTGTCCTCATCCCCCCATTCCCAGCCCACACCCCTCCCCACACATGCCCCCACCCCCCTGTTGTTCTTAACCGCTGGTTAGGCTCATATGCATGCACACAAGTCCTTTGGTTGATCTTTCCCCCCTCCCCCCACCCTCCCCTACCCTCCCTCTGAGGCCCGACAGTCCGATCGATGCCTCCTTGTTTCTGGGTCTGTTCTTGTTCATCAGTCTATGTTGTTCATCATTTCCCCTAGATGAGTGAGATCATGTGTTACTAGAAATATACTTATAAGAACCGAATGTGAGACGAGCAATAATAGTTATGCTGACAGGCAAGTGAATCAGTCTGTAGTGAGTTTCTTTCTGGACCAACAGATCTTTTGAGACCCAATTTCAAAGTCACACAGTTAAGGATTTATTGAACTGGCCAGGACGGCCGCGAGGGCACCACACGCAGGTGGCCACCCTCACGACCGCGCTGTCCCAGGTGTAGGCAGTCCTTTTAAAGGTCTAAACCACAAGAATTTCCCTTTGTTCTAATTTCTAAATACATTGGAATGTGGATCTATCTTGCGAAAGCAGATTGTACAAAAGCAGGACTGAGCAGGGTTAATAATCTCTAAAGGTAGTCAACTCCTGGAGCCACCGAGTCAGTGGGAATCCATCTCCTGTGGTTCTGGTCCACGGGCACAGGAAAATGACCTTTGTGATGTGGGATGGATTAATGTGAGTTTCCAGGTCTCAGTCTGGAGCTGAGGTAACTACCCTATTGTTTAAGCAAGTAAGTGAGTGCAGAAGCCAGAATAGCAGGGTTAAAATTCAAACAGCAGTTTTTACCTAAGTATAGTTGCTTCCATATTTCATTACTCAGATGGTTTACTTCCTATTTTTCCTTCTAGTTTTATGGTTTCAGGCCTTAAGTCTTTAACCCATTTTGAGTTTATTTTTGTATATGATGTAAAAGAGTGGACCAGTTTTTCATTCTTTCTGAGGACAAAAGGGGCCACATGCTGACCTGACAAGCTCAGGGGAGGCCTGCGTGGCGGTCTTACAAACTCAGAGACCTAAAGTCACCACAAAGGATGGTCTGAAATTAAACTTTAACTAAAAGCAGTTATGGTGGGTGGTCACTGAAAGGTTTGCGACGCAGGAAACAAGACACAGAGTCCAGGCGATGAAAACGGTGGTGGTGGGGGGGGGGGGGGGGGGTTTAATCTTGCGCTCCTGAGCGAAACTCACAGGTCCGAGAGTGGGCCAGGGAAGTTCGCGCCAAAATGGGGGCTTAGGTACTCCCTTTATACAGCTGTTTAGTGAGGGGAGGGTGGAGGGCTTGAGAGTGTGGAAGTCCTGCTTCGGGCAGGGGTCTGGGAAGGCTGGCAAGGGTCTGGGAAGGCACATAATTAAGCTTGACCTTATAGTCCTCCCTTGTTCCTTCCTAGGTAGCCAATAGTCTGTGGGAGGTGCAGCAAGTGCTGCCAAAACAAGATGAAACTCGCAAGAACATTGTAAACATGTTGACCACTTCCCTTGTTTTGCCTTGTGTGCTCTGACTATACTAGTAAAATAAAGCTTCAGCTTGCAGGCTGGGTCTCTCTGTGTCCTCATCCAGGCACAAGAGATGCACCTAGCCCCAGCTGTACTCTCTGGTCTGTCTTCTTTGATCCTTCACTGCCCCTCTTCAGATTCAATGTAACGTTTTTCCAAATGCATTATAACAAAACAGTGACTGTCTCTAAATGACAAGATATTTTAAATGACATGGTTATGAATTTGATTATAATGCAAATGACATGGAATCTTGTCCTTTCTGCAAAACACAATAATCCAGAATAACAATTAGAGTTATAAATGAAAGCATAATATAGTTATTTATTTATTTATTTTTATTTAGTTTTTAATACGTTTTTATTGATTTTAGAGAGAGATAGAGAGATAGAAACATCAATGATGAGAATCACTGATTGTCTGCCTTCTGCATGCCCCCAAATAGGGATTGAGCCTGAAACCCGGGCATGTGCCCTTGACAGGAATCAAACCTGGGATCCTCCAGTCCACAGGCCGATGCTCTATCCACTGAGCCAAACTGGCCAGGGCAGTTATTTCTTTATTTCTGCTTCCCATGAACTTTAAGCAGAAATTTTTCCTTCTTGAGAGAAAACAAACCCTTGAGGCATCCAGGCCTATTGGAATGACCTAAAGCCAATTCTAGCCAAGAAAAAGTTTCTTAAAATTCAAACACTGGGAAGGTTGTCAAACTTATTTTACCAAAATATCATACTAGTATATCATTATTATGCATTAAAAGTGACAAAAGAGCCAAAGCCAGTTTTGCTCAGTGGATAGAGCGTCGGTCTGCAGACTGAAGGGTCCCAGGTTCAATTCCAGTCAAGAGCATGTACATTGGTTGCGGGCACATCCCTGGTAGGGGGTGTGCAGGAGGCAGCTGATGGATGTTTCTCTCTCATCAATGTTTCTAGCTCTCTATCCCCCTCCCTTCCTCTCAATAAAATATATTTTTTTGGAAAATCAATAAAATATATATTTTTTTAAAAAGTGACAAAAGAGTATTAAAAACAAACATAGGCTATCAACCTTCAGCTCCCATGACTTTTAAGAAGATGGCTTTTATTTTTAATAACCAAATTCCTGATTAATATGACATATAACCATTTTAATAACTTATAGAACTTTTGCTTCCTGGGTAAAAACAGTAAAGACCTTTTCCCTTTTAACAGACTAGAAAAGGACTAGCCAAAATGAGGTTTATTCTCTGACTTCCTTTGTCCTTGGGTGTGGTCAGCAAATGGCACTAATTGGATTTCTGCAATCTGTCTCCTGAGTAGGTTGATATAAGCTATTTACCCTCTGGTTAGGGAGGCAAAATGCAAATCATTTACTCTTAAGTGTCCTTGGAAGATAGGATTTACTAGGTGGCTCCAAATTGCCATTTAACCATCTCAGTTTCCCTATTCTTGTCCCGGCTTACTGGCCTGTGTCACTTATTTATTTTTACTTTTATTTTTTTATTTTTTTAAAGATGAAGGAACTTGAGTTTTATTTTTTTATTTTTTATAATTTTTATTGATTTTACAGAGAGGAAGGGAGAGGGATAGAGAGTTAGAAACATCGATGAGAGAGAAACATCGATCAGCTGCCTCCTGCACACCTCCTTCTGGGGATATGCCTGAAACCAAGGTGCATGCCCTTGACCAGAATCGAACCTGGGACCAGTCAGTCCAAAGGCTGACACTCTATCCACTGAACCAAACCGGTTAGGGCTGGCCTGTGTCATTTATACAACTTCCTTTCAACATCTCTCTTTACAAACATTCTACAACCTTCACAAACCTTACAATTTTCAGAAAAACCAGGTTTAGAAACCATTTTCTTTTTCTTTTAAAATGCATCTCCATGCCTCATGCCTTCTATTACCAAAACCATATTATCTCTTTCCAATTCGTTAGAATTTTTAACTCTTAGAAACCTTAATTTTTAGGTGAGAAGGAAGTAATTAACATGCCTCAGATTGACAATACATTCACATCTTAAGAGATATTTCAAATGAGATACATTTGTTAACAGATTCAAATCCATCCTCTAGATTCTCTATAATAAGAGGCAAACTCAGATTAATATTTCAGTATCTTGTTATTTCAAAATACCTAGATATTTAATAATTTTTACTATTTAACCCAGCAAACTCCAAAGTTTTAAGTTACCAAAGACTTTGGAAAACTACCTTTAAGTATATATAATTATTTTGTCTTAAAAACTTTAAATATTTTAAAGTTGATTTTTTTTAAAGTTGATATTTTAAAGCCAATTATTATTGCCCAGGGCATTTTCTTGGCAAATTTTGTAACAGGGACACAAACTCACTGCCTCCAGTGGCTTTGATGTAAACGCACTATTTCATGTTACAAAATGGGAGTGGCCCCGACTGCTATTTCTGTAGCCTGGTCCTCCTAGCGGGTTTAGAAGGCTGTATTCCCAATATACCTTATTTCTGCGTAGACTAACAATATGGAATCTATACTTATAATAGGGTAATATGCAAATTGGTCGGGATGCCATCACATCACGACTGATCAGCAGGAGGGCAGGGCTGCGAGCTGAGGCAACCGGCAGCGAGCTACTCATGCACAGATTCATGTGCAGGGCCACTACTCTTACGTATAAGAACAGTTCTTAAAAACAGAAACAAATAACCCCTACCGTAAATAAATGAGTACTCTCAAAAGGGTGGACTGAGACATTAGCCTTAGAATCTTATCTCACGTGAACCCAGCACAGCAAAGGAGTCCTGAGTAGCACAAAGCCACGGAGCAGAGCGGGAGGGTTCCCTGTTCATAAAACAGCGCAGAGCAAACTAAGCTAGCAAAGATTAGAAAGCAAGCAAAGAACATCAGTAACATTACAAGTTACATCTCAGACAGACACGAGCTCTCACGAGCTCTGGGTTTCCAGTGGCTGATGCCTCTAGAGGGAGAGCAGGACGGGTCCCCAAGATTTAGAATTCTCAGCAGCTGCTGGGAAGCTCCCGCAATCCCTGCCATGGGTTCAGCCTGCCACAAGCAGCGAGGGCCCCTATTTTTAAACAAATGAAACAACAAAGAGACACAAAACAACCATCAGCATAGACACTCTATGTACAGTATTTACAGGCACACACAACCCACAGACAAGGGCTTCACACATGCTCTGGTCTGTGCAGCCACAGACACCTCAGAATGCCCTGCGTTTAAAACACCACCGAAGCAGAGCAATGTCTCCCGTCCCAGAGGGGATCAGGCTACAGGCTCGGAGACCAGCAAGGACCACCGGAGGTCCCTGCCACCCGGAGCTGATCAGGCTCGTCCAGACGAGAGGCAGTAAAATGCCCCCTGTGCCATTCACCATACTGCCATACACAGTACATGCTGCCTTACAAGGAAGCCCAGACGACAGCAGCAAGTGCTTCTCGTGCCGTACAAACACGCTTCGTTCCTCCTACAAACACGCTTGTTCAACTTCGGTCTCAGGTGAGAGGGCGGGACTGCTGAGGCTGGGCTGGGACTCAGAGCAGGACAATTCCCGGCAGCGCTGCAAATAGGAGTCCAGGCCTCAGCCTGGGAACCCCAGGTCCAGGCAGCAAGCGGGATCCCTGGAGCTCACCCAGCGGAGTTTCTCACTTACCACTTCGTGGTTGCCAGACTATGGAACTGGATAATCAATGGGTCCGGGCTGCCTGTCACTACTGGAGCCAATTAAGTGGAGACAGGGTTGAATCCTATGTGAGCATTTATCCCAATCCTGCCGGTAGCGTGGGAAAACAATAGGTAAGCCACAAACATCTGCTCTCATATCTGTAGTTTTCTAAACACTATTTATTGGAGGCTGTCATTGCTCCATCGTAAATTCTTACTTCCTTTGTTGTGGATTAGTTAGCCATCTAAGTGAGGGTTTATTGCTGGGCTCTGTTCTGTCCCCTTGATCTATGTGTATGTTTGTATGCCGGTACCATGCTGTTTTGAATATGATAGCCTTGTAGTATAGTTGGAGTTCAGGGAGCATGATACCTCCAACTATCTCAAGATAGTTTGGGCAATTCAGGACCTTTTGTGATTCCATATAAATTTTAGGATTACTTGTTCTAGTTCTGAGAATGCCATTGATATTTTGATAGGAATTGCACTGAATCTGTACATTCCTTGGGTACCATGGTCATTTTAACAATGCTAGAGGCCTGGTGCACAAAATTCGTGCACTTGGAGGGGGGATCCCTCAGCCTGGACTGCACCTTCTCGCAGTCTGGGAGCCCTGTGGGCAGCAGGCCTAAGCCGTCAGTCGGACATCCTTAGCACTGCCGCGGAGGCGGGAGAGGCTCACACCACCACTGCTGCGCTCGCCAGCCATGAGCCCGGCTTCTGGCTGAGCAGTGCTCCCCCTGTGGGAGCACACTGACCACCAGGGGGCAGCTCCTGCATTGAGCGTCTTCCCCCTGGTGGTCAGTGCGTGTCGTAGCGACCGGTGGTTCTGCTGTTTGGTCGGTTTGCATATTAGCCTTTTATTAGATAGGATTACTCTTTCCACCCCATGAGCATGGTATATGCTTCCATTTATTTGTGTTCTCTTCCGTTTCTTTCTTCGATGTCTTATAGTTTTCAATGTATAGGTCTTTCACTTCCTTAGTTAAATTACTGGGTAGTTAATCTTGGGTGCAATTGTAAATGGGACTTTAAACTTTTCTACTGAGATTTTTGGAGCTGGAGCCGCTGGCACCATGCCATGTTGTGTCTGTGGAGAAAGAAGCTCCCGCGGCTGGAAGTGAAGGAGACCACCATGGGGGGCGCACCCTACCAAGGCCCTGAGTCCCCAACCCCTGTGTGGTCAGTGCAGTGTGGCCAGTGCCCTGGGACCAGGGCACCTGTGGGGACCGCCCCTTGGAGACCTGCTCTCCAATAGCAAACCTCACGCCAACATGCTGACCGCTGCAGCCAGAACCGCCCTTCACCAGAAGAGCCTCTCTCATGAGGCCCAAGCCCCTGCAGCCTCCTGTTCCAATTCTTCCTGAATTTAGGGTCAGCCTCACCCCAGTCTCGCTCCCATCCTCGGCCAGGAGGAGGGAGGGGCAAGAAGGCTGGAGCCTCACTTCCCCGCAGCACAGGCTCCTTGAATAGAGCCCTTTGGGGAGGGGGAGTGTCCTGCTATACTGCACTGTCAGGTCCGAGTCCCTCCGCCAGGGACTGGACCTCCTTGGACTCCAGGCATTAGAAGACAGAGAGGACATGAGAAGTCATGGCTATAGGAGGTCTTTAGTTTTTTTCCAAGTAGTCACTGCTACTAAGGCAGTCCACAAAGCAGCCCTTGCTAACGCAGTAGCAAACACAGGAGCCATTGCTAACAAACAGCCAGCGCTGCTGGTCAGTGACACATCTTCCCCATAACACAGCCCCCACATAGGAGCTGTACAGGAGCCAGCCACACTGGCTGTCAGTACACACTTCATGCCAACTTAGACCAAAGAGGCTTCTGGCCAAACAGTGACCTCAGTCTTTGGGTGATAGAAGGGTATCCCTGGGCAGTGTCTGCGTCCTTGCGTTTGCACCACAGATAGCAAATTAGCCTTGAGCACCCTGATTAGGATTCCCACGCTCAGAGTGGCCTTGAACATCCAGCGTACACTGACTAATTAGGGTTCCCACAGGGAGGCTTCAAGGCAGTATGTGGTACACAGAAGTTAGGAGTTAAAAAGCATTGTATGCCCCTGGGAAGGTGGGGAGTGGTTCTCCCCCTGCTTTCCCCCAGTACCCTTTGGGGTAATCCTGCTGTGTGGGTTGTAAGGAGGTGAAGGGACCTGGGAGCAAGCTGCTGGGGGTGGGCCCCAAGTGGAGCAGCCGCTGGTTAGGAGCCCAGCATGGTGCCTGCAAAGCATGGGAAGCAAAAGGAGAGACAGGAGAATCCACTCCCTGCCAGCCCCTTTGGGGTGGGGGCGGCTGGATAGGACTTCCATTCTCCCTCGGAGTGCTTTCTTTCTCCCCCCAAGTGGGGAATTGGGGTTGAGGGTGGGTATGGGTGTGGGAAAATCTTATCCAACCTGTTTGTGGAGAACGGGCACATTGGGTAACAAGTACTTGTAGTTTTTTTAAAGTTCAGTCCCTCATCTTCCTTTTCTTCTTTCCTTTCTCCCCTGGTAGGAGACGCTTGTCTTCACCCCTGACAGAGGTCCCCTGTCACCACTCCCTGTAGCTCTCCTGTGCATTCGTGGGAGTGATATGTCACCTAAGTAAAGTTACTGTCCAACTTGGTGAGCATGATGAGTGTTAACAGCTTCCAGGCACTATTTTTTTTTTCTCAAGCTTGTACTTAAGGTTTAGTTTTTTCCTAGTTGTTAGTGATTGAAATGAGTCCCCTTTTAGCAGAGTGAACCCCTTTTAAAAGGCCACTTTAACAACCACCACCAAATATATATATATATATATATATATATATATATATATATATATATATATATATATATATATTTTATTATTGTTTTTTTATAGAGAGGAAGGGAGAGGGATAGAGAGTTAGAGTTAGAAACATCGATGAGAGAGAAACATCTATCAGCTGCCTCCTGCACACCTCCTACTGGGAATGTGCCCACAACCAAAGTACATGCCCTTGACCAAAATTGAACCTGGGACATTTCAGTCTGCAGGCCGATGCTCTATCCACTGAGCCAAACTGGCTAGGGTCAAATATATATATATATTAGAGGCAGTTTCTGTCTAGTGTAAACCTGAGTGGTCCAACTAATAAATGGTCTTGAAATGTGTGATTGGTATAAAATTTGTGAATAAAACATCTATCCTATCTAATAAAAGAGAAACATGCAAATTGACTGTACTTCCGCTATGCCCACAAGCCACGCCCACAATCCAATCAGGAGCAAGTATGCAAATTAACCGAACAAATATGGTAGCAGCCACAGAGCTGGAGAGAGCAGGAGGCTTGGGTTGCCCCCGGCGATGGAGGAAGCCAAGCTTTCCGCCCGCCTGGACTGCCCTGGCCTCTGCTGAAGGCTACAAAGTTTCAATTATAGAAGATAAATAAATCCCAGATACCAGGGCCTCCGCTTGGGTCGCCGGAAGGTGTGGCTGGCCTGCAAACCACCACAGGCCCCTCGCCCAGGCCGCCCCATGCCCCAAGGGAACCCCCACCCTGATCCGGGACACCCTTCAGGGCAAACCAGCTGGCCCCCACCTGTGCACCAGGCCTCAATCCAATTTAATAAAAGGGTAATATGCAAATTGACCATCACTCCAACACACAAGATGGCTGCCCCCATGTGGACACAAAATGGCCGCAATAAGATGGCCAGCAGGGGAGGGCAGTTGGGAGGGACCAGGCCTGCAAGGGAGGGCAGTTGTGGGCGATCAGGCCAGGAGGGGAGAGCAGTTGTGGGGGACCAGGCCTGCAAGGGAGGGCAGTTGGGGGTGGCCAGGCCAGCAGCGGAGGGCAGCTAGGGCTGATGAGGCTGGCAGGAGAGGGCAGTTAGGGGCAATCAGGCTGGCAGGGGAGCAGTTAGGCATCAATCAGGCTGGCAGGGGAGTGGTTAAGGGGGTGATCAGGCTGGCAGACAGAAGCAGTTAGGGGCAATCAGGAAGGCAGGCAGGCAAGCAGTTGGGAGCCAGCAGTACTGGATTGTGAGAGGGATGTCCGACTACCCGTTTAGGCCTGATCCTATCGGGATCAGGGGTAAACGGGCAGTCAGACATCCTCGAGGGGTCCCAGATTGGAGAGGGTGCAGGCTGGGCTGAGGGACACCCCCCCCTGCCATGCACAAATTTCATGCACCAGGCCTCTAGTATATATATAAAACCCTAATATGCAAATAGACTGAACAGCAGAACAACTGAACAACCGGTCACTATGACGTGCACTGACCACCAGGGTGCACTTGAGGAACATGGCGAGCATTGGCTGTGGCGGGATGGTGGATCAGGTAAACAGGGGTGCCAGACCAAGGAGGGGCACCGCTTGCTGTCATCGGGGCGAACCTCTGGTGGTTACTGAAAATTCTTTATTCCTGCACACTGCGGTCCCTCTGGGTGCTCGCATCTGCTGACGGCGTCAGCCCCGCTCACACCTGCAACCGGCACCAGAGCCGCCGCTCACACCCACTCACTGCTGGCACCCAGTGCTGATCCCGATTGCTCAGCGCTGTAGCAGGTGGGAACGGCAGCTGCCGGCCCCAATCACCCTTGAGGGCTTCTCCACCTCCCCTGCTCCTGAGGAGCGATCGGGGTGGCAGCCACTGCTTGCACCCGCTGATGGCGCCAGCCCTGCTCGCACCCACTGATGGTTCCAGCCCCAATCGCTCCATGCTGTCAGCGGATGCAAGCGGGGCCGGTACCATCAGCATGTGGGAGCAGCAGCGGCAGGAGCAGGGCTGCCTGCAGACAGGGGCCCAGGGGCTGCAGTGGGATGGACTGGGCAGGGGCATGGAGGATGGGCCGAGACCCACTCCTGTGCCCACCACAGCCTCACAGCACACAGTTCCCTTCCAGGTGCACGAATTCGTGCAGTGGGCCCCTAGTAGAATAATAAATAAAAATAAGAAATTCTACTAATTGTTATTAGTGTATAGAAATGTGATGGATTTCTGTATATTAATTTTGTATCCTGATACTTTAGTGAATTCTTTCATTTAATTACTTTTTTGGTGGATTCTTTAGGGTTTTCTATATATAACTAGAAGCCCAGTGCATGGATTCATGCACTGGTGGGGCCCGCTCAGCCTGGCCTGCAGGGATAGGGCAGAAACTGGCTCTCCAACGTCCCCCAAAGGGTCCTAGATTGCGAGAGGTCACAGGCCAGGCCAAGGGACCCCACCAGTGCACGACTGGGGCCAGGGAGGGTCCGTGGGAGGGCTCCAGGGTGTTTCTGGCCCATCTTGCCCAGTCCCGATCAGACGGACCCCCACAACAAGCTAACCTACCGGTCGGAGCATCTACTTCCTGGTGGTCAGGGCGTGTCACAGCAACTGGTTGAAAGGTCAGACTAACAGTTGGACACTTAGCATATTAGTCTTTTATTATATAGGACTAGAGGCCCGGTGCATGAAAATTCATGCACTGGAGGGGGGGGGTCCCTCAGCCTGGCCTGCCTCCTCTCACAGTCTGGGAGCCCTCAGGGGCAGGAGGCGACCCGGCGATCAGGGGAAGGCGACGCCCCCATCACACCTCTGCTGCTGCCACTGCTGGCAATGCAAGCCTCAGCTGGCCCTGGTTACCTGTGCCTCAGGCGGCTCTGGGTGGCTGGGGGTCCTGAGGGGACTGGGCGGCACCATCTTGTGGCTGTGGGTGCCGCCATCTTTGAGGGCATGGCAGTCAATTAGCATATTCCCTCCTTATTGGCTGTGGGTGCCGCCATATTTGTGACGGTGTGAGGGTCAATTAGCATATTTCCTCTTTATTAGATAGGATACTGTGTCATCTGCAAATAGTGAGTTTTACGTCTTCCTTTCCTATTTGGATGCCTTTTATTTCTTTTTCTTGCCTGATTGCTGTGGCTAGAACTTCTAGCACTGTATTGAATAACAGTGGTGAGAGTGGGCATCTTCGTCTTGTTCCTGATCTTAGAGAAGTTTTAAGCTTTTCACCATTGAGTTTGATGTTAGCTGTGGATTTATCTTGTACAACCTTTATCAAGTTGTAAGCTCTTTCTATACCCATTTTGAGGTGCGGTGGAGTTTGTTTTTTTCATCATAAATGGATGTTGAATTTTCTTAAGTGCTTTTATGCCTCTGTTGAGATAATTATGAATTTTATTCTTGGTTCGGTTGATGGGATGAATCACAATGTTTTGTGAATGTTGAACCACCATTGCATCCCTGGTATAAATTCCATTTGATCATGGTGTATAATCCTTTTAATGTGCTATCGAATTCAGTTTGCTAGTATTTAGTTGAGAATTTGGTATCTATGTTCAGCAGAAATGTTGGCCTGCAACTGTCTTTTCTTGCAGTGTCTTTGGCTGGTTTTGGTACAGAGTAATGTTGGCCATATAGAATGTTTGAAAGCATGCCTTCCTCAATTTTTTGGAATAAAAATTGTTCAAGGATAAGTACTGACTTTTTAATGTTTGGTAGAATTTATCTGTGAAGCTGTCTGGTTCTGGGCTTTTTTTTTGTTGGAAGTTTGTTAAAACACTCAAAACTTCATATATGAAAAAATTAATTCCTCAATTCCATATAAGTTCTCCATTTTTCTTTTGTTGCAAACATGGCCAAACTGGAAAATTGTAACATTTCCTCCTCTACCTCCACTTCCTTTGGCCATATTTTTCAATCCCCTGACATCTAGGGTTTCTGATCTCATTTGTCCAATGCAACTGCTCCCACCAGATCATGAAGGCTCACTGTTGCCAAATCCAGTGGACAAGCATGCCGCCTCTCCTTCCCGCTCCCCGCTCCCACTTCACTAGGTTTGTCCTGTCTCCGGCTCCTTCCCTGCCCTTCTCGTGTTCTCCGCTTCCTTCCTCAGCTCTTCTCGTTACACGCTTCCTGTGGATGATGTTCCTCTCCTCTCACCTGTACGTTAATGACCCCAAACCCCTGTCCTCAGTCACCCCCCCTCATTCCCAACCTCTACTTGCATAGGCCATCTCAGAAATGGCCCACCATCCACCCTGTTGCATAGTTGGAAAAACGGGGTGCACACTTGACTTGTCCCTCTTCCTCACCCACAGCAAAACAATGCCAGTTTGCTCAGTGGTTAGAGCATCAGCCCGCAGACCAAAGGGTCAAAGGTTTGATTCCCAGTCAAGGGCATGAACCTGGGTTGCAGGTTGGATCCCTGCCCGGGTTGTAGCACATGCAGGAGGCAACCAATCAATGTGTCTCTCTCACACTGATGTTGCTCTTTCCCCGCCCACCCCCCTTCTACTCTAAAAATCAGTGGGGAAAATATCCTCGGGTGAGGACTAACAACAAAACAAAAAACAATGCCTAAACCTGTCAACCCTACCACCTACGTACCCATAAAACCACTGATTCCTCTTCTCTCCCTCTGCCATGACCTCTAGTTCTAGTTTCTAGCCTTTTCCTGGGATTGCTACAAAAGCTTCTGATCTCTCCCCTTTCCAAACCCATCTCCACAATGCAACCAGTGACCGAAACCTTAGAGTCTAAGGCACCAACTTCTTCTTAGGCTTAAGGCTCTCCCGTGTTCCTCTGGGTAAAGCCTGCACCTTTAGCATGGCTGACAAGGCCCAGCCTGCCCCCCTCCACCTCTCCCAGCATCGCCATGGGACCCTCTGCCCAGCCATGCCCAACAGGACAGTGTGCCAGCCGGCCTGGGCTTGATCCTGGACCTTTGCTGTCCCCTCTGGAATGCTCTTCCCCTCAGTGCCTGGCTGCCTCCAGCTCAGTCTTCAGCCTCAGCTTGGACCTCTGTTCCTCTGACGCACCTCTTGGCTGCCCCTGTTGGGTGGGTGTCCCCAGAGCAACCCGTAAACACTGCCTTTTTCAGCCATACAGACCTGGCTCCCAGCTGTCCTCCTCTCCTCCTCCTCCAGCATCCGTGCTGCCCCCTAGGACTCTGCACCACCTCCCCGGGGCACTTGTCCTGCAGGGTAGCGGCCTACTTGTGAGCTCCGTGAGGACCGTTCTGCGTCACTTACACTTAGCAGCAAATGGCAGATAGAAGCTGCTCAACAAATGTCCAGTGGGTGACTGAGTCCCGGGAGGATAATGATCTACCAACCTCACCAAGCATGACGGTTCAGTGTATACACAGGAATTCTTTTCCAATTTAGAGTGCTATAAAATTATTGCATTACATTATCATTACTAGTGTCTGGCTACTCCACTCCTTGAGGTCTATGCCTTATTCAAGTTTTTTTGCCCCAGAACTTGATATGTCTGGCATATATTGTTTTCTGCCATTTTTTTTTTAAATTGATTTCAGAGAGGAAGGGAGAGGGAGAGACAGAAACATCAATGATGAGAATCATTGGTCAGCTGCCTCTTGCATGCCCCCAACTGGGGATCGAGCCTGCAACCCGGGCATGTGCCCTGACTGGGAATCGAACCTGGGACTCTCAGTCCACAGTCCGATGTTCTATCCACTGAGTCAAACCAGCTAGGACTCAACCCATTTTTGTTGGTTGTATCAGTGATGCTAAGAAATGAGGAACTACCCTGGACCACACATGCCACTTTGTCTCAGCAGCAGGACTAGAGCTAGGTGTGGAAAGAGAAGTTTGTCCAAATGGAATCCCAGCATAAATGAGATGGCCTGGCTTCTCTGTCCAGAGTGGTCGGAAGCTGTGGAAGTACCAGAACCCCACAGTGGACGTGACGCAGGCAGTGGGTCTGGGGACAGGCTCTGGGCATTCGCAGTGGAGGAGTGTGAGGCCCCCCACGCTTCTGTCCCTTTTAGTAAGTTTCCACTTCAACCTCAGGCGCCGGTATCGGGGTGCGACTTACCGCCCCGCCCAGCCCGGCTGTGCTGAGGTGGCTATTGTCCTAGAGCTCCTTTCCCAGGTCTGTGAGTGGGAGTGGCAGGGGCTCAGCATGAACCATGCAGCCAGGCCCTCAGGGAGGTGAGAGTTGCACGCTTCCAGGTTTCACCACTAAAACGCCCCTCCTCAGCTCTCCTCAGCTCCAGGCCTCAGATCTTCGTCCCACCCGGCTCTCCGTGCCTGCTGACACGCATGAGACGGCAGAAGGCGAAGCCGCTGAAGAGACCCCTTTCCCCCCGCTTTGAGATGACCTCCAGCAGCGGAGGCCTTCCCAGAGCCCCCGACCCTGAGGAAGCGGAGCTGGGACCCCTTCGTTCCATCGGAGCCCAGCTCTGAGGCTAGAGCCCCAAATGGAAGCCAGGTAGGTTTCCTCTCGGCCTGGGATTCTCTGACCGCACTTTGGGCAGCCTCCAAGCACGGTCACAGACTCATGCCATTTCAAGTTGGCTCTGCAGCACCAACTCCAG
Source organism: Cnephaeus nilssonii (assembly GCF_951640355.1). NCBI lineage: Eukaryota > Metazoa > Chordata > Mammalia > Chiroptera > Vespertilionidae > Cnephaeus > Cnephaeus nilssonii. Next base: position 97,126,819 of record NC_137080.1, on the reverse strand, counting down.
GACTTAGGCCGTTAATGGGACCAGTGAAGGGCGGAGCTTGAGGGACTGTGTGGCCCCAACACCTCAGCCTCTTTTGCTCCATTGCTGCCCGGTGACCCAGACCCTGAATGGGGTGCTTGAGTGGAAACGGGAACCTGGCACAGCCCCTTATCCACACCCCTACCTAATGGCTGACCTGGCAAACGGCAGTTTTGCTACAACCCAACCCAGACAACACTATGCCACCAATGAACAACCCATTCACCCTTTCCAAAAGTGAAACCTCCAAGTCCAGCTGCTTGCTTGACAAGGGAGACGTACAGCAAAGCCTTCCGGCCCGGACTCAGGAGAGCGGCAGCTGCTGGGATGCACAGGCCCCGTCAGACAGCTCACCCCGCACCGCGCACCGCGGCTGCACCCCAACCAGGGGGATGGGGCTCAGGAGGCTCGCCGGTGCCCCGCTCTCTGAACCCCCTTCATCCTCAGTGCATACGGGCTTCTGAAAAATGAAACTTAAACACTGCACTGAAAAGGTGGGTCCGCTCAAATCACAAAGGTGCACGCTATTTGTTTTCCAGTAATTAAGACTCTACTTGGACACATTTAATCAACATTTTCACAAGCATTTAGTCTTAACTAAGTATTTTCATCAACAGGAAGTTCTAGAGTTCTAGAATCATACGGTATGAGCCCCAGGAATTTGGAGAACCCTACACACCCCTCTTAATCCAGAAACGTGGACGCCCGAGCACGATCTTGCTCGGCCAGGCTGCAAATTCCAGGCAGGCCCGTCTGTGCGTTCCCCGCCGGGTGCGTAGCCAGCCGGACAGCCGGCGCTCCGTCAATCCTCGCGGGATTGGAGTAAATCCTGTGCGTTCTCACTTGGAGACATCAGTAGTGACACTTCTTCCTGCTGCTCTCCCAGAAGCTCCTGGTAGAACCCAGGTCCAGCAGCGGGGCACACAGGCTGCTGCTCCCACCTGAGGAGTGACAGCCCCTGAAGGGCGGGGCGCAGACCGGGCGCAGAGCCCGCGCTCCCCGGGGCCATGGCATTCCTGAGGTGCGTGGCAGTGGCATCAGACCCACTGACTCGACTCCTAAGAGAACTTTCCTTCGCGGAGAGAAGCCTCCCACCGCTGTCCGTCTCGGGCAGTGCGCCCACCTGAGGCCAGCTGGGGAAAGGCTACAAAGCAGACAATCTTTATTCACAGCTGGGGGGGCAGAGGGGACACCCCGGGTCAGTCCAAAAGCAGACACTGGGAGGGAGACGCACGCCTGGCTCAGCACTCGTCCTCCCCCAGCATGGTGTAAGGGTTTCGAGAGGCCAGGCTGGACACTGGAGCTGAGGTTGGGGTGTCCTCATCCCCTTCCCCCTCCTCATCCGCATCCCGGTCCTCCTCTCCCTCCTCCTCACAGGAGCTGCTCAGCTCTTCCTCCTCCTCCTCCTCTTCCTCCTCGTCACCTGCCGGCCCCACCCTACCCTGCAGAACCACCAGCTCCGTGGTCTCTGGATGGGACTCCCAGGTGCCTGCAGAACCAGAACCAGAAAGAACAGAGGGGAGTTTTCAACAAGGGGCTAAAGCCAGAGGACGACGGGGAAGAGGCAAAGACTAATAAGAATGTCTGTAGCTGCTGGCATGCATGCACCCATCCATCCCGCCTCCCATGTGCTGGGCACTGCACAGCTCTGCACACGTTAACTCCAGTTTTGGGCACCACTTTGCTGGGGGCAACTGGCACCCTGGTTTTGCAGATGAGAGCACGGCCTCAGACAGTAACGCAGCTGGCCGACAGGTGCAGACCCAGGCTTGCCCCGGCGTGTGCCACCAGCCCCCGCGCCTACACTACAGCGGGCGGGGCAGCAGCAGCGACCTTTCTGCTCCAGGTAGCCCGGCGGGTGGAAGCACAGGCGGAGGCGGCCGTCCAGCGCCAGCCTCAGGAGGCTGTTGGCCGCTCGGTACACGTCGTTCCGCGCCGCCTTCGCGGTCTTGTAGCCACGTTTCTCCGCCCAGGCTGAAGGGAGAAGAGAGCGGTGGGGAGGGAAGCTCATGACCCCACTGCCTAACAGATCTTTCCAGTTTCCCCCAGAATGTGCCAAGCCAGAGCTCTGGCTGCCCCTGTACACCAATCTGGGGTGGCCAGTAGCCGAGGAGAGGCGTGGGGACAGGGCAGGGCAAAAGGCCAGGGGAGGAGCCAGGCCCGCGGAACCCACCTTCACAGATGTCCCAGGCACACCAGGGGTGCTCGGCCGCGGGGTCCTCGGCCTCCGGGTGGCGCAGGTGGAGCAGGGCCTGCACAGGGACCCGGGCGGCCAGGTAGCCCACAGCAGTGTAGGGCTCCTGGATCTGGGCGATGGGGTAGATCCCTGCCAGAACCTGCGGGAGCACGAGCCTCAGCACCGGCCTGGACCTCCCGCCTCCCGCGCCCCCTCTGCCCTCGTACCTGCAGCTGCCTGGGCAGAAGGGAGGGGAAGATGAGGCCGGGGCAGTCACAGAGCTTCACGGAGGGCGTCAGAAAGTAGGTCTGAAAGTACCGCGTGTGGCCCGGGGTTCTGGAGACACTCACGACCTTCCGCCCCACCAGCCCGTTGATCAGCGAGGACTTCCCCACGTTGGGGAAACCTGAGGAAAGCAGGCAAGGTAGCGCCCGGCAGCGCCTTCCTCTGCGGCGGGAGGCGGGCGCTGCCGGAGGGCTGAGAGGGACAGGCTCAGGCAGGCAGGGAGCCGCCAGGGCTGCCAGGCCCATCCCGCCCTCCACCCCCGGCTTCGTGACCGCAAGGCCGCCCCCACCGCAGAGCGGCCAAGACTGCAGGACAAGCACGAGGGCGCCGGGCGCTGCGGGCCGATCGCCTCCTCAGTGCCTGCACAGCCCTGCTCGGCACGCTGGCCTCAGTGCCGATGTCCCTTCCGGAGGCTGTTTCCTACACCCCCTCAGCCCCCAACCCCGTGGCCACAGCCTGGAGCCGGTCACTTCAAGCCCTCAGCGGCCAGCCCCCTCTCCGACCGGACCCCATCTTTCCAGGTCACCCATCCTGACTCCTCCATCTCATTCTCACCCCGACTCAAGCACGGGAAAACGTTCCACCCCACTCATGTCCTCACGTCCTCTTGCCCAACTCCGACTCCATGATCCCACTCACCGCCTGTCCCTGTCCAGACCGATCCCTGGTCCCGCTCTCCCCTCCACCTCACTCACCCGGCAAAACCCCCGTCCTGTCAAATGCACTGTCCACTCAGCACCTGCTGCCGCAGCTGCGCCGCCTCCACCAGCGGGCGCTGCTTTCCGCGGGAGGGAGGCACAAACAGCACCCACAGCCATTTCTCTGCCCCTTTACGGTGAGACTCCTTCAAAGACTGGTCTCCTTTGGTCACGTCCTCCTCATGACTATAAGCTGTACCACGCACTCATATCTCTCTCTCTCTCTCTCTCTCTCTCTCTCTCCCCCTTCCCCCCCCCCCCCCCCGAGCCCCAAGGCCCTTCATTTGCTTCTGTAACTTGTTTCCTGAGGCCATTTCTTCTACGGCTCCCTCCTTCTACCTCTGTGGCTTTCTCAGTAAACCTCCTCTTATACTTTGAAAAAAACTGTAACAAACAAGCTGGTTTGGTTCAGTGGATAGTGCTGGCCTGTGGACTGAGGGTCCTGGGTTCGCTTCTGGTCAAGGGCACATGCCCGGGTTGTAGGTTTGATCCCCACTAGGGGGTGTGCAGGGAGCAGCCGATCGATGATTCTCTCTCATCATTGATGTTTCTCTCTCTCTCTCTCTCTCTCTCTCTCTCTCTCTCTCTCTCTCCCCTCTCCCTCTTTGAAATCAATAAAAATATATTTTTTAAAAAGAAAAAAACTAACATACACAAAAATGTGTAAAATATAAATGTGCCAGATGAACCCACCACCCTTCTGGCCCAGAGTATTGCGCTCGTCCCGGAGCCCAGCCCCTCCTGACCACAGCCCTGTGCCCGCGTGAGCCTGACCAGCCTGCCTTCCTGTCAGGGTGATGACCTGTGTACCCCTGAACCATGCAGTGCAGTTTCAGCTTTTCAACTTGACACAAATGGACGCCTGAACATGAGAGTCTGCCTGGCTCCTGGCTCCTAGCACTGCGCAGGCTCCGCTGGCCGCCCAGCAGGCTTCCCCTCCTCCCCTCACTGAAGCCACCCGTTCCCGCGCCAGGTCACGGGGCAGGTCTCTGCTCTCCTCTCACTTGACTTAGCAACCCGGGGCACAGCGAGCCCTCCTTTCCTCTCCAACACACGGCTCATTTGACACGGGGGCTCCCTGCTCCTCCTCCGCCCACCTCTGCACCTATCACTTCTCCCACATCTCACCCACCCAGGACTCTACGTACCAGGCATACCCACCCGTGGCTCCCAAACTTAAATCTCTCCCAAATTCCAATCTCGTCCTCTTCCCTAGACTCCAGGCTCGCATACCCACTACCTATTCAACATCTCCACTAGGGATACGCTTTTAATCTCGAAATTAATGTCTGAATCCCCTCCGTCTGCAGCCCCTCCAGTCTGCTCCTCTCCCACCTTCCTGTCTCGGTACTCCAGCGGCTCAGGACAACACCTGGCGCCCACGGCGCCACCTCGCGGCGCCTCTGCCCACACTTAGGACCCAGGCAGCTCCTGCGCACAGCGCCGTTTCTCACCAGACCGGGAATAAACCCCAGGGCCTTCTCTTAGCCAGTCCTTCAGGATGTGGCCCACCTGCCTGGCTTCACGGCTCGTCCCCTGGCTGGGCCCAAGTCAGCAAGCTCGTGCCCACCGCAGGCCCTCTCGCTTGCCCCTCCCACTCCACAGCCGCTCCTCCACCAGCCTGGGCTCTCCTTGGAGCCTCCCGGGCCTCCTCTTTCAGGCGCTCTCTATCCCTTTCCTTGTCCCTAAATACCACCTTTCAGGTGACTGCTCGATGTATTCACTAGAACAAGCTCCGTGAAGGGAGGGGTGTTTCTGCCATCTCCACGCAGCACCTGCGCCAGCCCCTGGCACCTCACGCTCAGGAGCGGACGCAGGAACGGAGCTGAGGGGAATCCAAACTCAGGGCTGCCTGTGTCCCAGCCGCGGCTCGCCCTGCCCCCCCTCCAACACAGGCAAGTCCGTGCCCAGGCCCGAGAGAGGGCACAGGGCCTGGAAAGGAGGCGTCTGCCGGAGGCGGCAGGCCGTCAGCAGTGGGGAGGCTTCCCCGACAAACCGGAGACCAACAGGAAGGTGGGGGCACTGCATGGAGCCACCTGGGCAGCCCCTGACTTCTAGGCCGGGCCCTTTTGGTTCTAGTAACACAACTCTGCCAGTCACTTCTCCGCTCTCCCACCAGAACTAAAGGGCCCGGGCCTGCTCAGACACTCCGCGGTCCCCACCACGAGCAGACAAATCTCTGCACTTCGGGGAGTCTCCCGGACAATAGACCTCGCGGCTTAAGATGCAGGAAGGAACCAACATTTGCTAAGCTCCTACTATGGACTAGTTAACCACAACTGAACAGGTCACACACATAGGTCACTCAGAACAGTGCCCGGAGGCAGTAAGACCAGACACTGCCACAGTCTAACAATTCTTCTTCTTATCCCCGCACCTGTCAGGCTCTCTCTGGACTCCTCCCTGCACTCCTCACATCTGCTCTCTGACTTGGGTATCACTGTCATCATTTGAAAACCAAAGCACCTAAGACCCAGGGTGAGTGAATACTTGCTCGAGACCTGTAGCCACTGAGAAGAGGTGGAACTTCACGCCTGCGGCCTCGCGAGACCCGGGAGCCCAGGGACCCGCCGCTCCCCTCCTTTCCAAGTGTCCAGCCCACCCTGCGCAGGCCGCCACTTCCTCACCCACGCAGCCGATGGTCACCACCCCGTCCTTGTAGCGCTCCTGGGTGGGGCCGGCTGGCTCCATTGCCGAGTCAGTCTGCTGCTCCACCAGGACCGCGGGCCCGTCCTCCTCTTCTTCCTCCTCCCCCGAGGCACTGCCCCAGGCGGCCCCAGCCACGTCGCGGGCAATCTTCTCCCGCCAGCTGCTCAAGTCCACTGCCCAGGAAGAAGATGAAGAGGGCTCTCCCTAGGGCCGCCGTCCACGATGGCACGACGGGGCACAGCCGGGTACCTGATGCCCTCGAGCTGGACAGTGACAGGCTGCACAGCCCGACCCTCCCCGGCCTGCACTGACCTCACCCTGGAGTCCAGTTTCCTGAAAGCCCCGGGAAGCCCTGCCTACCTGCCGCCTCTCTGGCCCCAAGGCCCTCTCCACCCTCCCTGGGCCCCCACCACGTCCATACGGGGCTGGCTTCAGGCAAGGTGAGCCGAGTGACTCTGGGCCTTGGGTCTCCACAAACCTTTCCCCGCCGTGATGGCTTCACAGGCTCTCAGCAGCTGCTCCGGCCCCATGGCCCGCGCCCATCCTCTCCCCCGCCTCCGACTCTTCTTCAGCACTGATCCAAGGGGACAAAAGGGTTGGCACATCCCCCCTGCCACCATCCTCAGGTCCAAAATCAGGTATCCCCCTGCCAACAAGCCTCCCTGTTCCCGTCCCCTGCCACCCCCTTCCCTGCTGCCCTCCTCACTACCCACTCACCGCCGCTATGATCCTGTGGGATGCGAGGGTCCCGAGGGAAAGAGGTGAAAAGGACAATGTGGAGCTGGGGAAAGTGTTGGTGGAAGTAATGCTTCCAGGCAACCACAAGAGCCGGCGGGGCCAGATCCACCTTGTTCAGCACCAGCACCAGGGCCAGGCCAAGCTCTCCGGTCACATACTCATACAGTGCCGGCGGGAAGTTCACCACCTGGGACGGGCGGGTAAGAGGAGGAGCAGTGAGAGGTCAGCCCAAAGCTCTCGGCCTCCAGCAGACACAGCTTGAGACAAGACCCTGGTGGCAGCGGGTTCTGGGACAAAGGGCAAATCAGCCCCACGGAACTATGAAGACAAAACCGGCCAAGTGCTACCTGTGCGCCCGCCTGTGCGGGAGTGCGTGTACAGGCCGCTACGGGCCTCCCCCCAAGTCCCCCCCCCCCGCCTCCCCCTCCCACTGCAGGGCCACAGCGAGGTGGGGCACAGGCTCACACAGGCCGTCCAGCAGAGCCCAGGCCCTTAGCCACCACCCAGCATGCCAGGTGAGTCCTGCGCTCACTGGGGGGCAGGGCACGGGAGCCCCCAGCTGCCTCATGGCACTTTCTACTGGCTTAGCTCTGCTGGGCTGGGAAACAGGGTAGACAGGTTTTCATCAAAGGGATGACGGAGAGGAGGGACAGGCTGTGGCCCCGGCGAATAAAGAACAGAGTCCCTGACAGCCGGCAGGAGACTGCAAAGGAAGGGCACCGTCTCCCAGCACCTGCCTCTGCCGGCCCCACGCGGTCCTCCTCCTCCTCGCACTTGCCCAGCTCACGCCAGTACTCACTGGGTGCCGGACATCAGTGATGAGCAGGACGATGTCAGACATCTCTAACACTCGCCACAGCTGCCTCCACGTCTGAAAAAGAAAGTCAATGGAAAAGGATCTGAGCCTCGAGTCCCTCTCCTGCCTGACCCCTGACCAGTTCAAGTTCACCCTTCGTCGCTACGCCCCACTCCTGTCCCCGCTCCAGTCACACCTCCAGATTGTGCTCAAAGTAGCTGAGCTTCTCTGAGGTGTACGCCCCATGAATCTTCCCAAGATACTCCTGGAAGCTCCGCTCCTCCTGGCTCATTAGTTGCTCCTTGGACATCTCGTAGCGCCAAGGGGGGCGCCGCGGGAAGTCCAGCACTGCAAAATCACGGAAAACCCAAGAAGTGCGAGGAGAGTTTCAGGTGTACCCCAGACCCTCCTTCCCCAGCCCGCTCCCCGTCTCACACTCCCCAGCCACAGCTGGCTGAGCTCCCCGCACCGGAACCAGGCTGGTAGACCTCCTGGATGTCCAGCTCCAGCATCTCGGCGCTGACGGGCTGCAGCACTTGCTCCCGGGCTGCCCTCTTTCTCTTCTCCACCTCCTCCCGGCTGTCCCGTTCAAAATGCAGTCGGTATCTACAGAGACCATGGCGCCACGGCAACCCTGTGGTCACACACTCCACTCCCGTGCAGACACTTCGCTAGCTCTCCCAAGGCTGCCTGCCTCCTCCCCGAGAGGCCTCGCCCAGGTCCCTCTCTCAGGCAATACCCTCACCCTCTACGCCTGGCGCCTTCCAGCCCCGCGGAAGGGAACATGGCGGGCCAGGAGACCCGGGCAGCCCAGCCCCACCACCTCCAGGGTCCAGCCGCCGCCGCGGCCAGCTCCCCGCCCCCCCCCTCATGCTCTAACTTCCTGGGAGGCGGGAAGGCCCAGTCTCACCGATTTGGGTCAAAGCCTCGCGGGCCCAGCCCCTGGGGAGGCTGCTGATTGAGCCGACGGATCTGATGGGTCACAGACTCGCCGTCCGAAGTGTCGGTCTGCTCCTCCCGCCGCTCCCGGCTGCCGCTGCGGCTGTTGGAGCTGGACCGCAGCCCATCTTGAAGCCCTGCGGGAGGAGCCGGTGACGCCGGGGCCAAACGACCCCTCCCCGGTCGTCCCGGCTCCGCTCCCGTCACCCCACCTCACTCCTTGGGCGGCCCGACCCCCCAGCCACCCGGCTCCGGGCCCTCCCGGAGGAGCAAGGGGTCCCTCCTCCAGCAGGAGGGGTGCCCTCCGCCCACTCTCCCTCCTTCCCCACCCTCTTCACGGAGGGCGCTGCCGAAGGCATCCGCTCCGCAGTCCCCGCGCGTGGCGGGCGCCCCCGCCCGCTCCCACGCCCCCGAGGGGCGGCGGGCACACCCCCCTCCCAGATGCGGGAGCCCGCGCCCCGCGCCCCGCACTCACCTCGCTTCCGCTCCCGCTTGTCCTGCAGCTGCTTCTTCTTCTGCTTCACGCTGAAGGGCTTCTTCCTCGGCATGGCCCGGACCGCCCCGGACCGCCCTCCGCCCCGCTCCCCGCCTCAACCGACGCCCCTCCCGGGGCGGCCAGGCCGCGGGCCCGGGACCCTCGAAGGGGCGGGGCCGGCGGTGACGTCGGCGGGCGGGCCGCAGCCGGGCGGGCGGGAGCGGGGCGCGAAGGTGTGGGGTCCCCGCACGTGGGAGGCCGCGGCACCGAGAGGGCGCGGCGGCGGCGAGGAGGCGGCGCGCGTGGGAGGCTCGCTCCCTCCGGCACGGGCGCTACCACCTCGCGCTCGGAAGGGGGACCGCTCGGCCGCTCCGCCCGGCGCGCCGGGGGGCCGGGGGCGGGCCGGTCACCGCGGGCGAGGGCGGGCGCCCCGCCGGACCCCGGTTCCCGGTGGAGGGTGAGGAGGAGCCGGTCCACGGGTCCTCAGCGCCGGCGAGGAGGGAAACCCGGGGACCAGCTGGGGACGGAGGTCAGAGGTCACGCAGTGGTGCCTCGGGTGTTACCATAGCAACCGGGGCCGGATGTGGCGACCTTCGGGTGCGACGGCCCTCGGGCCCGGCGGAGAGCCCGCGGCCGCGCGGAGGAGCGGGGGGCGTCCCGCGGGGCAGGAGGCCTGGCCTTCGCGGGCGCAGCGGGGGCGGCGGCGCGGGGCGGGTGACGTGAGAAACCGCACAAAGGCTCCCGCAGCCTCCCGGAAACTCCACGGGGCGCCTCTGCCCCCGCCGTCGCCCCGGAAGCGGAAACAGAAGCACGCGCTCCCGGCCCCGCCGCCGCCGCCACGATGCCGAAACGGAAGAAGCAGACGCAGCTGCAGCCGCCGCCCCAGGTGCCCGAGCGGGAGGCTGGGGACGAAGGCGACGGGCGGCCTGCGGGTGAGGAGCCGGGAGCCGGGAGCGGGCCGGCGGCGCGAGGGCGCGGCGGGCGGCGGGGGGGCGGCGGGGCCCGTCAGCTCGGCCCTCCCCCTTCCGCGGGCCGGGGAGAGGCGGCCGGAGGTGCGCGGTGCGGTGGCCGGGGCCGTCTGTGGCGGACGCCGGGGTGTGGGCGAGGCCAGCTCCGGGCGGGTTGATGGCCGCAGCGTCTGGCTGGGGAGGAGAAAGCCAGGTCTCCCTTCCGCTTTGCCCCCTTGAACGAGTCTCCCCTTTTTGTGAACCCCGGAAACTTTCGCAGAGGAAAGAGCAAATAGATGGGGTGAAAGCTCGTAACTCTGCTACGAATTACCTAGTTTTACTGGTTGGATTAAAAACGGAGCAATGCAACCAAAACCTAAGAGCAGGATCGCCAGTCCTTGGTGCGCTATAACGACCGTGCTTTGTGTCTGCTCTTAGGACCGCCCAGCCTCCTGGGCCCTCCCCCCATGGCCAATGGAAAGCCTGGTGACCCCAAGTCAGGTGAGCAGGAACGGGCCCCGTCCTTTGATAGGTTCTGGAGAAGGGAGCGAGGGAGGGACTAAAACCCAGGAAGGTTTTTAAATCGAAAGATCGGGATCCGGTACCTAAATGAAGAGATTTTGTGTGTTCCCGGATTGGAAAACTCAAATATTGTAGATTCCATGCATTCCCAGTTATACTACCCTTGTTTTGTTTTTGTTTTTTTGGTGGAAATAAGAATTCTGCATTATTGTATGGAAATGCAAAGGATCGAGGAGAGATTGCAAAGCCAGTCTTGAGGTGGGAGGGCGCACTGCACAGCAGGCTTGCTCTACAGCTAGTTATGTAGTGTTGGCGCAAGGACAGGCGAGTAAGTCAACAGAACAGCATTGGGTCCCCTATCGGCCCACGCACATGTGGACACTTCCTTTATGATGAAGATGGAACTGAAATAGTGGTCTTTTTAGCAAATGATGCTGGATTAATTGGATACCCAAGGGGGAGATGAAATTTGACCTGTTCATACCACATACAAACATCAATTCCAAGTGGAATCTCGATCTAAGTGTAAAAGGTAAATAATTCTAGAAAATAAATTTATCTCATGGTCTTAGAGTAGATAAGCATTCTTACACAGAAAACACACATTAACCATAAAGGAGAGCTTTGTCAACTACCACATTAGCAAATACAAACTTTCGTTAATCAAAAGACACCATTAAGAAATTAGAACAGGCCCTAGCTGGCTTGGCCTGATCCCCAGTGGGAGGTGTGCAGGAGGCAGCCGGTCAATATTTCTCTCTCATCATTGATGTTTCTATCTCTCCTTCTCCCTTCCTTTCTGAAATCAATAAAGAAGTATCTTTTTTTAAAAAAAGAAATTAGAACAGAAGATGCTTACAATAAATGTAACCAATAAAGAGCTCATATCCAGAATATATAAAGAACTCTTTGGGACAGCCTGTTAGAAAAGTGGGCAAAGGACTGAATAGACACCTCATTAAAACCAAAATCTAATTGGCCAAAAACGTGTGCACAATACCATCATTAGTTGACAAGTAAATGCAAGATAAAAACATGCCGCTTTGAAATTGAAATGCTGGAGTGCTGTCAGTGGGATTGTAAAATGGTGTAGCCACTATGGAAAGCAGTATGGAGATTGCTCAGAAAACTAAAAATATGCCCCGCTGGCGTGCCTCGGTGGTTGAGCCTTGACCTGTGAACCAGGAGGTATGATTCCATTCCTGGTCAAGGCACATGCCTGGGTTGCAGCTTGATCCCCCATTTGGCGGGGCGGGGGTGGGGGGGTGCAGGAGGCAGCCAATCGATGATTCTCTCATCATTGATGTTTCTATCTCCCTTCATCTCTGAATTTGATAAAAATATATTTTAAAACAAATTTAACCCTTTGCACTCGCTTGCTTTTTTCTCGATTCCTTTATTCTAATGTTAACCGTGTGGGGTCACACTCGACATCCGAGTGCAAAAGGTTAAAAATAGAACTACCATATGATCCCGCAATTCCACTCTGGAAAGCAGGATCTTGAAGAGATTTGCACACCCATGTTCATAGCACCATCCACAACAGCCAAGAGATGGAAGCAACCCAAATGTCTGCTGACGGCTGACTAAGAAATATGGTGTATTCATACAGTGGGATGTTACTCAGCCCCCAAAAGTGAAAATCCTGTAAGAGGCTATCGTGGATGAATCTTGAGACCATTATGCTAAATGTAATAAGCCACTCACAAAAAGACAAATACTATATTATTGCTCTGATATAAGGTGTCTGAAGCAGTTAAATTCATAGACACAAAGTAGAAAGGAGATTGCCAGTTTAGTAGCTATGGAGTTTTCAGTTTTGCAAAGTGAAAAAAGTTCTGGAGATCTATTTCACAATCATGTGAATTTATGTAGCACTACTGAGATGTACACTTAAAAACAGTTAAAATGGCAGGTTTTATGTTAGCTGTTTTACCACAAAAAAACTTTTCACACTCAGCAGATGCCAGAAACAAAAAAGATTGACAATAACCTGGTGTTGTCAATAACTGCTGGTGGGGGTGAAACTGGTACAGCCATTTTGGAGAAAGTTTGACATTATTAAACTTGAGCATACATATCCTCTAGGACCCAATAATACCTCCGCTAGGCATATACTCAACAGAAATGCATACATGTCAACAAAGACGTGTAAGAATGTACATAGAGCAATTTTAGTTATAGCCCAAATTGGAACCCACCCCCATGTCCATCAGTAGAATGGACAAACTGCACTGCATTGGAAACCAGCGAACTGCTGCAGGCAGCCTGGACGAATCTCACTAACGTGATGTGAGCAAAAGGGGCCAGACACAAAAGACAGGCTGTATGATCCCACTTAGGCCAAGTTCAAAAACAGCCAGAACTTCGCTGTGGTGCCAGAAGTCAGACAGTTCCCTTTGGGGCGGGGGGTGACTCCTGGAGTGTTAAGTCCTATCCCTTCTCCTGGGTTGTGGAAACACAAAAGTGTTTGGTCTTTGGTGATAATTGAGTCGTGCACTTGAAATCGGTGTATTGTGTGTGTGTGTGTGTGTGTGTGTGTGTGTGTGTGTGTGTGTGTGTGATGTACTTCAGTTTTTAAAAATCAGGGCTGCTTTCTTCGGATTAAGTTGGCCATTGATGACCTTTCCGTGGTTCTCTCTCTGTCCAGCTCTCCGCGGAGGTCCCCCGGGACCCAGGGGACTGATGATTCCACCGCTGCTGAGTCTCCCACCTCCTCCCCGGGGCAGGGGCCCAGTGTGGGGAGGCTTAGGCCCCAGGTCTCGCCCATATGGTCGAGGTTGGGGGGTCAGTGCTGAGCCTCCTTTTCCTGGACCAGACCAAGGTAGTCTCCCCAGGGGAGGCTTTCACAAAGAACAGAGACATCCTCGAAGGCTCAAAAGCTGGTCGCTTGTCAAGAATGCCTGCCCCCTCGAGGATGCAGCCCCGGTTATGGAAGGTGAGGTCACTTGCTTATGCCTATATACATTGACTCCCCATCACTCTCAGGGTGACCAGGACTCTTCCTTTGTCCTTTTGAAGTGGGAGTAGCTCTGAATGTTTTCCTCCCAGGAGAAAGACGAGCCTTCCGGAGTGCCGGGGAAGGGTGGGGAGCAGGAAGTCTGCCCGCCCTCCGCTTTCCGGGACATTGGTTTGCTTCCTCACTCACATTTTAAATTGCCGTTTTCACTTGTTCACAGACAAATCTAACCGCCCAGTCTGCCGACACTTTGCCAAAAAAGGCCACTGTCGATATGAGGACCTCTGTGCCTTCTACCACCCAGGCGTCAACGGGCCTCCTCTGTGAGACTGCCTTCTCAGCGGGGCTGGAGGGAGCCCGTCACCGAGCAGCCGTGTATTTCCCGCCCCACCTATCACCTCCCCATTCGGGGTTCAGAGTTGTGTTTCATCACTGGGGTAGGTGGGCACTCTTTCTGCTGATCCGGCCTCCGGAGCCTCGCCTTGAGGCCCCCGTCTCTGCTCCCTCGGCTGCCTCCTGGGTCCTCGGCCCTCGCCACTGACTGCCGAGCAGGAGACGGACTAGTTGCCGCCTCTTGTGTGTCTGTCCACCAGCCGCAGCGCTGCCCTCGAGTCCTGAGCCCGGAGCAGTGTCCCCCACTCCCCCTGCTGCTTGTTGCCAGCCCCCCTGTGCGAGCCCTGCCCCAGCGCTGTGCTGCTGGAGGAACCCCGGGGTGTCTGGCCTGGGGTCCAGTTTGGATGACGCCGGGCCCTTCCCGAAAAGCCGCTCACCTGCTCTGGGATCCCGTGGTTTCCCCGCCGGTAGCAGGGCCGGAGATCGCTGTGCGGGATGAGCGCACCCCGTAGCCTGTCTCAGTGTCCGTGGCATTTCTGTGGCTTCTCCGCACTAGAGTGTTTCTGCCCCAACGAGGGAGGCTGGGCTGCCTCTAGGCTCTCCCCACCCCAACAAGGGAGCATGGGGACTTCCCGCAAGACTGCCACCCTGGCCCCCCCGTTCTGGTGCCACTTTCTCTGGGTGTGACCCGGGCCAGGAGGTGTGCTCTCAGCCTCCGGCGGGCCTGCCCCGTTTCCTCCCCAGCCGAGCTCCTTAGCCCAGTCCTTGGGAGGCCCCGGGCCTCCGTGTGAATTCTGTGAATCTCCGCCTGGACAGTCCTGCCCTCGCCCACCTCCGGCACTGCTGCTGGTTGTTTTCTGTGAAAACGGCAATGAGCAGACTCGGTCTTGAACTGGCCCTGAGGCCATGGGTCAGGAGTTGTGTGGGCAGCGGGGAGGGTGAGAGCCGTTGGAGAACTGAAAATGAATTTTGTTTCTTTTTAACGTTTTTTATATCAGTAATAAATGCAGTGGGAACAAGCCTCTTTAATCCTGTGCTGTGGCTCCCCCAGGTGCAGGGGGCTGTCCTGGAGACCTGGGTTCCTGGGTTCCCGTGCAGTGGGCGAGGAGAAAGGCGGTGCTGAGGTTCCTTCCAGGCCGGAGGGGCCCTCAAATCGACCGGCTGCATTACGTTCAAGGGAAAGGTTTTGTGGGAGAAAAGCAAAGCCAGGTGTCGGGATAACTTCAAGCGTTTGCTCTGCCTGTAGCTGGGTGTTTGCTGAGTGGTAGTGACAGCGGCATCCAGCGTCTGGAGTGCCTCTGGGCCAGGCAGTGCGCTCGGCACCACAAGTCCCTGAGCTGAAAGCAGTGAGTTGGAAACCCGCAGGGGGAGACATGTTTACCAAAAAGTCACAACTACGTGCAAGTTAGACCTGCTGATAGTGCTGTAAAGCAAGACATGCCCGGCTAGTGTGACTCAGTGGTTGAGCATCAGCCTCTGAACCAGGAGGTCACCCATGGTTCGATTCCTGGTCAGGGCACATGCCCTGGTTGTGGGTTCAGTCCCCAGTGTGGGGCGTGCAGGAGGCAGCCGACCAATGATTCTCATCATTGGTGTATCTGTCTCTCCCATTCCCTTCCTCTCTGAAATTAATAAAATATTTTATGGGGGAAAGAGAAGAAAGGGGGAGTATGTGATAAAGGGAAGCTTGGGAGATGACACCTGGGGCCAGCTCGGAAGGACAGTCGGGTGAGGTGGGAGAGCAGTGCAGGCAAATTTTTAAGTAAAGCCTTAGGAGACTTTCAGGCAGGTCAGCATCACAGAAGATCACCTTGGTGTGGAGACCTGTCCACGCTGGAGGTGGAGGTCATAGCTGCTTCAGTCACCGGCGAGTCGCAGTGGTAGCGTGGGCGGGAGTGGAGTGGAGAAGAGGACTTGGAATAAGTCATGATGCGAGTGTTGAGGTTTCTCGGGCAGCTGTGGCTTGCGTGACTAAGTGCCGTGTTCAAAAGAAAGGCATTGAGGAAAGCAGCAGGGTGCCACTCACCTCTTTTGAAATGGTTGTGTTTGAACTGCCTTTTTAAAGGGGAGATATCAAGTAGGTAGTTGAATATACAGTCTGGTATTCAGATTAAAATGAGGCATAAACCTGTTATCTGCATATAGGTGATGGTTGAAGCCCTGAGCACAGATACACTATTCACTCTGTAAACATTAAGCGCCTACTATGGCTCAGTATATCAGCTGCGAGTTCAATTGTAACAGAGACCAAATTAGTTTTCTCACGAGTCGAGAGGTAGACAGTCCATGGCTTGTGTGGCAATCATGCCACCACAAGTTCCCTGAGAGTTACCTCCCCCCAGATCTCCGCTCCACAATCTCTGGGGTCAGTCCAAAGTGGAACCCCAGTGTGCTCATCCATGCTGCAAGCCTCAGGCTGCAGGAAGGGCTATGCACACCAGCTGTCTTGGACGGAATTTCCTCCAGCTGACAGGATATATGCCACTGGCTGTGAGTCCCATGGCCAGTACCTCGCTCCGGGAAGCCATGTGCTGAGCGAAATGTTGGACTTTCAGCAGGTGACAGCGGGGTGGGATGAACGTCCTCTACAGCCCTCCTCCGTGCTGACGTTTCCAGTTGTGGTAGAAAATAAGAGTGAAACCCTGTCAAAGTGGGTCTGTTAACTCGGAAGAGTTTATTCATTACAAGAGGGTTAGGAATGACAGGATTGGGGCCGGGTTAGGGGAAGGGGAAGGTTCCAGGAAGCGAGGGGGGGGGGGTCTGGATTGGGAGCTGTCAGGAAGTAAGGGCACTTCTGTGATTGCACATCTTAATCTCATCTCAGAAGGAAGGAGGAATGAAACATGGGTAAAGTTAAAATGGTAAAAAATAAAATTAAAAATGGCCGTCACTCATTGTAGCCAAGAGGGGGCTGTTGAGTATTGCTTGGTATTTATGGCTCACGCTGTGACATAGTTTTTGTCCGTGCTTAAGCAAGCCCACCACTGTTGGTCTTCATCACTGTCGCAGAATGACCTTGTCTGCCCTTGGTGCTCTAAGGTTTACAATGAACATGAGAACACCAAGGCCAGCTGTGAGCACCAGGCTACTTTCCAGTTGTTTTTCTCAAAAGTAAACATTGATTAATGATATAAAGGATACAAATTGGGTATTACAGAGAGGATAATGGGGCTGCTCGAGAGGTGGTTGACAGACCTGTCTGAAGGATCTGGTTGGCGTCACCTGGGAGGAGAATGTCAGGTGGAAAGAAGAGAGCCCAGAACTCAGCCGTGCGGAAAGCTGACGATGGCCAAGGCCGAGCAGACAGGAGGGACGCTGGAGAGGCATCTGCCAGGCACCACGCTGAGTTCTTATGTATTGTCTTACTTAAGCCTCACACTCCTTCAGGGAATCCTCTAGTGCCTTCTCTGAGCCAGGCCCCATTTAGGAGCTGGGGGTATACCAGTGAAAAAGACAAAACCTGGCCCACACGGCACTCAGTTATTGAGGACGATCAACAGTGAGACGTGTAATATCTCAAGTGTAAGTGCTCTGAAGAAGAGTGAAGGCAGAGGCTGCAGGTAACATGGGAAGAGAGGAATAAAGCCCGAAACTAAATGAGGAAGCAACCACACGAATATTGGGGAATGCATTCCCGGCGTAGGGAGCAGCACGGGCAAAGGCCCTGAGGTGGAAGTGAGGCTCAGTGTTTGAGGTGGAATAGAAGGCCTATGAGGCCAGCCTGGCAGATGAGACCAGGAACCCCGACTGGCCAGGCCATACCGAGCATTTGGATTTTCTTCTGAGTGATTTGAGCAAATGGTGTACATTTTAAAACTTCTGACACTGGCTGGGTGGCTTAGTGGCTAGGAGCTTCGTCCAGTACACGGGAAGGTCATGAGGGCTCAAATACCGGTCAGGGCACATACCCAGGTTGTGGATTGGGTTCAGTCCCCAGTCAGTATGCATATGGGAGGCAACTGATCCATGTTTCTCTTTCACATGGATATTTTTCTACCTCTCCCTCTCTAAAGTCAATTAAAATTAAAATAAATCTTATACTGACTGAAGGACAGACTCAAGGAGAATAACAGCAGGAAGAGCAGTTAGGAGGCCACTCCTGTAGTCACGGGAAAGAGATGGCTTGCTCGGGGGTAGAAGTGGAAAGAAGTAGAGAGATTTAGGATGTGTTTTAAAGTCTCAATTGATGACAACTCATCTTTCCAATTGCTCAGTTTAGAAACCTCAGAGTCATCCTTAATTTGTAATATCTGACATCCAATTCATTAATCAAATCCACTGGCTCTTTTTTTCAAATACTAGTGGCCCAGTGCATGAAATTCATGCACATTAAAAGGGAATTAATTAGAGGAAATATTTTAATACTAGAGGCCCAGTGCATGATTAAATCATGCACGTGTAGGGTCCCCTAGTCCTAACCTGCCATCCAGGCCATATCCACTGCCCCGCAAAGCCTAGCACGCTCCGCGGACACTGCTAACAGCCTGCTCCCCGCTTTTGATGGCAGGGGGTCCGCTGGTGCCGGAGAGGACACAGCTCCCTGCTTTCGATCGCGGGGGAGCTGGCTGGCTGGCTGCTGGTGCACCAGGCCTTTCGAAAGGAGCCTTTCAAAAGGCCTGGTGCACCAGCGGACAGCCAGCCAGCTCCCCCACTTTTGATGGTCCGCAGCAGGACGTGGGATCGCTGCCCCAGAGGCCCCTTCTGTGCCGCAGCACAGCCATGGTGCAGACGCTGAGCTCGCGCCGCCACTGGCGACGTGAGCTCAGCGTCCCGCCGGCCCAATTGGCCACCCCGAGTCCCGCCCCCTGCACCTCCCGCTGGCCCAATCGTGGGTGTAGCGGAGTGATGGTAATTTACATATTACCCTTTTATTATGTAGGATTGCTATTTGCCCTTTCTCTATAATAGAAGTGTCAGAGATGAAAGAAAATTAGTAAAATGTATATGAAAATCTTCCTCCTGTCAGAGCCTGGGGTGAAGGGCGCGGCCTGAGGTCCCCCGGCCCAGCCTTGGGGCAGGGAGCGCGCCTTGGGGTCCCCCGTCAAGCCCCTCTGGGTGGGGGCTTGGCCAGCCTGGACTGGGGCGGGTGGTGTGACCTGAGGTCCCCTGTCAAGCCCCACCATGGGGGTGCAGCCTGAGGTCACCTGGCCTGGACTGGGGTGGGGGTCTCAGCCTGAGGTCCCCTGTCAAGACCTGCTGGGCAGGGGGCGCAGCCTCAGGTCCCTGCTAATTGCTCGTTATGGGAACCCCACCTCTGCTGTGGGCGCAGCCATCTTGTGTTACAGGAACCCCACCTGCGCTGTAGGTGCAGCCATCTTGTGACAGTGTGATGGTTAATTTGCATATTACCTCCTTATTATATAGGATATCCAGAAATCAGCCCTTCCCCCACCTCCACTACTATCTTCCTGGTCCAAGTCACCTCTAACTGGCAGAAGCTAATTCCAGCATGTCATAAATGCAAATTTTCATCAAAAGGTTGATGGAACCTGGAGGCTTCAGCAGGGCTGAAGATACATATTATTGCCTGCTGGAATGGCCGAAGGCATTTCCCCAAACCTGAATTTACATAAATGATTTCCTGTTGCCAGAAAGCTGAGGGCATTTCTATTTACATGTTATTGCCTCCTGCTGGCCAAACACCTGAACAGCCGAAGGCAGTTCCCCCAAATCTGAATGCCTACTGTATATCAAACCTTACCTTTTGATGTGTATATCTGCTTTGCTTTAGCGCAATTTGTGCTAATAAAAGAGCTAGGGTCCAGAGACTCAGAGAACTTGGTTACTGAAGCTAAGCCCTCCTCTGGCTTTCCCATATATTACAAATTTATGTCATATATATATATATATATGTATGTATTTAAATATATTTTATTGATTTTTTACAGAGAGGAAGGGAGAGGGATAGAGAGTTAGAAGCATTGATGAGAGAGAAACATCGATCAACTGCCTCCTGCACACCCCCTACTGGGGATGTGCCTGAAACCAAGGTACATGCCCTTGACAGGAATCGAACCTGAGACCCTTGAGTCCGCAGGCCGACACTCTATCCACTGAGCCAAACCAGTCAGGGCCAAATTTATGTTATATTTCTAATCTCTTTATCAATTTACACACAGCGCCTTCTCTAGATTCCTGAACCCTTCCAGATGCTGGATATCACCCCAGCATTACCTAACGGGTCTCCCTGCTTCTGTCATCCTGCCTACCCCATACCCTTAGTCTAGTATCAGCACAGCACCCAAAGTCATTCTTTTATTTTGTTTTTTATTCTCATGCGAGGATATTTTTCTATTGATTTTTAGAGAGAGTAGAAGAGAGAAGGAAAGACAAAGAGAAACATCAACGTGAGAGAAACACATCAGTTGGTTGCCTCCTGCATGCACCCTGACCAAGGCCCGGGCCAGGGAGGAGCCTGCAACCAAGGTACGTGGTCTTGACCTGAATCGAACCCAGGACCCTTTGGTCCGCAGGCTGATGCTCTATCCACTGAGCCAAACCAGCCAGGGCCAAAGTCATCCTTTTAAAATGTAGGCCAGGTTAGGTGACTTCTCTGCTCAAAACCTTGTAATGACTTCCATTTTAGTCAAGAGTAGAAGCCAGTTCCTTAAGATGACCTGAAAGACCCTTCCCAATGCAGACCCTCTGTGCTTCCCTGCTCACCTCTCCAGCCCTGGCTGCCTCCCACCGCTGGCCTCGCTCTGTGCTCCTCAGGGAGGCCCAAGACACTTCTGCTGTGGGAGGGTTCTTCTGGAACTCCATGGGGCCAAAACCCGCCCTTTCTGCAGGGCTTCGCCTTACTTTCATCTCACCAAGGCCTCATGAACAGTCTCTTTAGAACTGTGATCTGCTCTCCTGATACTTTTTACCTTAGTCTCTATTTTCTTTTTTCCATAGCATTATCTCTTCTGCTACTGATATAAGCAAAGATCCTTGCTTTACTTGGTTATATCCCAAGACACTAAGTACAAGGGTACCTTGCACATCCCATTCAATAAATACTTTTTTAAAATAAAACTAGGTATGGTGCATGAAATTCTTGCACTGGGGGTGGGGGTCCCTCAGCTCGGCCTGTACCCTCTAACAGTCTGGGACCCCTCACTCCTTACTGTCTGCCTTCTCACTGCTCCTTACTGCTTGGCTCACTGCTCCTTAGGTCTGCCGGGAAGACAGGAGGGGCTCCCGCTACCACCACTGCACTTGCCAGTTGTGAGCCCAGCTTCTGGCTGAGTGGCGCTCCCCCTGTGGGAGTGCACTGACCACCAGGGGGCAGCTCCTGCATTGACCGTCTGCCCCCTGATGGTCAGTGTGAGTCATAGCGACTGGTCGTTCTGCCGTTGGGTCGATTTGCATATTAGGCTTTTATGATATGAGTGAATAAGTAAATAAATGAGTGAAACAAGGCTTGCTGAGGAGGAGGAGGGATGGAGAGAATCTCTTCGTTTTAGCCCAAGAATAAAAAGATTTCTTTTCAATTTTAGCTATTATTTTTATTTGGTTATTTAAACTTATTTTAAATTATAGTTGACATACAATAACATTAGTTTCAGACGTAGTGATTAGACATTTATATACTTCACAAAGTGACCACCACAAGTCTAGTACACACCTGACACTACAGAGTTATCTTATTGACTATGTTCCCCATACTACACTTTATATTTTATTTCATTTTTTAAATATATTTGTATTGATTTCAGAGAGGAAAGGAGAGGGAGAGAGAGATAGAAACATCAATGATGAGAGAGAATCATGGATAAGCTGCCTCCTCCACGCCCCAGACCAGGGATCCAGCCCATAACCCAGGCATGTACTTTTGACTGGAATTGAACCTGGAACCCTTCAGTCTGCAGGCCAAAGCTCTATCCACTGAGCCAAACCAGCGAGGGCAATTTTTACATATTAATTTGATATATTTATTGTGCCGTGCCAGCACAGCCAAGGGTTCGGCGAGCCTGAGGGAGGGCCGGTGAAGGATGAAGAAAAGACAGACAAAGAGAATAAGCTGGGTCTAGGTGGATCTTCTGTGCCTGGCTAAGACCACAGAACAGATCCAGACTACAAGCTGAGCCTTTATTTTATAGTCAGGGATAAACAAGGTAATTTACAATGTTCTTGTAAGTTTCACTTGTTTGGCAGCACTTGCTGCACCTCCCACAGCCCATTAGCTACCCAGAAAAGATCTAGGGAGCAGTCACAAGATAAAGCTTAATTATTCTAAGAGGGCTGTGCCCTCTAAGCTGGGACTTGTTTTTGGCTTTGCCAGCAGGTCAGTCCGAGGCTTAACCCTATAACTGCACCCTATATCTCGCCCTTCTTTTAATTTTAAGCTCCTAATAATGGAAGTAAAATTTAAACATAAAGAACAAAGTTCTGACTATTAAAACATTAACAAAACAATACCAATGCAAAACCCAATAACAGAACAATGCCAATGTAAAACCCAGACATGGTTATTAATAAAACAATGCCAATGCAACACTACAATAATAGAGAAATCAAACTACAGTATCATTTTCCTACTAAATGAAAGTTTCTTTTGCTGATTTACTCAGAGTCCTTGGACTTGGCTGCACAAGACTTTGCAGAAGACTGGCAGCTAACCAATGCTAGCATGGCCCGAAACATGGTTGAGGGCGTAGCTTCCACTTCCTGCTTTTCTGCCATCTGCCAGGCCTCAGTTGTTAACTTCTTCAGCTGACCCCATGTTGGCACCTCGGTCTCTTGCGCAGCCTTCGTCATCTTCCTTTTCCACTTTGCTGTCATCAGGGCAACTCTCAGTTTTTTGAACGATGGGACAAGGAGCTTCTCTGGGTCCATTGTGGTGACATACGTAACGCCCTGGCACCCAAATTGGCTGTGCTGCTCCTTCTGGAAAGATACAAACACAACCTCTTCCCCACATCATTACTGGATCTGGTCCAAACCATTGTCCAGTTTGTGCATCCTTCCATCGGGCTAACCCCGCACAGGCTATTGTACCGGAGGCCCAATGCCTTTTGGCTGCTGTACGACCCTCTGCATCGCAATTCAAAAATTTAAAGCATAGAGAACATGACTGAGTTTGTTTTGGGGTGCCACATAACATCCGTCTCCCCCTTTCTGTTTTTTTTTTTTTTAATATATATTGATTTTTTACAGAGAGGAAGGGAGAGGGATAGAGAGTTAGAAACATCGATCAGCTGCTTCCTGCACACTCCCTACTGTGTATGTGCCCACAACTAAGGTACATGCCCTTGACAGGAATCAAACCTGGGACCCTTGAGTCCGCAGGCCAATTGCTCTATCCACTGAGCCAAACCAGCTAGGGCCCCTTTCTGTTTTAGTAATTGCATTTTACGAGTACGATTTGCTTTTTCCATTATTGCTTGACCTTGAGGGTTGTAAGGGATAACAGTTTTATGACAAATTTGATATAGCTGACAAAAATGTTGAAAAGCAGAACTAGTGTATGCGGGTCCATTGTCTGTCTTTAGCTCTAAGGGAGGACCTAGTACTGTAAAGGCAGCTAGGCAATGATTAATTGCATGTTTGGCACTCTCTCCCGTTTGGGGAGTCGCAAAGATAAAGCAGGAACAGGTATCTACATTAACGTACCCATCTATGCTTTCCAAATTCCAGTATGTGGGTGGGGTGACATCCATTTGCCAAATTTGATTAGGCTTAAGACCCCTAGGATTAACCCCCAACGATTGTACAGGGCAATGAATTACACACTGAGAGCACTGCTGAACAATTTGATGAGCTTGTTCCCTAGAAATATGGAATTGTTTGCGCAAGGCAGCAGCATTTTGATGATGCAAAGCATGGGAGGACTGGGCAAGAGAAAATGGGGTAGCCTCTTGCATTACAGCAAGGAGGCGATCAATAGCATCATTGCCTATAGCTAATGGACCAGGGAGACCTGAATGAGATCGGATATGACCAATACAGCAGGGAAATTACCCCTAGCCGGTTTGGCTCAGTGGATAGAGCGTCAGCCTGCGGACTCAAGGGTCCCAGGTTTGATTCTGATCAAGGGCATGTACCTTGGTTGCGGGCACATACTCAGTAGGGAGTGTGCAGGAGGCAGCTGATCAATGTTTCTCTCTCATTGATGTTTCTAGCTCTCTATCCCTCTCCCTCTCTGTAAAAAAAAAAAAAAAATCAATAAAATATATTTTAAAAAATAAAGCAGGGAAATTGTCGTTCTCTAATTACTTTTTTTAAAAATATATTTTATTGATTTTTCACAGAGAGGAAGGGAAAGCGATAGTTAGGGCTCTAATTACTTTTTGAAGGTTGAAAAATAAATGAAAGAGTTCCTCTGAATTAGTGTGCCCTATAGTAGCCGTTTCAATTAGTTTGGCCATACTTACCACATAGGCACTATCACTATATAGGTTAATGGGCTCCATAGCAAAATCTGTCAAGGCATAAATCAGAGCTTGTATTTCTACCCGTTGTGCTGAAATATAAGGGGTTTGAAGGACCTTTGCACCTCTGCTGCAGTAGTATCCAGCTTTTCCAGAACTGGATCCATCTGTAAAAATGATTAGTGCCTGAGGTATGGGTTGTGACTTCACTATCTTTGGGAAGGTAAAGGTAGTAACTGAGAGAAATTGTAAAACCTTATTTGCTGGGTAATGGTTACCAACCTGTCCGGAGAAATTAGCAAGTGCAACTTGCCAGTTTGTTGATCGTTGCCAGAGCCAGCCTTGCTGTAAATGGCACTACAATGATGTCAGGGTCTTGGCACACTAATTGGCCTGTTGGAAGGTGGGCTCGAGCTATTAGCTGGGAAATCCAATCACGGAAAGGAGTTAATACCTTAGTTGGAGAATGAGCCAAATATAGCCATTCAACAACTCCAGGAGCTTGCCATATGACCCCAGTGGGTGTATGTGTCGTAGGGAAAATTAAAACCTGTAAGGGAAGGGAGGAATCAATTCTAGAAAGTTGTGCTGAACTTAAGGCATCCTCAACTTTATGTAAGGATGTCTTGGCTTCCTCTGTCAAGCAGCGTGGGGATGACGGAGATAAATCTCCCCTTAGTATCCTATCTAATAATAGAGTAGTATGCAAATTAACCGTACCTCCGCGACAAAAATGGCGGCCCCCATAGCCACAAGATGGCGGCGACCAGTACGCTCAGCCTCGCTGGAGTTCCCCAGTCCCAGGGAGGGCTGTCGCTGAGAGCCGGGCAGCCCGGGTGTCCGGCTGGGAGGTGCCGGGGACCCCATGCTACGATCCCCTCCCAGAAGCAGCGCCCGGTGTCAGGCTGGGAGGCGTCTGTACCCCACACCGCCATCGCCTCCCAGAGGCAGCACGGGGTGTCTGGCTGGGAGGCGCCCGTGACCCCACGCCGCCATCCCCTCCCAGAGGCAGCCCCGAGTGTCCGGCTGGGAGGCGTCTGTGACCCCACACCGCCAACCCCTCCCAGAGGCAGCCCGGGGTGTCTGGCTGGGAGGCATCCGCGCCCCCACGCCGCCATCCCCACCCAGAGGCCACACAGGGTGTCTGGCTGGGAGGCATCCGCGCCCCCACACCACCAACGCCTCCCAGAGGCAGCCCGGGAGGGAGGCAGTCCGGCTCGGAGGCGCCGGCGACCCCACACCGCCATCCCCTCCAAGAGGCAGCCCCGAGTGTCCAGCTGGGAGGCATCCGTGACCCCACGCCGCCAACCCCTCCCAGAGGCAGCCCCGGGAGTCTGGATGGGAGGCGCCCGTGACCCCATGCCGCCATCCCCTCCCAGAGGCAGCCCGGGGTGTCTGGATGGGAGGCATCCGCGCCCCCACACCGCCAACCCCTCCCAGAGGCAGCCCGGGGTGTCCGGATGGGAGGCATCCGCGCCCCCCACGCCGCCAACCCCTCCCAGAGGCAGCCCGGGGTGTCTGGATGGGAGGCATCCGCGCCCCCACGCCGCCAACCCCTCCCAGAGGCAGCCCGGGGTGTCCGGCTGGGAGGCCTCCGCGAACCCACGCCGCCATCCCCTCCCAGAGGCAGCCTGGGGTGTCCGGCTGGGAGGCGCCCGCGACCCCACGCCGCCATCCCCTCCCAGAGGCAGCATGGGGAGTCTGGCTGGGAGGCCTCCGCGAACCCACACCGCCATCCCCTCCCAGAGGCAGCTCAGGGTGTCCGGCTGGGAGGTGCCCAGGACCCCACGCTGCCATCCCCTCCCAGAGGCAGCCCGGGGTGTCTGGATAGGAGGCGCCCAGGACCCCCACACTGCCATCCCCTCCTGGAGGCAGCCAGGACCCCACACTGCCATCCCCTCCCAGAGGCAGCACGGGGTGTCTGGCTGGGAGGCGCCCTCAACCCCACGCTGCCATCCCCTCCCAGAGGCAGCACGGGGTGTCTGGATAGGAGGCGCCCAGGACCCCACACTGCCATCCCCTCCCAGAGGCAGCACGGGGTGTCTGGATGGGAGGCGCCCAAGACCCCACACTGCCATCCCCTCCCAGAGGCAGCCCAGGGTGTCTGGATGGGAGGCGCCCTCAACCCCACGCTGCCATCCCCTCCCAGAGGCAGCCCGGGGTGTCTGGATAGGAGGCGCCCAGGACCCCACACTGCCATCCCCTCCTGGAGGCAGCCAGGACCCCACACTGCCATCCCCTCCCAGAGGCAGCACGGGGTGTCTGGCTGGGAGGCGCCCTCAACCCCACGCTGCCATCCCCTCCCAGAGGCAGCACGGGGTGTCTGGATAGGAGGCGCCCAGGACCCCACACTGCCATCCCCTCCCAGAGGCAGCACGGGGTGTCTGGATGGGAGGCGCCCAAGACCCCACACTGCCATCCCCTCCCAGAGGCAGCCCAGGGTGTCTGGATGGGAGGCGCCCAAGACCCCACACTGCCATCCCCTCCCAGAGGCAGCCCAGGGTGTCTGGCTGGGAGGCACCCGCGCCCCCCAGGGAGCGAGTCAAGTACTGATGATTCTACCAAAGGAAAAGTTTAGAGAAAGAGAGGATAGAAAAGGAATAGAAGGAGAAAAGTAAGAAAGGACAAAAGATGAAACATCAAGAAAAAGAAAGAGAAGAAAAAAAGGAAGAAACAACCACAGGATATCACTTTTCCAAGTCTCATGAAATTCCTGTTTAAGGAGTTTATTTTATGACTCTTTTAGTTTGGGTTTACATTTTTACTGTTTTGTCAAGACCACAGCAGGTACACTGTCCAATATGTTTTTTTTAAATAAATTTTATTGATTTTTTACAGAGAGGAAGGGAAAAGGATAGAGGCTAGAAACATCTATGAGAGAGAAACATCGATCAGCTGCCTCCTGCAGTATGTGACCCCAACCAAGGTACATGCGCTTGACCAGAATCGAACCCAGGACCGAGTCTGCAGGCCGACACTCCATCCACTGAGCCAAACCAGTTAGAGCTGTCCAATATGTTAAAGAAAAAACCCTATCTAATAAAGAGGGAATATGCAGGGGAGGGCATTTGGGGGTGACCGGGCTGTCAGGGGAGAACAGTTGGAGATGATCTGGCTGGCAGGGGAGCAGTTAGGCATCGATCAGGCTGGCAGGGGAGTGGTTAGGGCAGTGATGGCGAACCTATGACACGCGTGTCAGCACTGACACGCGTAGCCATTTCTGATGACACGCGGCAGCATGCCGAGGATGAAACATTTGCTGCTCCTGAGGATGAAACATTTGCGACTAGAGTCTTGGAGTTAGTTTTTTCCTCAAAGTGACACACTACCCGAGTTATGCTCAGTTTTTTGGCGAAGTTTGACACACTAAGCTCAAAAGGTTGCCCATCACTGGGTTAGGGGGTGATCAGGCTGGCAGGCAGAAGTGGTTAGGGGCAATCAGGCAGGCAGGCGAGCAGTTGGGAGCCAGCAGTCCCGGATTGTGAAAGGGATGTCTGACTGCCTCTTTAGGCTCGATCCCTGTCGGGCCTAAAGAGGCAGTCAGACATCCCCCAAGGGGTCCCAGATTGGAGACTGTGCAGGTTGGGCTGAGGGACACCCTCCCCCAGTGCACGAATTTTGTGCACCGGGCCTCTAGTATGAAATAAAGGGCTTAAGTCAGCAGTGGTTAATTTTAAAGCAGGTTGAACCCAGTTAATATCTCCTAATAATTTTTGGAAGTCACTTAATGTAAGTAAAGTGTCAGTCCGAATTTGAATTTTCTGAGGTTTTATTGTTTTTCCCTTAATAATGCTGCCAAGATAAGACAAAGGAAATGTCCTTTGAACCTTTTCGGGTGTTATACATAATCCAGCACAATGCAGGGCAGCCTGTAAATCTATATAGATATTATTTAGATGTGTTTCACTTTCATGAGCTAAGAGAATGTCATCCATATAATCCTATCTAATAATAGAGTAACATGTAAATTACCATCACTCCGCTACGCCCACGATTGGGCGGCGGGAGGCTGGGGGGCGGGACTCGGGGTGGCCTATCCGGCCATTGAGAGGCACGGATCCGCTGCCACTGAGGGGGGCTACCCTGCTGTTGAGAGGCGCAGGGGGCGAGTCCCGCCCTCTGCGCCTCTCAACGGCCAGATCCGCGGCCGCTGAGGGGGCCTGCCGCGGACACCCAGCTGCGCCTCTCAACGGCAGGGTAGCCAGGTGTCTGCGGCAGCCCCCCTCAGCAGCCTTTGAGAGGCGCAGTGGGCGGGAGTCCTGCCCCCTGCGCCTCTCAACTGCAGGGTAGCCCCCCTCAGCGGCCGCGGACCATCAAAAGCGTGGGAGCTGGGTGCCTGTCTGCTCTGGCACCAGGTCTTTCAGAAGCCTCCGCCGAGCCGGAGGCTTCTGAAAGGCCTGGTGCAGCAGCGGACAGGCACCCAGCTCCACCACGAAAAGCGAAAGCATGTAGGGGACCCTAAACGTGCATGATTCAATCATGCACTGGGTCTCTAGTGAATAATATAAGCCTCGGGATATTTTTTCCTTATAGGATGTATGACTGCAGCCACAAAATCCTGACATAAGGTAGGACTATTGGCCATGCCCTGAGGCAATACTTTAGCATATCTCCACCCCCATCATCCCAAACCCACCAGTGTTGTTCCCTTGCTTCCTCTAATCCTCGCTCATATTTGGGAGAAAGCTCATCATCTGGAGGGCTCTCTCCCACAGGAGCTGTAGCCCCAGGGACTGGAGGGGGCAGTGGAGGCGCCGATGGTGGAGTCCGAAGCCTCTGGCAGCCTTCCCCCATCTGCCTTGACTCTCCTGCCACATTCCTCCACTCCCCTTCTGGAGTGGGCTCTCGGAAGTCCCGAATCAGGGACCACAGACTGAAAGTAGAGGCAGGCATTTCCTCTGGACCTTCAGCTATATAATGATCGCGAAGTTGTTTTCCTACCTTCTCCCATGCCTCTATATTTACCTTTTCATCCTCAGAAAACCATGGGCAGGTTTTACTCACAAAATCCAAAAAATCGAAAAGCTGTTCATACCTCACAGAACAGCCCTTTGCTTGGAGCATAGCCTTAACCCTTTGCACTCGCTTTTTTCTCGAGCTGCTACCGATACTAACTGTGTCAAGTCACACTTGACATCCGAGTGCAAAAGGTTAAGCATGGATACACATACATTCTTTCCCTGTGATCCTGAATTTCCCATGTTTTACACCTAGCTAGTACTACTCCCCTACCTTACTTACTGCGTGCGCACGCCTTGGGGCCTCCTTTCACCTGACAATTGCAGTTCCCTCATACTCAGGTTCGCATTGAGTGCCACTTGGGCCGAACTCAGCCCCACGTTGGGCGCCACTTGTGCTGCGCCAGCACAGCCAAGGGTTCAGCGAGCCTGAGGGAGGGCCAGCGAAGGCGGAAGAAAAGACAGACAAAGAGAATAAGCTGCGTCTAGGTGGATCTTCTGTGCCTGGCTGAGGCCACAGAACAGATCCAGACTGCAAGCTGAGCCTTTATTTTATAGTCAGAGGTAAACGAGGTAATTTACAATGTTCTTGTAAGTTTCACTTGTTTTGGCAGCACTTGCTGCTCCTCCCACAGCCCATTAGCTACCCAGGAAAGATCTAGGGAGCAGTCACAAGATCAAGCTTAATTAAGCTAAGAGGGCTGTGCCCTCTAAGCTGGGACTTGTTTTTGGCTTTGCCAGCAGGTCAGTCCGAGGCTTAACCCTATAACCGCTCCCTACAGTTTATCAGATCTCAGAGAGGATGTCCAATAAGCAATTGGATCCCTGAGCCTGAAGCTTAAGGCAGAAGTTGAGAGCAACAAGAGACACGTGGGGATCTTCATCACTTATGGATGGCATTTAAAGTCATTAAACAGCCCTGCTGGTGTGGGTCAGGGGTTGCGCATGGACAGGAGGTCATGGTTGGATTCCCTGTCAGGGCAGGAGCTGGGGTTTCGGGCTGAATCCCCAGTAGGGGGCATGCAGGAGGCAGCCATCAATGATTCTTTATCATTGATGTTTCTATTTCTCCCTCTCCCCTCCTCGCTGAAATCAATAAAAATAACTAAAATTTAAGAATATAAAAAAATAAAGACATGAGGTAATAGATTCAGATAAAGAAGAGTGTCAAATAATGGGCCCCAAAGTATTTGAACATCTAGACTTCAGGAGGAGGCACCAGGAAGAGGGGAAAGGGGCAGCCACTGAGATGGAAAGGAAACCTGGAGAGCAGTCCCTAAAGAAAGCAAAGGCAAGAGGGGGCGACCATTTGTATCACATGCTGCTGGGAGAGAAGGGTAAGGACTGAGAACTGACCTTAATCTGTTGACCCTTAGCAAGGGCGACTTCAGGCCACGGTGGGGACAAAGGCATGACCTATGGCTTAAGGAGAGAAGGGGAGGACAGGGCCGACAGGGACCTGCTCCCACAGCTGCCAAGCGGTAGTGTTAGAAGTGAGCCCAACTTTTGGTTGTGGGTGTCTCTATGCCAGAACCTACCAACGGTACGTTTTGCAGTCTGCCTGCCAATTCACTGTATGTGCATTCCATTGTGTGCTGCAGCTAGGAAAGCTTTTCCCCAAAGCTCCACCCACCAGGGTAGGCGTGGAGTGGACACCTCAACCCCAGACCCACAAGTCCTTCGGAGACGGACTGCGCCTTCCGTCCCTTACGCAGACGGAGGGGGCTGGTCGCAAGTAGCAACCACTTAGAAAAAAAGAAGCTGCGTCCAGGCCTTCCTGCTAGTCAGAAATTAGTGGTGCGGCGTCGGGAGCCCCGAGCGTGGCTTCTCGTCCTTCCAAAACGCTCTGCCGAGGGGGGGAGCCCGCAGACCTCGGCCCGCCCGCGCAGGCCCCGCCCCCCCGCGCAGCACGCCCCAGCGTCGCAGGCCCCGCCCCCCCGCGCAGCACGCCCCAGCGTCGCAGGCCCCGCCCCCCCGCGCAGCACGCCCCAGCGTCGCAGGCCCCGCCCCCAAGATGACGCTAAGGTGCGTACGCGAACCGCCCGGGGGCGGGGGCGGTGTGGAGGTGCGGCCCAGATCAGAGACCCACGCCACCGGAAGCGGAAATAGCACCCGGCGCCGCCAGAGTAACCATACCTGCCACCGCGATGCCGAAGGGTCCCAAGCAGCAGCCGCCCGAACCCGAGTGGATCGGGGACGGAGAGAGCACGAGCGCCGCAGGTGAGGCTCGCGGGCCGGGAGGCGCCGAGAGGAGAGAAGAGGCTCTGCTTTAGGAGAGGGTCGCGGGACGCACCGGGGCCTGCGGGCTGCTGCGCATGCGTGCACGGGGCGGAGACGTTTGCGCCGGCCGCGGGGGCCTGGGGTGGAGGCGAAAGGAAAGGTGACGCGTGTCGCGCACGAGCTTAAGTGGGACTGGGTAACAGAAGGGGAAGAGCATATGGGGCCGGGGGCGGGGAGGAATGAGAAAGCCCCGCACCGCACTGCACTCGACACCTCCCCGAAAGGGAGAAGCCCGCCCGGGCCTCCCGCTGCCGCCGGCGCGCACGCAGACAGCCCTCGGGAGCCGGGATCCCCCCTTCTCTAGAGGTGGCTCCTTCGTGGCTCTTTCTTAGGGTCATGTGACTCAGCCGGCGCGCGAGTGAAGATGCTGGTGGTGGAATGGGGCTTAAAGTTTCTTGGAAACAGCGAATGTGTGTTGAGCACCTGCCTTTAATTAAGTATATATATATTGTAGTTTGGAGAGAGGAGGAAAAAATATAAAAGACACCCTCCCAGGCTGGAGGACACTTCAAGGGGGAGATAAAATGGACACAAATCATTGCAGTAGGTACACAGTGATTAGTTTTACAAGCATCATTGGATGCCTACTGTATACCTGGTACTGTGCAGAGGAACTGGGAATGTAGTAATCTATATGTATAAAAGGCTGATATGCTAAGTGTTCGACTGTTCAACCATTTGACTGGTAACTATGATGCTCAACACACAGGCATGGAAACATGGAACGCTGGTGAATCTCAGAGGGGAGGGTCGGAGAGATTAACCAAAGATCTTATATGCAGACTAGAGGCCCAGTCACCGGTGGGGTCACTCGGCCTGGCCTGCGCCCTCTCACACTCTGGGACCCCTCGGGGGATGTCGGACGGCTGGTTTTGGCCCAATCCCCACAGGCCAGGCTCAGGGACCCCCACTGGGCAGGTTTTTGCATGATCCCTGCAGGCCACGTGCACTGGGCCTCTAGTAAAAGATAAGCCTTGCTGGCATGGCCAGTGTGTGTGTGTCTCTTTTTTTTTTTTTTAAATGTATTTGATTGACTTTTTAAAGAGAGGAAGGGAGAGGGATAGAGAGTTAGAAACATCGATGAGAGAGAAACATCGATCAGCTGCCTCCTGCACACCCCCCACCGGGGATGTGCCCGCAACCAAGGCACATGCCCCCAACCGGAATCGAACCCGGGACCCTTCAGTCCACAGGTCAAAGCTCCATCCACTGAGCCAAACCGATTTAGGGCCTGGCCAATGTGTCTCAGTGATTAGAGCATCGGCCTGTGCACAGAAAGGTCATGGGTTCGATTCCCAACCGGATTGGGGTGCATGTGGGAGGCAATCAGTCAATGTCTGTTTCTCTCTCTCTCCCCCTCCCTACCTCCTTTCCACTCTTTAAAAAATCAATGGGAGCCGAAACCGGTGTGGCTCAGTGGATGGAGCGTCGGCCTGCGGACTCAAGGGTCCCAGGTTCGATTCTGGTCAAGGGCATGTACCTTGGTTGCGGGCACATCCCCAGTAGGGGTGTGCAGGAGGCAGCTGATGGATGTTTCTCTCTCATCGATGTTTCTGGCTCTCTATCCCTCTCTCTTCCTCTCTGTAAAAAATCAATAAAATATATTTTTTTTAAAATCAATGGGAAAAATATTCTTGGAAGAGGATTAACAACAACAAAAAAGACAAGTTAGTGAAGGCCTGGGGGCAGGGTGTAAGGGCTGGGATGGGGGGAAAGGAGGGGATAGAGATATCTGTAATACTGTCAACAATAAAAAATATTAATTTTTTAAAAATATATTTTATTGATTTTAGAGAGGAAGGGAGAGGGGGAGAGAGATAGAAACATCAATGATGAGAGAGAATCATTGATCGGCTGCCTCCTGCCCGCCCCCTACTGGGGATCAAGCCCGCAACCCAAGCATGTGCCCTTGACCAGAATCGAACCTGGGACCCTTCAGTCCTCAGGCTGACGCTCTATCCATTGAGCCAAACCAGCCAGGGCTAAATATTAATAATAATTTTTTACAAAGAAACAAGGCTTGCTTTGAAGGAGCACCCAGTCCAGTGCAGGGGACCGAGCATTAATCAGACAGTGGCTGACAGTGTTTTATGAGGCGCTTGGGAACGCTGCAGGGCTGGGCAGGGAGAAGAGGCAGCTCCTCAGACAGGTATGGGAGTGTCAGCAAAGGCCCAGGAATGTGTGAGCTAAGTTCCATTCTTAGAGGATCAGGACGAGTTTGTCAGGGAAGAGTATTCCAAGCAGAGGAAGCTGTGTGTGCAAAGTTGGTTCCCACTATTGGGTGAACAATGGAGTTGGAAAGATGTGGATCCAGATAATGAAAGGCTTTGTACACTATTCTGAGGAGTTTAATCCTAAAGACATTAAGAAGGTGGACCCATTGAGGTGCATAAGGGAAGATACAGTTAGTTCACCCTGACAATACTGAGCAGTGGAGAAAAGCTTGAACGGGTAATGAGCGGAGGCAGGGAGACTTTGCAGCTTCTCGCTAGGACCCAGATGAGACATAGCAAGAGAGTAGGGCCCCTATTCCTGGGGGCCTTTGCTGACACTCCCAGCACCTGTCTGTGAAGACTAAAAAGCGATTACGGAAATGGCATTGACCAGAACTGGGTACCGGCTGATGGAAGAGAGAAGAATTAGGGCTGACACTAGCTTAAGTAACTCAGTGTGTAGTAGAGTATTAATTAAAAGTAGTATGGGCTGTAGGGTGGGGAGTGGTATGAGGTAAATTTTTAATCCTGAATTGGAACTTTCTGTGGAATTTCTAAGAGGAAATGGCAGGGGAGATCCTGTTTAATGGCTGTGGAGAGAGATCTATACTAAAAGGAAAGATACGCCCTGGCGGGTTTGGCTCAGTGGATAGAGCGTCGGCCTTCGGACTCAAGGGTCCCAGGTTCGATTCCCGTCAAGGGCATGTACCTTGGTTGCGGGCACATGCCCAGTAGGGGGAGTGCAGGAGGCAGCTGATCGATGTTTCTAACTATCCTTCTCCCTTCCTCTCTGTAGAAAATCAATAAAATATATTTAAAAATAAATAATCCTATATAATAAAAGGGTAATATGCAAATTGACCCTAACGGCAAAACCACCAGGAACAACCTGTCACTATGACATGCACTGACCACCAGGGGGCAGACACTCAATGCAGGAGCTGCCCTCTGATGGTCAGTGTGCTCCCACAGGGGGAGCTCCTCTCAGCCATAAGCCAGGGAGCAGGCCTAAGCTGGCAGGTGGACATCCCCAGAGGCAGTCCAGGCTGAGGGGAGACCCCCCCCCATGTGCACAAATTTTTGTGCACCAGGCCTCTAGTAAATAAATTAAAGGGAAGATACAGGCGAGTGTGGTTGAAGTGTTGGATATGGATGCAGATTGAAGCAAAAAAGGGCAGGAGATGGAGATCCAAAATAATCTCAACAATTAAGGGAAATAGAGAAAGGAGGTGGGGAGATAACTGAGAGGCAAACTAGGAGCAAGAAGGATTCCTATCGTTAAATAATGAGGGGTGAGAAGTAAAAGGTACGTAGCATGGAATGTTGCAGAGAAGTCGAGCAAATAAGGACTAAAAATGTACTTGTTGGGTTGAACAATTAAGGAGACAGCAGCAACTTTATCAAAAGTATCATTAGGAGGCGATATCCAAAGCAGATTGTAGTATGTTTGAAAAGGAGTAGGAGACAAGGAAGTGGTATAGACTGTGCTTTTCAGAAGACAGGATAGAAAACAGTGGTTGAAGGAGAATTGTAAGATTAAGTAAAGTTTTATTTGTGAAGCTAGGAGCAGTTTGAGGGATGTGTAAAGGGGAGGAGCCTCTAGAGAGGAGAGATGGAAGGTAACAGCTTTAGCCACACTTCGCCTTATCCTGTTCTTCGTGGTGTATACTTTCTCACCATTGAGCCTGTGCAAGGCTTTTCCTCTCCCTATAGCAGTGATGAGCAACCTTTTGAGCTTGGTGTGTCAAACTTCGCCCAAAAACTGAGCATAACTCGGGTAGTGTGTCACTTTGAGGAAAAAAGTAACTCCAAGACTCTAGTTGCAAATGTTTCATCCTCAGGAGCAGCAAATGTTTCATCCTCGGCATGCGGCCGCGTGTCATCAGAAATGGCTATGCATGTCAGTGCTGACACGCGTGTCATAGGTTCGCCATCACTGCCCTATAGCCAGGAGGGTCAGAGTGATGTTTACAAGAGATTTAAAAGGAGAGGTGGGACTGTTGGGTTAGTCCTTGGGGAGAAAATAGCTTATGGGATTTGTCACTCCTAGTTACTGTCAAGGTGAGCTGATCATGTCTTTCCTTCTCGTGTACCTCAATGGATCCTCCATAATATCTTGAGGATTAGACTTCTTGGAATCCTATGTAATAAAAGCCTGATATGCTAAGTGTCCAGTTGTCTGTTCAACCAATCAAAGCGTAACATGCTAATATGTTAAGGCTACTCAACCGCTTGCTATGATGTGCACTGACCACCAGGGGGCAGATGCTCCGACTGGTAGGTTAGCTTGCTGCTGGGGTCCGGCCGATTGGGACTGAGTGAGATGGGCCAGACATGCCCTGGAGCCCTCCCGCGGCCTCCCCGGCTGGCCAACCTCCCATGTCCCTCCCCAACTTTGATTGTGCACCAGTGGGGTCCCTCGGCCTGGCCTGCGCCCTCTCGCAATCCGGGACCCCTCAGGGAATGTCAGAGAGCCAGTTTCGGTAGGAGAGCTGGTTTTGGCCCGATCCCACAGGCCAGGTTGAGGGACCCCACTGGTGCACGAATTCGTGTACCGGGCCTCTAGTAGCATATAAAGCCTTTCATTATTTCTCCTGCACATCTTTGCAACTCCATCACACTAGTCACCCAGTGCAGAGACCAAATTGTGAAGTGTGTTCTGGATGGAGGACTTCAGCATGCCTGGGGCTAAATCAAGGAGCCAGGAGAAGCCACTGTCTAGAACATAGGTAGGGAAACAGAGCTATAGCAGAGAGGGTGGGATAGGGCCCTTGTAGTCGGGAGGGATTGTCCTCATCAAGCACCAGTTTTGGGCGTAGTAGATGCACACTAAAATTTCCCTAGATAGAAAAAAAAAAGACAAAATAAAATTTCCCTAGATAAATGATTGCTGTGGGTTACATGGAATTCTGTTCTGAGCAGTACTTACTGTGATAGCAGGAAGCCATTAGTTTTTTGTTTGTTTTTGGTGGCTTTTTATTTTTTAAAGCTAAGTGATTACAGGAGTGCTTTGGGGTTGGATGGGATGGTTTGGAGGGAATACGATGGTGGACAGACCTAGACAGGAAGAGAAGTCGTGAAGCTGCTGGTTGCCTTCGGTCTGATGGTGGGAGGGGATGGGGAGGTAGACACAGTGCACTGCCTTCGGGGAACCGGGGTGGACAGGTGGAAGCCTGGAATCCGTTCAGTCGACTCCCTCTCCGCGCCCGGGAGCACCGCAGGGGCTGTGACGGAAGAACGTGGTGTGAGCAGAGAGGGGCAGGGGCCCCGGAGTTCACCTCCTCACAGAACCGCCTCTGGCTGCCGGTTTCACACACACCGTATCCCGGTTGAACTCGTGGCTCCTGTTCTGCCGTGGGTGGCAGAACCTCAGGTTAATGAGTGGTGCCAGTCGCCCAGTTTTGCTAGCTACAAACATAGGCGTCATTTCAAACGGCTCTGTCTCCCTTCCCATCTCAACCTTCACCCTCCCGACTGCCGCCTAGACCAGACACATGTCTGCCGTGTGCGACAGTGCACATGTGTAGAGAATGACAATTGAAGGAGAAAAACAGTAAAAATGGCTCAAGGCCATTTGAGGGCTTTGCAGGGGAGATCGGCTGCTTCGAATTTGCAGGGGAACATTCACAATGTCTGCTTCACCTTCTAGACAGAGTGGTGAAGAAAGGGAAGAAGGACAAGAAGAACAAAAAGACGGTGAGGAAACGAGGGTTGAGGATGAACTTGACCAAGTGTTTCCATGTGAAGGAATTGGGGGGTCTGGGGAGGAAGGTTGCCGAGAGGAAGCAGGCGCGGGCGGGAGGGGGGCTTGGCCGTCGGAGCCGCGCTGACCTGTGCTGAACTCGCGCTAGTTCTTTGAAGAGCTGGCGGTAGAAGAGACACAGGCGGGGAGAGAAGAGAAAGCGCGCAAGGAGGAGCAGCAGCAGCAGCAGCAGCAGCAGCAGCAGCAGGTACCAGTGTGGGAGCCCACCAGGCCTTGCCGCCACGTGGGTGCAGCCGTGATGGGGGCTCTGAGGCAGGGGCGATCGGGGCCTGCGCCTCAGACTCATTCTCCGCTTTCAGCAGCAAAAAAAGAAACGAGACACCCGGAAAGGCCGGAGGAAGAAGGATGTGGATGATGACGGCGAGGAGAGGGAACTCCTGGAGCGGCTGCAGAAGCTCTCGGCGCCCGCCAGTGACGAGGAGGGAGAGGGTAATGGTGGGGGTGGGGCCTACAGCCCAGAGCCAGGGTGAGGGTGTGCCTCATTCCTCCATCTAGGAGTTGTTTTAGATTGAAGAGCCAGAATCATCATTCTCGTTCCTGCCCCATCTTATTTCTTGGTCATTTCAGAACCTGCCCTGAGACCCCGAGGAGGGAAGAAAACCAAGGTAAGCCGTCTCGTGGTAAACAGGCCTCAGGGGTGCAGTCTTGGTCGTCCACTGACTTCTCTGGCCCTTTCATTCCCAGGGAGGCAATGCTTTTGCAGCCCTGATTCAGGATCAGAGTGAGGAAGAGGAGGAGGAAGAAAAACACCCTCCTAAGCCTGCCAAGCCGGAGAAAAATCGGATCAATAAGGTGAAAGCGATGGCCCTGTCGGGTGCGCCCACCCCAGGGAGCACCTCTGGCCGTGGTGTGCCAGGTCGCCGGCGTGATTTCCTGCTCCTGGGCTAGCTCTCCTAGTCTGCCTGGCTTAAACTATCAAAATCAGCTCTTTAGAATGCTCTTTATAGCTTGGAAATGTAGTGATTCTGTTGCTTTCAAAGTCAAGATCTAAAACAAAGGCCTTCAAGTCTTTGTTCTTCCACTTGGGAGTGTTCCTGTGCGGACCTTTCAGATGGGCCTGGCCCCTCGGCTTCCGGCCGCCTGTGCGGCCTCTGCTCTGTGCCGCGTCCTCCGCCCTCCCCGGCGCTCCCGGCCCAGCCATCACCTCCCCAGGACGCCCTCCAGCGCTGCTGCCGTGTGGCTCACGCGCCTGACTCCCAGGCCCGCGCGCTCGTTTCTCTTTGCTCTCTAGTCTCACGGTGGAGGCGAGGGTGGTCCTGGGTCTCACTTTCTCCCTAGTCCCACTCAGCGCAGTGAACCCCCATCCTAGACCCGGAGTAAGACTTGTTAAGCAAATTAGCGTGTGTGTGTGTGTGTGTGTGTGTGTGTGTGTGTGTGTCCTCCGTGTCCTCTCCAGGCTGTATCTGAGGAACAGCCAGGACGCAGGGGCACCAGCGGAAAGCAAGAGGAGTCGACAGGGACAGCCAAGGTGAGGGAGGAAGTCGGCAGGAGAAGGTGCTGGTCTCAAGAATTTGAGCATTTCATCAGCCTGCTCTCCTCCCTGTTGGCCTCAGAATAAATTTTCCGCTCTGGACGATGAAGGTGAAGAGGATGGAGAAGAACATCTAACAAAAGAGAAAGAGCCATCCAAGCAAGGGAAGGAGAAGGCCAAGAAGGCGGAGCAGGTGTGTGCCGGGGTGGAGGCGGGCCGGGGTCTGGGTGCTGGCGCTGCGCCCACGGGAGCGGGCAGGCTTCTGTACAGGGGTTGGCACAGCAATATTCCTGGCTTTGCAGGCCACATACAACCTCTGGTGTGTATTCTTCCTCCTTTTTTTATTTTATTTTTAATTTTGTTTCTTCTTTTAGAATAGAGAAGGGTCCTAACACACTGTGGCAGGGCCAGCTCCCTGTGAGTGTGAGGGAAGGTGACAGACAGCCCGCTCCCTCTGGGCGGGGCACCCAGGGCACTTGCCGCCTCCCAGTGAGCCGAGACCAGCAGGCTCTCCGAGAACGCGAGCACGCCAGGACCACAGCTGTCAGGATGGGACTCTGGTCTCGGGTTCCTCCTTTTTTTAAAAACAACTCTTTGAGCATGTAAAAACCATTCTTTCTTTAAAAATACGTTTTTACTGATTTTCAGAGTGGCGGGAAGGGAGAGGGAAACACTGATCAGCCCCCTGCACAGTTGCCACCAGGATCGAGCCCTCAAACTGGGCATGTGCCCGACTGGGAATCGAACCGGTGACCTCAACCACTGAGCCACACCACTCAGGCCAAACCATTCTTAACTCAAGGCCATATAAAAACAGGCCTCGGGTCAGATTGGGCCCATGGGCCACAGATTGCAGCCCCTGATCCAGAGAGAAGCCCCTGGCATTGGACTCAGGCGGTCTGTGTGTGTGGCCTTGAGTACGTCTTCCCTCCTCGGTTCTCAGTTGCCTCGTCCGCGTGGGACTCCGCAGTCCCCGTGTGCCCAGTGCTTCCCGTCCTGGCGTGCTGCACCCTCGGCGCCGGTGGCAGGGCTCCAGACCCTTCTCTGCAGGTCGCGGTGTGCACCCGGTGACACCTGGTGCGTGAGGAGAGGGACCCGCCACGTGGCGTTGGCAGCTCTGGGTGCAGGAGCGCAGGCAGTCCTAGGTCCTCCGCTGGTGCCGGGGCCTTCACGGTGGCAGAGATGGACGAAGGACGGGGTGGGTGCGAGGGCCCCCACAGTGTGTGCAGAAGGAAGAGCTGACGGAGACGGCGTAGGGGACCTGAAATCAGCTCCGGAGGGGCCCTGGTTTCTTAGCACTCCCTGGTTCTCACAGGGTTCAGAGGAGGAAGGAGAGGAGGACGAAGGGGAGGCCAAGGCCGATGATCCCTATGCCCACCTCAGCAAAAAGGAGAAGAAAAAGCTGAAGAAACAGGTAAGTGCTTGGATTCCGAGTGGGTAAGGTAGGGAAATTTGGTATTTCTAAGCTTCGGCTAGAGGGCCTGTGAACTTGGGGACGAGAAGGGGAGCTTTGCGTGCTGCCTCGAGTAGAACAAGCAGAGGGAGGAGAGTGGTGGTTCCGGGCGGTGCCGGGACGTGGGATCGCGGTGATGGAGCTGGCGACAGTGGTTTCCCTCCTCAGATGGAGTATGAGCGCCAGGTGGCTTCGCTGAAGGCAGCCAATGCTGCTGAGAATGACTTCTCCGTGTCGCAAGCGGAGGTGTCCTCCCGCCAAGCCATGCTAGAGAACGCGTCTGACATCAAGGTAAGGGCGGCCTTTTCCTGCGCGCAGGGAAGTGCCCGTTCTCCGCTGCATGGCCCGGCGGCCAGGGACGAGGGTGTGCGCGTGGGTATGCACAGCTTGTCCGGGCAGGGACGCGTGGAGGCAGTTTGCACACCCGAGTCCTGCCATCGTGAGCAGAAGATAGAAAAATCAGTAGCAGCAGAGGGCCCACCCTTGGAGGGGAGTTGGTGGGGCAGGCTGGCTGTTGGAGGCAGGGCAGTGCACGGGGAGGGCCCTGCAAGGTAGGAGGGGCTGTGCTGGAGGCCTCGCCTTCCAGGGGCCCCCTGCAGGGAGAGGCTGCCGCCATTCTGTCATTGTGCCCATTCCTCCCTGGTGGCCGCAGCTGGAGAAGTTCAGCATCTCTGCCCACGGCAAGGAGCTGTTCGTCAACGCGGACCTGTACATAGTGGCCGGCCGCCGCTACGGGCTGGTGGGGCCCAACGGGTGAGGAGAGGAGGGGCTGGGACAGGAGGGGCGCGGCTGGAAGGAAGAGAAAGATTTCTCAGTGCGGCCTGGTCCTGATGCTCTCCTTCCCAGCAAGGGCAAGACCACCCTCCTCAAGCACATCGCCAACCGAGCCTTGAGCATCCCCCCCAACATCGACGTGCTGCTCTGTGAGCAGGGTGAGGCTGCGGGCTCCGGCCCTGGCAGGGGAGCCGTTGTGCGGGGCTTGGGAGAGGCGGTGGGGAGGCTGGGACGCGATGCTCAGCAGGGGGAGGAGTGCGGGAACAGGCACGTGGGGCTGGGCAGGGTCAGCAAACCGGAAATGGTGTGAAGGGCAGGGGGAAGGGACCCGGCCCCGGGTGGCCTGACGCCCTCCCACCCCCAGAGGTGGTAGCGGATGAGACGCCGGCAGTGCAGGCTGTCCTTCGCGCCGACACCAAGCGATTAAAGCTGCTGGAGGAGGAGCGGCAGCTTCAGGTGCAGCTGGAGCAGGGCGACGACACAGCGGCTGAGCGGCTGGAGAAGGTAGAGGACTCGGCGGGCTCACAGGCTGAGCCCTCGGGGTTCCTGTGACCTTGGCCGGTGACCTCTTCTTCCTCTCCCAGGTGTATGAGGAACTGCGGGCTA
The DNA here is from genome assembly GCF_951640355.1 of Cnephaeus nilssonii. Lineage (NCBI taxonomy): Eukaryota > Metazoa > Chordata > Mammalia > Chiroptera > Vespertilionidae > Cnephaeus > Cnephaeus nilssonii. Next base: position 97,085,411 of record NC_137080.1, on the reverse strand, counting down.
CCGGCGCAGCAGCCGCAGAGGCCAAAGCCCGGCGGATCCTGGCTGGTCTGGGCTTCGATCCTGAAATGCAGAATCGGCCCACACAGAAGTTCTCGGGAGGCTGGCGCATGCGTGTCTCCCTGGCCAGGTGGGGCAGCCCTCCCACCGCCCCGCAGCCTCAAACCACCAGGCCCTTCCCTCCCTCCCGTCCTGCCAGGGCCAGCAGGAGGCTCACGGCTGACGGCTCTCCCGCTCTGGGTGAGCTCGGCCCAGGCTCTTCCTTTCTCTCCGGGCACATTGCTCATGTCCTCTGCACAGGAGCTCCTCTGAGGAGAGATTGGGAAGGATGTTCATGGTCTCGGGCTCCACCTTCTGGGGCTGCTCGGGTCCTCTGAGCAAGGTCTCCCCCTCTGACCCTGCCCTTGGCTGCCCCCTCCCAGGGCGCTGTTCATGGAGCCCACGCTGCTGCTGCTGGACGAGCCCACCAACCACCTGGACCTCAATGCTGTCATCTGGCTCAACAAGTGCGTCCACCGCCCCGGCCTCGGCCGAGCTGCCGCCTCCTCCTCCGGCGCTCCCCGTCTGCCCTTAGTGCTCGGTCCCGCCGGCCCTCCCTCCCTGCCCCCACCTGTCTGCTGTCCAGCTGAACCCTCACGTGACCATTGTGACCTTTCCACACTCTGCTCTAAAACCCAGCTACCTGCAGGGCTGGCGGAAGACGTTGCTCATCGTCTCCCATGACCAGGGCTTCCTGGATGACGTCTGCACTGACATCATCCACCTCGACGCCCAGCGGCTCCACTACTACAGGGGCAATTACAGTACGTGGGCTCGTCCACGGGGAGGAGCTGGCCTCAGAATCGGCACGGGCGCCCGACCGTCCCATCGCCCTCAGTCCTGATCACCCCTCGGTTGCTGGGAGAGGGCACTCGCTGATGTGCATCCTCTTCTGCGCAGTGACCTTCAAGAAGATGTACCAGCAAAAGCAGAAGGAGCTGCTGAAGCAGTATGAGAAGCAGGAGAAGAAGCTGAAGGAGCTGAAGGCGGGCGGCAAGTCCACCAAGCAGGCGGTGAGCACGGGGTCTCCTGAGAGGAGGCTCTCTTCAGGAGAGTGGGCAGAGCCACTCGGACACCAACCTGCATTTCAGGGGCCACTGTGCAGGTGAGCGTTTCTCCCTTTCCCCTTTCTCCGCAGGAAAAGCAAACAAAGGAAGCCTTGACTCGGAAGCAGCAGAAATGCCGACGAAAAAACCAGGACGAGGAATCGCAGGAGGCCCCCGAGCTCCTGAAGCGCCCCAAGGAGTACACTGTGCGCTTCACGTTCCCGAACCCCCCGCCGCTCAGCCCTCCTGTGCTGGGCCTGCACGGTGAGCCTCGGGGGCCAGCAGCGTGGGGGAAGCGTGGGCACCCGTCCAGGGCCTGGACACGGCCCGGGAGGGTAACGGGAAGAAAAGCTGCTTCCTTCCTGGCCCTCAGGTGTGACATTTGGCTATGAGGGGCAGAAACCACTCTTTAAGAATCTGGATTTTGGCATCGACATGGACTCACGAAGTGAGTTGGTGTTGGGTGGCCAGAGGAGGCAGAGCAGGGGCCACAGGGAGAGGGTGAGGGGCCTCTTTGACCACCTGCCTTGCTTCCGGCAGTCTGCATCGTGGGCCCTAACGGTGTGGGGAAGAGCACCCTGCTCCTGCTGCTGACGGGCAAGCTGACGCCGGTGGGTCCTGTAGCGCCGCGGGGGGACGGTGGGAGCACTGAGTGCGGAGCCTGTAGGGCAGGGGGAAATAGAGAACTTGCAGGGGCGGTTTAGATCCGTTCAGGGAGGAGAGCCAGGAGGATGGGGGTTGGGTCTGGGAGCCCTGTGCTGTGGTTATACAGGAAATACGTTACTTACAGAATGATTTGAATGGCATGAGTCAAAGAAGTCTAGAGATAGTAAGAACTTTGGTAGATAGCTTTCTCCTTTTTACCTTTGCAAATGTGCACATCCTTTATGCTTTGTTTATTGTTTTTTTAACAAAAGTAGACTATCACATGAGTTGTTCTAAGCCAGCACATTTATTTATTTATGTTTTAAAGAACAGCTTATTGCCTGGCTGGTTTGGCTCAGTGGATAGAGCATTGGCCAGCGGACTGAGGGGTCCCAGGTTTCATTCCAGGCAAGGGCATGTGCCCAGGTTGCAGGCTCAATCCCTAGTAGGGGACGTGCAGGTAGCAGCTGATCAGTGATTCTCTTTCATCATTGATGTTTCTTTTTTCTATTTTAATATTTATAATCTTTTATTATCTGTATATATAAAAGCCTAAGCAATCTTACGACCAGCCGACCAGTTGCTATGACATGCACTGGCCACCAGGGGGCAGACTCAATGCAGGAGCTGCCCCCTGGTGGTCAGTGCGCTCCTACGGCCCCTCCCCCCAGCCGACCAACCTTATGTAGCCCCTTCCCCTGGGCCTCATTTGGGGGTAGGGGGGCAGCATCAGGCCAGCCTCCCGCAATGCCTCCCCCAGCGCGCTGGCCTCCCAATAGGCATCAATAGCTGACCAGGCCAAGGGACCCCCACCTGTGCATGAATTTGTGCACTGGGCCTCTAGTTTTTAATATATCTTTATTGATTTCAGAGAGGAAGGAAGAGGGAGGGAGAAAGAGAAATACCAATGATGACAAAGAATCACTGTTTGGCTGCCTCCTGCACAGGCCCTACTGGGGATCAAGCCTGCAACCCGGGCATGTGCCCTTGACCAGAATCAAACCTGGGACCCTTCAGTCCACAGGCTGACACTCTATCCACTGAGCCAAACGAGCTAGGGCTCATCATTGATGTTTCTATCTCTCCCTCTCACTTTCCTCTCTGAAATCAATAAGAATATATTTTTTTTAAAAAGAATAGCTTATTGATTTTTAGAGAGAGGAAGGGAGAGAGAAAAGAGAAACATCGATGTGAGAGCACATCTAGGGGCTGCCTCTTGCATGTCCCCCAATCCCAATCAAGCCCTCAACCTGGCGTGTGCTCTGACCGGGAATCAAAATGGCGACCTCCTGTGTATGGGACGGTGCTCCCACAAGCTGAGCCACACCGGCGGGCTTTCCAGATAATACACATTTTCCTTGCTGGTGATTCTGTAGATGCCCAGCCCCGGGCTGTGCCTAGACCAGAGGGAAGGCCCTCCTCGGCACCCCCAGCCCCAGAAAGGGTGTGAGCTCAGGCAGGCTATTCCAGCTCTCGCTGAGGGACAGTGCTGTAGCACGCACCCTCCTTGAGCCTCTCTGAGTGTAGTTTTCCTGAACGCATTGCCCTTGGGTCGTGGGCAGTGCACTGCCCTGTAGAGCTTCAGGTGGGTGGTGGCATCTGTCCTCCCTCCAGGGAAGTGTTGCAAGGGCCCTCTCCCTTCCGATCTGCCGACCTGTCCTGAACCCCCGTCTCACCTGGGGCCCTGAGAAGGGGCGTGGGCGCACCCGCTGGGAGGGAAGGGGCACTCCGGAGGGGTGGCCGGTCCCCTCGCCCGCGTCTGCTGTGCCTTGGTCACCCTGGGAGCGCCGCCGTGCTCCCGCTCGCACTGGCCTGCTCCCCGGCCCAGGCTCGTATTTGTCTCCCCTTCAGAAAGTCAGGCTACGGGCCTGTCGCTCCTTTTTCCTCCCATCTCACCCTTGCTCTTTCCTTGCAGACTCGGGGGGAAATGAGAAAGAACCACCGGCTGGTAAGTCATCTTGGGGGGTTAGGGAAGGAAAGTCCGAGAGGAAGCAGGACCTTCCCTGACCCCGTCCCTCTCCTTTGGGGCAGAAAATTGGCTTCTTCAACCAGCAGTATGCAGAGCAGCTGCACATGGAGGAGACGCCCACTGAGTACCTGCAGCAGGCCTTCAACCTGCCCTACCAGGATGCCCGCAAGTGCCTGGGCCGCTTCGGCCTGGAGAGCCATGCCCACACCATCCAGATCTGCAAACTCTCCGGTACTGCCGTGCGGCTGAGGCGCTCTCAGCACCCCAGCCCAGGCTGTAGCTAGACCAGCGGGAAGGGGAGCCGAGGCCAGGGGGCTTCACACACACATCCGGGTGACCTGCAGGAAGGGGAGGTGGTCAGAGGTGTGATGTCTCCTTTCTCTCTGCTGCAGGTGGGCAGAAAGCCCGAGTCGTGTTTGCGGAGCTGGCCTGCCGGGAGCCCGACGTCCTCATCTTGGTGAGTGAGCTGGACTGCGGGGCGGGCACGGTGCAGGCGGGAGTTCTGCCGCTCACTCTGGGAACGCCTCCTCCGCAGGATGAGCCCACCAACAACTTGGACATCGAGTCCATCGATGCTCTGGGGGAGGCCGTCAACGAGTACAAGGGTGGTGAGTCCACTCCGCGCCCCTCCTTCCCGGGGCCGGGCGCGGTGGCCTTGGGCTGGGGCTCCCTTCCTTCCCGCACTGATGGCTGCCTCCTTCCTTCAAGCTGTGATCGTCGTCAGCCACGACGCCCGGCTCATCACGGAAACCGGCTGCCAGCTGTGGGTGGTGGAGGAGCAGAGTGTCAGCCAGATCGACGGCGACTTCGAAGACTACAAGCGGGAGGTGCTGGAGGCCCTGGGGGAAGTCATGGTCAACCGCCCCCGAGAGTGACCTTCCTCCCTCCCCAGTGGGCTCCACGGGCCAGAGGCCACGGGCTGCCTTTCCTGAAAGACTCGTCACTTGCTTTCTGCGTATAACTGAGGTGGCCTTGTGCCGGACACCCTCTGCGCCAGCAGAGGTGACGTGACCTTTGTTACCGTGGGTTCGTCCGGCCAGACTTCTGCGGCCCCGAGTCTCCTCCTTCCTCACCTGTCTCTGGTCCACCTGGGGCTGAGGCCCTGGGCTCTGAGCGGCGCTGCTTTTTCCGTGGATTCCATGCCAAGGGCTGTGGCCGCTCTGCCGGGGAGGGGGGCCTGCATCATGTCTGCTTGCAGGCGGGGGGCGGGCAGGCGAGTGTCCCTGGACCACGGGAGGAATAAAGGAGGCGCTGCTGCCCGCTCGCAGTTGTGGGCGCCGGGACTGTGGGTCTTGCTTTGCTCTCTTTGTTTCCTAGCAGCGTTTAGTGTCCTCACTTCCCACCAGTACGAACGGCTCCCATGCAGCCTCACTCACCCGGGCGGTGCTGGCTGGGTGAGGAGCTCCCTCCTCCCCCCCTCAGGACGCCCAGGCCTCACCGCCCAAGGCCCCCGCAGGGAAGGGCCCGTCTTCGTGCGGTTAGGGGAGACGGGGGAAGACGGGAGCACACGTGGTGATGGGCCAGTTGCTGGCAGGCGGCTCTTGGTTCGGGCTGCTGCGTGCTCCTAGAAGGAAAGGCTGTCTGGAGCTTGATTATTGGCAGGATCACTTGAGAGTGGACCTTGAGAAAGAAGAAGGATTTGAGTAAGGAGGGGACACAGCCCTTTTTGGAACCCAGGGAATAAGCATATCTAAGGCTTGGAAGGAAGAAAACCAAAACGGAGTTAATGAGAAAGTGGCTGGAATGGCCACTCCTCCTTAGTGTGAGATTGGAGAGGTAGGCTTGGAAAGTAAACTGCAAATGGCAAGTGGTGGGTGTGGTTTTAGGTAGTGAGAGAATCACTGATTGGCCACCTCCCACATCCCCCCCCCCCCCCCCCGGGGATCAAGCCTGCAACCTAGGTATGTGCCCTAACTGGGAATTGAACCGTGACCTGGTTCAACCACTGAGCCACATCAGCCAGGCCATTTGAAGTGTTTGATCACTAATTTCAGATGTTCCAAAATAACTAATGGACAAGGGCACAAATTTTATTTCTTCCATCATAGAGGATCTAAATATATAAAAGGCTAAGTGTCCATCTGTCCAACCAGTAGCTATGATGTGCACTAACCACCAGGGGGCAGACACTCAGTGCAGGAGCTGCCATGACATGCACTGGCCATTTAAAAATGCACCGGGGACCCGGCGCTGACAAACCAAGACTCGGCTTCTCCCAAGTGGGACACAAGCTCCACCGCCACCCTGGAGCGACACCCCATTAAATCACAGCCAACGCTGCCGAAAGCCCTTGTGCAAAATGCAGCCCACCGCCCAGCCTGGAAACGTGGCTGTGGGCGCCGGGAAATGACATCATGTAGCAATGTTCAGCTTCCTCTCCCCAGTGACTACCCTCCTTGGAGTTTCTCCAGCCCAGGAACACAGCTTGCTTTATAGCCAGGTGCAAACATTTCACACTGTAACCAAATGTCTGTGAAACGTTTTCCCTGCCTCATCTCATTTGATCCTCACTGAAGTCCTGGAGTAGGTAGATAGGAGACTCGGTAGAATCCTATTTTCTTTTCATTAGCCAGAAAATGGAGATTTAGAAAGCTTAGAAACTTGATCCTACTGAAAAGAAGAAATGGTGGACCTTGAAAATGACTTCAGGTTTTCTCACTGAACAGAATATAGTCAAACGCTGTTGCAGTTAAATATTTTACCCTTTGTTCTCCCTGCGTGATTACAATAATAATCCGCTTTATGTTAATATTTACTGCTGTGTTGCTGACAATTATCTGAAAGAGAAGTTGGGGTGCTTCACTGGGCTGGAAAAGTTCAGCTACATCAGAAAGCAGGTCTAATTAAGCAAGTTTATTTTCTACATATAAAGGCTAAGTTGAGTCGTGCATGTGTGATACATCTAAAGGTCTTGCTGGCGCCAATTGCACACGTTTCGATCTGTCATTGTCAATCGTGAATTTGGTTGACACTTCTATTATAGGGAAAGGGCGAATAGTGATATTAAAATATTTCTAATTTCCTTTCAGTGTGCATGAATCCGTGCACCGGGACACTAGTATGATATCATGAAATTAGTATACCTAAGCATGGGTAAAAGGATGCTGCCCCTACTGCCAAAAACGGCAACATTGAACTGGAACGTGGAAAAGATAACCAAGAACATGGCGCAGGGTATGAGTGACCCAAAGACTGGAAATGCACTCTCATGAACAGAAATATTTTTATTCATAAACAGCTTTTAGTGCCTGCAAGTCTTGCACTAATGCACATAGCAGCATGGACGTTCCCATAAAGCAGTGCTCAGCTTCCTAAGGACAGACTGCAGACGCCTGCCTGCCTTGCGCAGGGGCTGGTCCTGGGACGATGGCCCTGTTCACCTCACCAGTGCTCTGGGCGTTCTCCCTAACCTGCAGGATGGACACGGCCAATGAGGCCCTGTCTTTTTTCCTTTTTTCTTTATTTCAGAGAGGGAGAGAGAGAAACATCAATGATGAGAGAGAATCATTGATCGGCTGCCTCCTGCATGCCCCCCACTTGGGACCAAGCCCGCAACCTGGGCATGTGCCCTTTAACCAGAATCGAACCTGGGACCCTTCAGTCCACAGGCCAATGCTCTAGCCACTGAGCCAAACCTGCTAGGGCTGGAGTGTTGTCTTGTATACTGAGGTTGAGAGTTTGATTCCTGGTCAGGGCACATACCCACCTGCAGGCTTAATCTCCAGTCAGGAGCATATGGGGGCAGCCGATCAATATTTCTTCTTTTTTTAAAAATATATTTTATTGATTTATTTTTTTTTTTTATAGAGAGGAAGAGAGAGGGATAGAGAGTTAGAAACATCGATGAGAGAGAAACATCGATCAGCTGCCTCTTGCACACCCCACCACTGGGGATGTGCCCGCAACCAAGGTACATGCCCTTGACCGGAATCGAACCTGGGACCCTTGAGTCCGCAGGCTGACGCTCTATCCACTGAGCCAAACCGGTTTCGGCCCGATCAATGTTTCTAACATTGATGTCTGTCTCTCCCTCTCCCTTCCTCTGTCTGGAATCCAAAAACATCCTCTGCGGAGGTGGGGGGGGGGGGGCAATGGGGCGATAAGGACACATGTAATACCTTAATAAAGAAAAAAAATTTCAAGTGAGAATTAAAAAGGATGACTGCCCTGGCTGGTGTGGCTCCACAGGGAGAGTGCCAGCCTGCGAACTGAAGGGCCACGGGTTCCTTTTCCAGTTGAGGGCATGTCTCTGGGTTGCAGGTTCAATTCCCAGCCTGGTCAGGGTATGTGCGGGAGGGAACCAATTGATGTGCCTCTCACGGCAATGCCCCCCCCCGCCCCCGTCCATTCCACACAAAAATTCACTGGGGAAAAGTGTTCCTTAGGTGAGCATCAACAACAAAAGACGGGGGGCGGGGGGATGAGGGCATGCAACAGTGGGTAGGGGAGGCTGGGGGAAGGTCACTGGGGAAAAAAAGATATATGTAATACTTTAAACAATAAAAAACAAAAGATGACCAAAGGGTAAACCTAGGTTGAAGTGACAGCCAGGATAGGACTGTTGCAGGAACACACGAGGCGAGGCGTTTAGGGGTCTTGTCAGTGCTACCATGGAAACAGGAAAGCCCTGTGGCCGTACAGAATCAAAGGGGCTGGGAGTGGAAGCAGTGGCCTGTGGCCAGTGCCTGAGAGCTCACCTGGCTGTTCCAGGGCAGTGGTTCCCGCCCCAGCAGCACCTGGAGTCAGCTGTGCCACTGGGAAGGGGTCTGGGCGGAGCACATCTCCTGGAGGCAAGGGGAGGAGAGGGTGTGCCCTTGTTGGGGAGTGATTAGGAGGGACCTCAGAGGAAGGAGATGGAAGCCAAGGCTGGAGGAGGAGAAGCAGCGAACCAGAGGCGTGGGGAGAAGAGCCTTCAGGGAGGCACCAGAGTGTGTAGCACCTGGAACCTGTAGGATGTTCCTAACCAGTGTCACCCCGATGCATTCATAAGTAACAAATGAAGAACATGCTGGAGCCCTGGCTGGTGTGGCTCAGTTGATTAGGTGTCTGTCATCCTGTGCACCAAAAGGTTGCCAGTTCAATTCCCGGTCAGGGCACATACCCAAGTTGCAGCTTGAAACCTGGTGGGGGCATGCAGGATTCTCTTTCATAGTTGATGCTTCTTTTATTTATTTATTTATTTTGATGCTTCTTTTAAAATATATATATATTTTTTTATTGATTTTACAGGAAGGCAGGGAAAGGCATAGAGTTAGAAATATCGTTTAGAGAGAAAATTCGATCAGCTACCTCCTGCATGCCTACAACCAAGGTACATGCTCTTGACCAGAATCGAACCCAGGACCCTTCAGTCTGTGGGCCGACGCTGTAGCCACTGAGCCAAACCGGTTAGGGCCATTGTTGATGTTTCTATCTGTCCCTCTCCTTTCTTCTCTGAAATCAATATTTACATATGAAAGCAGGAAAGAACATGATATAGCCAGGACTGGCTTGAGCTTATAGTGTGAGCTGGGCCAGGACACACGCTCGGAGCCTTAGGAACCTTGCCAGCGAGTGGGAATGCGGCCCTAGGAGCAATGGGAGCCGCTGGTAGTGCTTGCACAGGGTGCCGATTGATCTGGTTCCATCTTTACAGGACTGCCCTGGCCACTGCGTGGGGAACAGTGTGTGGGGCGGGGGAGGGGAGACAGACGGGAGAGGAGAGGCCAGAAGTGAGATACTGCCTTGGAAGGAGATATTCTTCCTCTAAGAAAATGTAGGCTCGGATATTTTCAGGGGAAGAGAATGGGAAACGGGGCTCACCTCGTGAGTTTTGGTGTCAGAGAATCAAGAAGAGTTAGGGAGTGCCCTAGCCAGTTTGGCTCAGTGGATAGAACATCAGCCTGTGGGCCGAAGGGTCCCGGGTTGGCTTCCAGTCAAGGGCACGTACCTCAGTTGCAGGCTCCGCCCCAGCCAGGGCCCTGGTTGGAGTGCATGCAGGAGGCAACCAATCCATGTTTCTCTCACATCGATATTTCTCTTTCACTCTCTCTAAATATCAGTGGAAAAATATCCTCGGGTAAGGACTAAAAAAAAAGTTAGGGTAGACACAGCTGATCCTCACAGCCAATTGGCCTGGAGGTCAATTCCTCCCAGTGATACCAACAACAATCAAGGCTTAACTACAACAAGACTGTGCACACAGCCCACAAAGGGGTGCACCAAGAGTGTCCACCTCAGGTGACTGGGGAGGCTGAGCTACTGGGCCCTATAAGACACCTAGCATACAAAGCCACTCTATCAACTCAGAGAAGCAGCCAAAATTCAGAGACAAAGAAACAGGTCACAAATGAAGGAAATGGAGGAAAGCAAATGACTAGATATAGAGTTCAAAACCACGGTTATAAGGTTTTTCAAGAATTTTCTAGAAAAGGCCGATAAATTTAGTGAGACCCTCGAGGATATGAAAAAGGAACAACTAGAAATTAAGCATACACTGACTGAAATAAAGAATAATATACAGAGACCCAACAGCAGACTAGAGGATCGCAAGAATCAAGTCAAAGATTTGAAATACGAAGAAGCAAAAAACACCCAACTGGAAAAGCAAAAAGAAAAAAAGAATCCAAAAATATGAAGATAGTGTAAGAAGTCTCTGGGACAACTTCAAGCATACCAACATCCAAATTATGGGGGTGCCAGAAGAAGAGAGAGAGCAAGATACTGAAAACCTATTTGAAGAAATAATGACAGAAAACTTCCCCCACCTGATGAAATAGACTTAGAAGTCTAGGAAGCGCACAGTACCCCAAACAAGAGGAATCCAAAGAGGACCACACCAAGACACATCATAATTAAAATGCCAAGAGCAAAAGACAAAGAGAGAATCTTAAAAGCAGCAAGAGAAAAACAGTGAGTTACCTACAAGGGAGCACGCATACAATTGTCAGCTGATTTCTCAACAGAAACTATGCAGGCCAGATGGGAGTGGCAAGAAATATTCAAAGTGATGAATAGCAAGAACCTACAACCAAGATTACTCTACCCAGCAAAGCTATCATTCAGAATTGAAGGGCAGATAAAGAGCTTCACAGATAAGAAAAAGCTAAAGGAGTTCACCACCACCAAACCAGTATTATATGAAATGCTGAAGGGTATTCTTTAAGAAGAGGAAGAAGAAGAAAAAGGTAAAGATAAAAATTATGAACAGCAAATACATATCTATCAACAAGTGAATCTAAAAATCAAGTGAATTAAAAATCTGAGGAACAGAATAAACTGGTGAATATAATAGAATCAGGGGCACAGAAAGGGAGTGGACTGACAATTCTCGGGGGGGAAGGGGTGTGGGGGTGCGGGAAGAGACTGGACAAAAATCGTACACCTATGGATGAGGACAGTGTGTGTGGGGGAGTAAGGGCAGAGGGTGGGGTGGGAACCGGGTGGAGGGGAGCTATGGGGGAAAAAAGAGGAACAATTGTAATAATCTGAACAATAAAGATTTATTAAATTAAAAAAAAAGTTAGGGAGTTTGCCAAGCAGCAGCAAATACATTGAGTTAGTACTTAATTGTACTAGGCTGAGGTAGTAGGATTTTGTAATTTTTTTTAAGAAAGGGAGAAACATTTTGTTGTTCCATTTGTTTATGCATTCATTGGTTGCTTCTTGTATGTGCCCCCAGAAATAGAACCCTCAACCCTGATGTATGGGGACAAGACCCTGAGTTACCCAGCCAGGTTGGATTCTGTAATTTTTCAACATTCGATTTCCCAGAACAGAAATAGCAGATGTAATGCTGACGACTCAGAATTGGAGATGGAAGGGTTGAGACACATCAGAAGTTGAACAGGATTTGGGGGGTGGGGGTGGAAGCAGAAAGGAAGAAAAAAGCCTAAAGGGGAGAGAAGTGCCTGCAGGGCTTGATGGGTCCATGGGTTTGGTGAAATGGGTGAGAGTTCAGCCTGTCTCCCTGCCCCCATTATTTTTTTGTTAATCCTCACCCGAGGATATTTTTTCAATTGATTTTTAGAAAGTGTGAAAGGGAAGTGGGGGTGGAGAGAAACATTGATGTGAAAAGACACATCCACTGGTTACTTCCCACACTCACCCTGACCAGGCCCCGGGATCGAACCTGCAACCCCAGTACGTGCCCTTAACTGGAAATCGAACCCACAACTCTGCAGTTGCGTGGGCTAACACTGGCCAGGGCAGGAAACATTTTTGTTGAGAATCTGAAAGGAAAATGAGGGACTCATCTTTAAATAACAATGGAAAACTTGAAGCTGTCTTTAAAGGCCTGTTGCAGGAGACCAAGGAGGTGAGAAGCAGGCACTCGGAGCCAGAAGAAAATCAAGTTAAAGTGGGCCCCATAGATTGACGTGCTCTTTGCTTTTTCACTTGAGTGTGTATCTCGTTGGTATTTCACCTTTAGATTAAGTCCTCCTCCCAGGCCCTCTCCTGAGCGCACAGAGCAACAGCAGGCTGGCTGCCTGCGCGTCACTCCTGAGACTGGACAGAGGGAGGGAAAAGGCCTCGCTGGGTGTGAACGAGGCCTGAGACGATGGCCGATCCTGGAAAGAACAGCCAAGAAACTTGTAGGGCAGTGACTTCACTTTCCAGATCAGCAAGCAACACCGGGGAGCTTGTCAGAAACACAGAATTTCGGATCTATCCTAGATGTACTGAATCAGAAAATCTGCTGCCCCCTCCACCTTTACTTTTCACGTTTTTAAAAATTTATTTTAGAGAGGGAGAGAAACATCGATTGGCTGCCCCCATGCGTACTGGGATTGAACCCACAACCTGGCTATATGCCCTGACTGGGAATCCATGGGATGGCACTCAACTAAGCCAGGGCTCCAATCTGTCTTTTATCAGGCCCTTCAGACATTCTGGTGAACACTAAAAGGTTGAAAACACTCTTCTCTCTCCCCAAAATGTAATATTCCCCTAATTTCTAGTTCCAAGAATAGCAGATTTAGCCCGGCCAGCGTGGTTAAGTGGGTTAAGGAGTTCATAGGTCACAGTTCACTTCCCAGTTGGTTGGTCAGGTTACAAGCCTGGGCTGTGGGCTCATTCCCCAGTAGGGGGAATGTTGGCGGCAGCCAATCAAGGTCTCTTCATCGATGTTTCTCTCTCTGAAATCAATAAAAATGTATTTTAAAAAATAGATTTAAGTAACTTCTTACTCCAAGTTAATTCTATCCCTCTATGTTCTAGTCTCCAAAACCTCCTGTGTTCCCAGGAATCTTATTCCATCACCTAGGCCAGTGGTCGGCAAACTGCGGCTCTCGAGCCACATGTGGCCCTTTGGCCCCTTGAGTGTGGCTCTTCCACAAAATACCGCGCACGTACAGTGCGATTGAAACTTCGTGGCCCATGCGCAGAAGTCGGTTTTCGGCCTGGGCGAGTCTATTTTGAAGAAGTGGTTCTAACGCCGAGCCACACTCAAGGGGCCAAAGAGCCGCATGTGGCTTGCGAGCCGCGGTTTGCCGACCACGGGCCTAGGCCTCGATTTCACACCTGCCCTCAATGAGTAAGCTGGTCCCAGATCTCCGTGCCCTCGCAGCAGGCCGTTTTCTCCGGCTCTGCACCCTTAGCGAAGAGCAGTCTCCACTTGCCTTTCTCCCCTGGAACTGTTCCCAAAACACTGCTCGCGGATTTCTCCTGCCGCCCCTCCCGCCCCTCCCGCCGCCCCTGAGCTCCTTCCCGGAGCGCTCCACAGCTGGCAGCCCCCAGGCTGCCCGGCCGCATGGGCTCCAGTGCAGAGCGCGTCACCTCAGCATTCTCACATCAACTGTGACTTTAAGGTGGAACTTGCTAGCTCCACTCAGGTCTGAAAACAAGACTCCACGAAGGTTTGTATTCACGCACCTAAAAGCTGGTAATGACTGGGTTTTGTTTTTAAGGAGTCCAAACACACCAGGGGTTAAATAAGCTGCTTCTCTCTCCACTGTTTATTATTAATGTACAAAATATACAAAACCAAAAGAAAAAATACTCATCCTCAAATCCATCGTGGCTCTAACCCAAGACCTTGCACAAAACCCAATCAATCCACTGTTTTCATAGAAAACAACTGATACGAGACGGGTGAAACAAAGAGGGCTGCGTAAGGGCCAGGGTTGTTGAATGCCCCCAGGACGGTGCCCGATGGGGACTCCGAGGCGGCCTCACTCCAAGGTTCCAGGCGGTGCACGTCGTGTGACGGCCAGGCCCGGCGTGCGGGGCTTGTTCATGCACAGCTGGCCTCCCTGAATGTCTTGGGTTCCAGGGCAGACGCAGCCGTAGCGCCGCGCTCACAGAAGGCTGCCCAGCCTGGCTCGCTGAGAAGGGCTCAGGACGTGTCCAGCAGTGTGCAGGGAGCCCTCAGTGTAGCGGGATGTCCGATACCCCTGTACCGTCTCCCGCCCCAAGGAATGGTGGTGTTGGCTGGGATGGTTCGGGAGGGCAGCCGATCCCACATCAGAGCTCCGTGCACGGAGGACCGGCACAGGTTAGGTGCCCTCGGGCATCAGCAGGAACACTGGGAAGGAGCTCGGGTTCCAGGGCAAGTCTCCTCAGAAAGTGAAGCCAGCCGTGTCTCCGAGCCTCCTCTTGGCAGGCAGGGCAGAGCGGGCTGGTCCTCCCGCCTGGAGGAGCGTGTGCACGGGGCGCACCAGTGATCAGAATCCCCAGGACGGAGCAGTGGGGACTGAGGAGCCGGCTCCTCCTCAGCTGGGGAAGGGACAAACGGGCCTCACAGAAGCCATAAGTTGGGGGCAGCGGGGTCCTTAGGGCAGGGGGGGCCCATTGACCCCCGGGTGGTAGAAGGCACAGCTGTCCTCGTAGCGGCAGTTGCCCTTCATCATAAAGTGTCGGCAAACGGGGCGGTTGGACATGTCTGAAAAAGAGGGCGGACGGTTAGGGAGGAGATGCCAGGTCACCACCACCCTCACCACCTCCTGTCAGAGAGAGCCTGGGGTGTGGGGGAAGGGCCAGGGTAGGAACAGCCACACATGCTGGGACAGGCCGCCTCAGGTTCAGCCTAGCACCCCCAGGTAGACACACTCCCAGGCGGGGGTACAATGAACGCCCCATAGGGGCAGGGATCGTCCTCACCTCCTCCATGGCTGTGGCCTCCATCGTGCCCTCGGTGGCCCCCTCCTCCGTGGCCAGGGCCATTATGGCCACGGTGCTCGTGAGGAGGTGGTCCTCGATGATCGTGGCCTCGGTGACCAGGGACATCATGAGGCCGGTGGCCATGGGGTCCCCCATGTCCAGGACCTTCATGGGGGCGATGTCCACCATTTCCACCCATGCTCCCACCAGGGCCTTCATGAGGACGATGGCCACTGCCACTGCCCATGCCCCCACCAGGGCCTTCGTGGGGACGGTGTCCTCCACCCATGCCCCCCCCAGGGCCCCCTCGTCCGTTTGGGGGTCCTCCTCCAGAGCGACCTCCTCTGGCTCCTCGAAATGGAGGAGGAGGGGGAGGAGGTTCATTGCCCCCTCGACCACCACGACCTCTATGGTATGGTCCAGGTCCAGGTCCAGGCCCAGGCCCAGGCCCGCCCCGCATCGGGCCACCCCGCATGGGGTCAGCAGGGCCATCCCAGAAGGGATCACCACCCCGGGGAGGGGGGGGTGGACCCAGGAGACGTGGACCCACTGGCCCCCCAGGGCCTCCAGGGCCTCCAGGGCCTCCATGGGGACCTGTCAGGAAAGAAAGGGAGATACTGTTATACTCAAGAGACTGCTCCCTCTCACCCTGAGCCACCTCCCCCTCCTTTTGGTCCATCCTGCACTATCACCAGACCGCGGGTTAGCAGATAAGCCCATCATTCCAACACCCCCGTCCCCGCCTACCTGGCATCGGTCCCCCAGGGCCAGGGGGGAAGTGCTGCAATCCCTTGGGGACCCCAGGGCCTCCTTGTGGGAAACCGTTGGCCATTGGGCCGGGGCCTAGGAGTCCATGTGGTACTGTTAATGAAAAGAGTCACACAGTCAGCAAGAGGCTTCTGGAAGAGTGATATCCTTCTCGCTTAAGCGTGCCCCACGGATCCTTGAAGACCCAGCTGGCAGAGTCTAATCTCCATCCCACCCCCATGTGTGGCCACTGCCTGGCAATACCCCTGCTTCCCCAACCGCATGCAGCCCAGCCCTGGCTGGCCCTGACCTTACCCAGCATCTGCTTGATCTTGTCTGAGTAGTCTGGTTGCTTCAGCAGGTCCTCTGAGGGGTGACTATTTGGGCTGCCCTAGAGAGCAACAGTCCTCATCAGCAGAGAAAGGGAGAGCCCAGAGGAGGGATGCAGGAAGGGGAGGAGGACTGGGGTGAGGGGAGGGGCGTGGCCGACAGAGCAGAACCGAGGACGAGGCTCCTACCATGATGGAGGTGAGGATCTCCTGGACATTGATGCCTCCTCCTCCAGGACCCTGGGGGCTCTTGCCAGCACTCATGCTTCCCATAAGATTGGCCAGAACAGGAGGCAACTTGGAGCCACCTGCCCCATCAGGTGAGCCACCGGCCTCCCCAGGCTCCAGGGTCTCAACATATGGAGTCTCATCCATGGAACATTCCTGAAAGCAGAGCAGAGCAGTGAGGACAACCACAGAATGAAGGGGAGTCACGCACGAGAGCTGCATTAGCATCCGTCACAGCCCCGTCGTCACTTCACACTCACCTCGTCCAAGGGGATGAGCTTCGGGGGCACAGGCTCGTAGGGTTCAGGGTCTGGCTCGTGAGGGCTGGCACAAGTGCGGGGGGGGGGGGAGACAAAAAAAGATGGATGGTCAAATTACTGATCCAGGCCCTCGAATGTCTTCCTAACCTCCACCCTCTCCGTCATCACCCGCGGGCCGGCGCCCATCCTGCTCACCTTTCCTTGTTCAGGAAGAGCTCCTGAAGGATTCCTTTCTCCCGCTCAGCCTGGATGTACCGCTCCTGGCTGTTGCTTCCAGGGGTGACAAGAGGTGAGGGCAGAACCAGGGGCCGGGGGCACACCCATGGCACCTTCTCCTCCATGTTGTCATGGCTCAGACGCCGGGCCGTCTCAAATGCATGTCTGTCTGACAGTATCTCTCGCTTAGCAGCCTCGCCAAAGTCCTTGATCTTATTCACATTTACTGTTGGCAGGGAGGAAAGAGAAGTGAGCACAGCCAGCCCGTTTTAACCGCTCCGAACCCGCCCGTCAGACACAAACCCGACTGCTAACCGCGTTCGGTCTCATCCAGTTCGAAGTAGAAGTACTCCCTCAGCTTGCCCTCCTCAGGCCACGTCACCGTCTTCCTCTTCCTGCCTCTGCGCGTCAGCTGAGGCTCCCCAGGGCTCTCCACCGGTTTGGCGTCCAGAGCTCCCGGCTCCAAAGAGCCTGTAAGCAGGGGGTTTCAAATGCAGGCCCTTCCCCTTGGGGAACCCCCAACCTGGCCCAGCCTGTGGACTGACCTGCATCCAGGAGCTCTGGGACCTCCACAGGGGGCACTGGGGTCCCTGGACGGTCTGTGTCCATAGCCTCAGGAGGTGCTGGCTCTGGGGAAGAAGGTTTGGCTGTGCTTGGCTCTGTGCTTGTTTTCCCTTCAAATGGGCTTGGCTATTGTGAAAGGAAAAGAAGTTAATGAGCTGACAGAAAAACCAAGGTCAAGGCAAGGCAGTTAGTGCAGGGTCCGGGCAGGATCCCTCAACAGTTCATGTAAACGAGGATCCATGTCAAACACTGCGCACTGTCACCCGTCTGCACCGGAGACACACTCCTCTTGCCCTCCTCAACTCCGAGCTGCTGGGCCCTTCTTTTTTTAAAAAATGTTTTTATTGATTTTAGAGAGAAGCATCCATCAGCTGCCTCCTGCACACCCCCTACTGGGGATTGAGCCCACAACAAGGGCACGTTCCCTGACCAGGAATCGAACCAGCCACCACACTGGCCAGGGCTCCGGGCCCTTCCTTTGACTTTGCCTTTACACCCTGCCACACCTACCACCCAGGGCCCATACCTTGGCAGCTGTAGGCGACAGCACCTTCTTCTTCTTCTTAATTTTGATGCCTGGGACAGGGGCTGAGTTAAGCGCATCCAGGAAGCCAAGGCCCTCCATAGCTACAAAAGGAAGAAGCATAAATGGAACCATCACACCTCCTTTATAATCCTATTCCTATAGAACCAGTCTGGGCAGAAAAATGGGTCAGTGTAGACCCTGCCTCAACCGGGGACACAGTAAGCTCAAGGTGGCCAGAGAGCATATGGACAGGAAATTCCTGACATTATTCTCCATTTTTAAAAATATATACATTTCAGAGAGGAAAAGAGAGATAGAAACATCAATGATGAGAGAGAATCACTGATCAGCTGCCTCCTGCATGCCCCACCCTGGGAATTGAACCATGACCTCCTGCTTCTTAGGTTGACGCTCAATCACTTGAGCCACGCCAGCCGGGCTGTTATTTTCCTACCAGAGGCTCGGCAGGCTGGGGGTGGGAGGTGGGGGGGGGGGGGGGCAAAAGGGGAGGGGGTGTCCCTCAGCCCAGCCTGCACCCTCTCCAATCTTGGACCCTTTGAGGGATGTCCGACTGCCCGTTTAGGCTCGATCCCACCTGGCTCCCAACCGCTTGCCTGCCTGCCTGATTGCCCCTAACAACTCCCCTGCCAGCCTGATCAACGCCTAACTGCTCCCCTGCTGGCAAGAGTGCCCCCAACTGCCCTCCCCTGCAGGCCTGGTCACCCCTAACTGCCCTCCCCTGAAGGCCTGGTCGCCCTCAACTGCCCTCCCTTGCCAGCCTTGTTGCCCCCAACTGCCCCCCCCCTGCAGACCTGGCCCCCCCAATTGCCCCCCCGCAGGCCTTGTCTCCCCTCAACTGCCCTCCCCTGCTGCCATCTTGTGTCCACATGGGGGCGGCCATCTTTGACCACATGGGGGGCAGCCATCTTGGGTGCCTGGGTGATGGTCAATTTGCATATTACCTCTTTCTTATATAGGATTAAAGGCAGGCAAGCCATGGTTTTGGATATGAACTAAGAGTTCAGGCACCTGACAAAGCCAGCCCTGAGGACATGTCAGATCACCCTGGCAGCTGGGAGTGCCCCTAACCAGTCAGTGAAGAGCACACCTCCCACCTCATCTCTCAGATCACTCCTAAGTAACCCTATGAAACAAGCTTCAGAGGTGCAAAAATTAAAGGACACCAAGAAATAAAGGAAAATGAAGGAAAACATTAAAGAGAAGGCCCCCCTTCCCCCCCCCCCCCCCCCCCCCCCGCCCACCACCATGCATCCCATGAAGAGTTTGCTCCCAAATTCAATACATTCTGACTCACGCTGTGGCGGGATGATCTTCACTTTGATCTCTTTGGTAGCATTGGGTGTTGTGTTGAGTGGCTTGTACTTCTTCTCTGCATGGGGCGCAGTGTCTCCTGGGCAGCTGTGGAGCTGTTAGAAGAGGAGCTGTCAAAAACACTGCCCTTCTTTCTCGTGGCCGCAGACCCAGCCCACTCAGAAGTTCAGCACAGAGTCCCTACCTCTGACGCTTGAGGGGAATGGGCTTAAGGTTGTATTTGTCAGAAACCATCACTGTACTGGCGTTCTTCTTCACAGGCACCAAAGATGGGGTCTCCAGCTCTAATCCTGGGGAAGAGAAAGGGGGTGGGGTTGAATTCACACCCACCCTCTTGACTTTTGTTGTTGTTGTTAAAGATTTTTAATTGATTTTTAGAGAGAGGAAGGGAGAGGAAAAGAGAGAAACATCAATGTGAGAGCAAAACATGGATCATGTTCTCTACTGGGGATCCAGCCCACAACCTGGGCATGTGCCCTGACCGGGATTCAAACCAGTGACCTTTTGGTGCACAGGACAATATCCAACCGAGCCACACTGGCCAGGGCCACCTTCTTGACCTTTCCTCTCGGTTCATTCAGTCTTGTATAATCCTGAGCGTCACCCGCTAGTCTTCCTCTTTTTGCATATCATAACCCAGCAATCCCACCCTGAGGCCCTGGGCGTGCACATGCCCACAGCCCCTCCCCCCGGGCCTGCCAGCAGCCTCACCAGTGGAGCGGAACTTGGCGTGACTGGGTGCCGTGGTTCGAAGAGACTTAGGCTTCTCCTTCTTCTTCTCCGGGGCTTCCTCAGCCCGGGGCTCAGCCTTCACCTCAGTTAGAGGTCGCTCAGGGGGCGTGGCTCGACCCTTTCCCTCTTCTTTTCGCTTTTTCTTATCTTTCTCTGTTGTGGAAATACAAAGTAGAAAAAGATTTTATTGAGGATAAAGAGAAAGACTGCTGGTAGCGGTGAAGCAGGCTGAAGACACTGGAGGCCACATCCCATGGGAGATAAAGCAATACAGGGACAAAGGACCTGGGAGCTCACCAGCAGGCTGGGCACTGCTCTGGGAGCGGATGACAGCCATCCAGTCGCTGACGAGGACGGAGGCCAACTTCCGGAGCTCTGAGGGGACAGAAAGAGAAAATGCCTAAATAACTTAAAATGTTATCTGTCCAGTAACAGAAAATAGAGATGTTTGAACATTTATTACAGAACACATAAAAACTACATCACTGCTTCATATATACAGGGTGGGTTTACAGTTGTGAGTCCATGCAACAGTTTATTCTTTATTATTATTTACTCACTAGAGGCCTGGTGCATGAAATTCATGCACAGGGGGCGGGGGATGTCCCTCAGCCCAGCCTACACCCTCTCCAATCTGGGACCCCTCGAGGGATGTTGGACTGCCCGTTTATAGGGATCGGGCCATGGGGGTGTGGACAGCCTGGGTGAGGGGCTGAGGGCTATTTTCAGGCTGGCCAAACCCCCTTCAGGGTGGGGGTCTCCGCTGGGGTGTCTGGCCAGCTTGGGTGAGGGGCTGAGGACTGTTTTCAGGCTGGCCACACCCCCTGGCGACCCAAGCTCACAGCCCTTCCTTTTTTTCTTTTTTTTCAGCACCTCCTTGAGTGGAGGCCAGGGCCAGCTGGAAGCAGGTATCTGGGATTTATTTATCGTCTATAAATGAAACTTTGTAGCCTTGAGTGGAGGCCCTGGTATCTGAGATTTATTTATCTTCCATAAATGAAACTTTGTAGCCTTGAGTGGAGGCCAGGGCCAGCCAGGGTGGGTGGGAAGCCTGGCTTCCTCCATCACCAGGGGCAACCCAAGCCTCCTGCTGGCTCTAGCTCTGTGGCCGCCGCCATCTTCGTTGGGTTAATTTGCATACTCGCTCCTGATTGGCTGGTGGGTGTAGCGGAGTGATAGTCAATTTGCATCTTTCTCTTTTATTAGTGTAGATTATTGCATTATTTATAAACCTACTTTTACCCACTCCTATATATCTCCTGTAATTGTTACAACCTGAAAAACTTATTTTTTTAAAATATATACTTTATTGATTTTTTTACAGAGAGGAAGGGAGAGGGGGAGAGAGTTAGAAACATCGATGAGAGAGAAACATCGATCAGCTGCCTCCTGCACACCACCTACTGGAGATGTGCCTGCAACCAAGGTATATTCTCTTGACTGGAATCGAACCTGGGACCCTTGAGTCTGCAGGCTGACGCTCTATCCACTGAGCCAAACCGGTGAGGGCTGAAAAACTTTTTTTAAAGAATAGTGTATTGCCGAAACCGGTTTGGCTCAATGGATAGAGCGTCGGTCTGCAGACTGAAAGGTCCCAGGTTCGATTCCGGTCAAGGGCATATACATTGGCTGCGGGCACATCCCTGGTAGGGGGTGTGCAGGAGGCAGCTGGTCGATGATTCTCTCTCATCGATGTTTCTAGCTCTCTATCCCTCTCCCTTCCTCTCTGTAAAAAATCAATAAAATATATTAAAAAAAAAATAGTGTATTGCCTGACCAGCGTGGCTCAGTACAGGTCACATGACTGGGTTGCAGGCTCAATCCCCAAGTAGGGAGTGTGCAGGAGGCAGCCAACCAAAGATTCTCATTATTGATGTTTCTATCTCTCTCCCCCTCAATACATTGTTACTTTTTAAAATATATTTTTATTGATTACAGAGAGGAAGGGAGAAGAGAGAATACTGATGTGAGATCGTAACATCGACTCACATCACATAGAAGCATAAAGATTAGTCATAAAATTAGAAAGTGGCAGAATGAACCAAATATCTATGCTCTTCCCTTTCTGTTAAAAGAGAAAGTAGCCCTAGCAGTTCAGCACAGTGGATAAAGAGCTGGCCCTTGGACTGAAGGGTTGCAGGTTCGATTCCAGTCAAGGGCACATACCTCAGTTGCAGGCTCGATCCCTGGCCCTGGTCAGGGAGTGTGTAGGAGGCAACCAATCGATGTCTCTCTCTCACATCGATATTTCTCTGTCCTCCCTCCCTTCCACTTTCTCTCTAAAAAAAGAAATCAATGGAAAAATATCCTGAAGTGAGGATTAATTAAAAAAACAACCAGAAACTAAAATCAGGAGAAAGATAGCAGAGTTCAAGATCTGAAGGGCTACTAGCTTCTAAAATGAACAGCATTACTCTGTGTTGTCCCTAAAGGCAAACTTAATGCAAAGGAAGCTAACTTAGATTCATCTTACAAAAGACTTTCTAGGCAATCTTTTTAGAAAATCAATTAAGTATGCCAAGGATGAAAAAAGAGCTGAAAAACAGACCAATTTAGGGTTGTGGTTTATTTAAAGAAAAAAGAGGTCAGAGAATTTTAAAGAATAGAATTTGTTTATTGCTCTTTCTTTTTGTACTCAGCAAATAACATCTCTTATCTATGGCATCTCTCTTCCTGACAACATTTCCACTTTCGGACTCATAATAAGATTGTCATATTAACATTAAAACCTAACTTTTCAAAATAGTCACAAACTGGCAATTTCTGTACCTAAGGCAAGATGAATTCCAATGTATCTATCCACAATGCAGAAAAACCCTAAAACCTTTTCAGAGCAATTGATAGTATGGTCCAGTGAGACTTCATTATAGTCAATAAGTACAAATTTCTGTATCCAAAGAAAGTATAAGAATAATAATTAAATCTATATTCAAAGAAGGCAGAAAAATTGAGCCAGCCAGAAAACAGGGACAATATATCTGACAGAGAAGGAACAACAGATGTGCAATGACTTAATGGGCTTTCTGGGATATATATCATGCTATAAATTATTATTACAGACTACAGGCCTGGTGCATGAAATTTGTGCACTCGAGGGGGGGAGGGGAGGGGCTCCTCAGCCTGGCCTGCACCCTCTCACAGTCTGGGATCCCTCAGGGGATGTCCGACTGCTGGCTTCCGGCAGTCGGACATCCTTAGCACTGCCATGGAGGCAGGAGAGGCTCCCATTACTGTCGCTGCGCTCACCAGCCATGAGCCCGGCTCAGGGCTTCTGGCTGAGTGGTGCTCCCCCTGTGGGAGCGCACTGACCACCAGGGGGCAGCTCCTGCATTGAGCATCTGCTCGCAGGTGGTCAGTGTGCATCACAGTGACTGATTGTTCTGCCGTTCGGTCAATTTGCATATTAGCCTTTTATTATATAGGATATACTCTGAGATGTCACAAAGATATTGAAGTGCTTTGTATCTAAAAGGACCTAAAAACTGGGAATTAATACAACTAAAAGAATTGAAAGGTAGGGCCCCTGGCCAGTCTGGGTCAGTTGGTTGAACGTCGAAAAGTCACCAGCTGATTATGGGTCAGAGCCCATGCCTGTGCTATGGGCTAGATTCCCAGTAGGGGGTGTGCAATAGGCAACTGATCAATGTTTATCACTCTCTCCCTTCTTCTCTCTCTCTAGTTAATAAAAACTTATTTTTAAAAGAAGAGAGCCCAGCCGGCATGGCTCCATGGTTGACCAGTGACCTATGAACCAGGAGGTCATGGTTCATTTTCCGTCAGGGCAATCTCTACCCAGCCCCTGCCCCACCCCCAGCCTTCAACACACTGTTGTCTGTATCCCTGACCTGCCTGAACTGTACATATCCTCCTATATAATAAAAGGGTAATACGCAATTTGCCCCCTCAACCGGGAGTTCGACCAGGGAGCGGGGCCAGCCCTGCCCCCGCCCCGAACTATCCGGCCAGGGTGCACCAAGAGTTCTTAAGAATCAGCTTCTAGCCCTGGCCGGGTAGCTCAATTGGTTAGAGCATCATCCTGGTACACCAAGGTTGCTGGTTCTATCCCTAGTCAGGGCACAGACAAGAAGCATCCAATGAATGCATAAATAAGTGAAACAACAGAACAATATTTTTCTCTCTGTCTCTAAAATAAAATAAAGATAAAAAAATTAATAAAAAAAAGAATCAGCTCTGGTTAAAGCATGGTACCTTATCTTACCCTCAATAGTAGAGAAATGAACAAATCTCATTCGAAATTGAGACTAGGAGACAGGGAACAGGGGACAGGTTAGAGGAACTAAACTTTCAAAAGAAAGAGAAAAGCAACAGGAAGTACAAAGAGTCAGGAGGGAAGGTGCAGCCCAAGGATGGGGACAGACACGCAGGGTATTAAGTGTGAGTAATGGAGGAAGGCCCCGACAGAGGGAGAACTGGCTCCTACCTTCATCCTCACTTGACTTGCTCAGTTGCTTCACCAGTTTGGCTGTGTTGTTCTATGGGAGACGGGGAACAGCAGAAAGATAAATGCCAGGACAGTAAGGCCACTCAGAGCTCATAAGCCCCCAAATTCACTCACCATTTCCTCATAGTCCCTTAACAGTGACTATGTGGAGATAGTGTAATTTAAAAACCTTTGTGGAAAAGAAAAAAAAACAAAAAACACCTTTGTGGGGCCCTAGCTGGTTTGGCTCAGTGAATAGAGCGTCAGCCTGTGGAACAAAAGGGTCCCGGGTGTAATTCCGGTCAAGGGCATGTATCTTGGTTGCAGGCTCTTCCCCGGCCCGGGGCCTAGGTCAGGTGCGTGCAGGAGGCAACCAATCCACGTGTTTCTCTCACATTGATATTTCTCTCTGTGTTCCACAGTCCTAAAAATCAACAGAAAAATATCCTTGGGCGAGGATTAACAAAAAAACCCCACAAAACCTTTGTGGGCATAGTTTTATCTAATCCTTAAAATAATCCAGTTAGGTAGATACAATTATTCCCATTTTATAGATGAAAAAGACTGAGGCTCAGAAATATTGAGTGCCCCAAGGACACACACCTATTGAAGGAGATAAAATTTGAACCAAGTCTTCTGATTCCAATTTCCTATTTTTCCTACCATTTCACCTCACAGGCCTAAGGATCACAGCCTGCTCAGAGTCAGTGTAAGTTTCTCATCTGTCAGGCTCAACCAGAGAACCGAGGCACTGAGGTAGGAAAGACGGAAGGTACCTGCTTGAGATGGTCCACGGTGAGTGGTAGGTGCTGTAAGGTCAACAGAATTTGCTGCAACAGGGGAATGTTGTTGGTTGTCTTTGAATATGTCAACCAATTGTTAAGAAGCTTGTAGCCACCAACATCAATAAACCTGTGGGCAGGTAGGAGGAGAATCTGATGCCCTTCCTGGATTTTGGAAGGACCACATCCCACACTCCTCGTTCCCCACCAACAACCCAGAAACCCCATCGCAGTCACCCAGATCCCCACTCACTTGACCAATACTTCTGATGACTGGGTCTGCAGGAGAATGTTCAAGTAAGTGCACCGACTCACCATCTTCCGTGCCTCCTTCATCAGGCTGTAGGAGAGGGGCAGGTTAGGAACCGAGCAGCCACAGAGCGCCTCTCCTTCCCACAGCAGAGCCTCTAGCCTGTGAGAGCACCTGCACATCCCTGACCACTTGGGACTTTGCTACAGTGGGAAGGTCACATGGCCTCTAGGTGGATAGGATGGATCCACAGTGAAATGAAAACCCACGGGAGGATGGAAGAGAACTTGATCTGGGGGGGGATGACCATGGCTGCTCCCGCCACATCTGGTTCTGCTCGCAGGTAAAGCGTCCCAACCGTCAACAACCAGCCTTTAGTTCAGGATGGGCTAAGCCATCTGCTCCCCCTGGGAAACAAGGATCCCTGAAGGAAATGAGTTTGGGGATGTGAACCATGACCAACCCAAAACAGAACCAAGACTTCCATCACCTGGCTCCCCGTTTCCTTCCTTCCAAAGGGTGACTCCCTTGTGACTGTGGAATCCAAATATCTCATTCCACTATAGTCAGGAACCAAGGGATCACCTGTTCCTATCACTTATTCTAAAACTACCGGATTTCAATCTTATCTCACTGACTTTCCCTTTCCTCTTCAGAACACCCAGCCTGTCTGCCTTAATTACAATACACAATATCCTCCACCTGCAACAAGTGGAAAAAGGAGACTCACCTGAAGATCTTGGAAATCCCGTCCGCACTCTTGACTTCCCCATCTCGGTTAAGGAAGCTGTCCAGGCCCTTGAGAAGCTCTTTGGGGTCTATGGGACCCGAACCCATGATCCAAGTTTCTAAGATGAGAGGACAAAACAAACCAACAGAATAAACGGGGGGCAAGGACACTGCCAGTGTGCCCTCTAATAAATTCCATTCATACATTGGACGAAACATAACTTATTCAACTTATGTTCAACTACCCTCACCCTTTTCAAGATAAGAAAAATCAACAGAGACTATTGCCAGCACTGAGCAAACAGCCCTGGCAAGGTAAGCATGGCTACATGACTAAAGGGAAGACAGTTCAGTCGCAGGAGTGAGGCAGCACACCCTTCTCTCCCCTCCCAGGTACAGCCTTCCTAGCACAGCTGAACTCCATGAGATAGTACAGAGCTAACATTCACATTCCTCTAACAAAATGCTCAATTCCCAGAGGTATTTTTTGCTTATTAAGTCCTGGCTCTCCCTCATTGCTGGTAAATCTGGTTTGAAAACAAAACAAAACTGTGACTTGGTAATAACTGGGCCAATCTTGGGTGTTGGGCTGAATATCTGCTAAGAGTAGTCAATTCTTTATCTTAGCTCACAAGTGGCAGAATCTGTGCTGCTTGCACCAGTCAGCAATCTCGGCTAAAACGATAGGTGACAGAGGAGAAACAAAACTTGAAAACAGAACCTTTCCTCAGGGGAGGTGTGGGTAGCTCCCAGAAATGGAGACAAATGGATGCAAAGGAAATCAAGCAGGTCCTCCTAAGCCTTAAATAGAATGTCACTCGTTAACTAAACACTGCACAGGTTTTTATTGGTTCAGAGAGCAAGGTTTGTGGTTTCAAAGGCAAAGATGCAAATCTGACCCCCTATTCCCAACCACCTCAAAATCATATCATTATTCAATATCTCTAAGAAAGGCCTGAAATTAGAAATCATGGAGCCAAAAAGAATAAAGGTAGAAGCTGGGAAAATGCCATTACATTTTAAGGAGCTAGTTTAGACCAGATTAGAAAAGGAGTTAAAGTTAAACTGCTGATATGGGACAGAGAATTGTGAAGCAATTTCTAGGCTAGAAATCAAGTTCCAGAGAGGAAGTTGAGAATCAATATGGTTCTGATTGGTATTTTTATCCATAAAGCCTCGAAACACCTCTGAGAACAACAACAAAAAAAGCCACCTCAGTAATCGCTGCATTTGGGAAATCAAGTTAACACGTGGGTAGGAAGACGGCAAAGAGAAACCCACCTCATGCACAGTGCTTCTAGTGCAGTTACAGACAAGACCCCAGCAGAAGTGTGGGAAAATCAAGGTTTTACAAAGCTAACTATATTTTGTACAGAAAGAAAAGTTTTCTTATAATGTAATTCCCAGACTTATTAGTTCACCGACAAAAAAACAAACACACCAATCTTAACCTTTAAGTCCTTCCAACAAAAAGGCCAGTAAATTTCGAAATGCATAGGTCCTAACGACCTAGGTAAGAAAAGGCAGAAGCAGGAAGAGACTGCTTCTTGAGATCACAAACTGCGGGCTGGAGAGGAGGGAGGTAAATGCCGAGGGGAGCAAATCTGGGTTAACTGCTGTGACTGCCACCCTGCCCTCCACAGGGCAGCAGAACCTGAAGTCAGAGGAAAAAACATTGAAGTAGCTTATAGGTAAGATTAGGCCAAGCCCACTGAACTATGGGGATTCTTATAGAGACAAACACAGGGATAAAGGAGTTTTTCCCATGTAGTAATACACTGTAAGATATATGCCCTATAAAGATACATAGATACAATAAAGGGAAATATAAAACAGATTTCCCATCTATTGGAGTCTGGAAAAGCAATGAACAAACCTAAATAACATATTACCAGCAACCAAGATAAATACAATTTGACAAAAACATTCAATTAAACTAACATCACTTCAAACCAGTCCTCCCTCAATACAGCTGACCCCCCTTATTTGAGTCAAACCCAGAGGTGAATATACCTCACCGTGGTCCAATTGATTCCAGAATAGAACTCCCTTTTACATATTCAACTATCAGTTAAGCCAATAGGCATGCTTCTCTACTTCCTTCAGGAACTATAAACAAATTATCACCTGAGCTAAAATGATCCTTCACGGAATAGGGCGGGAGACAAAAGAGACCAATTAGTACAGCGCTAAATTCTGTCTAGTGCCTCTGGTTGGAATGGGACCCAGGAATTTTTGCATTCCCATTCATAAAAAGCAAGAATAGTCAAGAGAAGCTAGGAGACAAAGCAGAGGAAACGTTAAATATTCACTTTTCCATTATTTTCCTCTATTATATTTTGGAAATACAATAAACTTAATCTTGTATCACAAGCACCAATCGTGTGATTAAAAGGTGAGTTTTCTCCTAACTCTCCTACAGGAAGATTAGCTTTCACTCATTTAATATTAAGGATCCTAAGTGTCTGACAACCCAATTTCCCTCTTTTGAAGTCAGTACAATTTGAGAGAAGTCCAAGGTATTCAAGTGGAAAGGAATAAAGAGCCTACATTCTTGGCACAGGCCTCCAGCAGAAAAGGCAATGAGCTGATCAGGGGAGAAGCCGTGACCAAGTGCCATAACATTACCGTCATATGGAGACTGCAATGGAAGCTGGAGCAAGACTTCTGGAATCAGAAATAATCCAGCACAGGATATACTTTAATTTCCTCGAAGGCAGTACAAAAAAGTGTCGGGGGGCCCTGGCCCATCTCCACCAGGTCCTCTGGGGGGCTCTCCTCATGGAGGACACTGCAGGCCGAGACCGCCACAGATATAGGCACTGGGGAGATTTCTAGTCTTACCAGAGATAGTTTACAAGTCCTGAAGTGGCACCAGCTCCTGCCTCCAAAATGAAGTATACTTTCGGGTTATTTCATTACATAGGGTGAAAAGTATTTAGCTTGGCTCAAATTATGCCATTCCCATCACCAAAACAGAACTTGATTGGTTCAGGACAAAAATTCTATGCAAGTCCTTTTAAAAACAATCACAATACCCTTTCTAGCAAAGGAAGGCCTTTACCTTAACTTAAAGGCTTGAGCATTTCTGGAAATGAAAATACTTTGTACTTAATCCCTTACATTCCCCTTTCTTTCTTTGGTGTTTGAGGCATTACAGCATGACTCAACAGTGGACTGAATTAGGTCTCTGGCGATTCTCAAGGTTGTACCTTTTTCCTAAGTAGTAAGCCCCTGTGCCTCATTCATTTTGAAAACCTGGTACATGAGCTCACCAAAAGCTTATTCATAAAATTACCACCCCTACTCCATCCCCATCCCCACAGGAAAGGATTCCAGAATAGAACTTTGGCCACAATCTACAAGGATCGGGTGCTCTGGAAGGATTTGGCTCCCTAGAAGGCTTTGTTTCCCATCTCCCATGTTAATGAAGATTTTATTAATCTCCTGCTCACTAGAGATCAGGAACCCCAGTGGGCAAATGTTCAGCTCCCAAGGAAGGTATGCTGCAGAGGCATATGGCAAACTGCTTAAAAGATAAAAAACAAAACAAAAACTTGTGGTCAATAGACATGTCCCTCCCATCCAATCCAGAAGTTTAATAATTTGAGAATTCACACCCAATAGAAAATTAGTCCTGAAGTTTCACCCAAGTCACCATGGCAGTTGTACAAAATGACTTTCCAGTTCTGCCTAGAACCATGATTCAATGTAGGACTTTAAAAAGTACAAGTATATGGAGAGACTGATAAAGATTTGACTTTGAAAAATTAGAAGGGACAGGACACCAATTACCAACCTCGGAGAGGGCATGGTCTTTCAATATGCACCAATTGCTATAGCACTGCATGAGTTGAAAATGAAGACATTATCGTCCCATTGTGAAGGAATTTTACAAAGGAAAGAAATTCAAAAAAGGTGGCTCTTGGGATAAAAGAAACGAGGCTGTGAAATGTAATACCAGAAAGGTTTTGCTTACCAGAAACCGTAGCTTGAATCCCCCTGCCTTGAGTTTACAACTGCCGCCTCCTTTCCTAAGATTCACTTCTCATCCCAGTACCAATGTACAGGAGCTAAGCAACTGGAGAACCTGATACAGCACTGAACAGTTTAACCCCAGACGGAGGGGGAATAAGAGAAGAAATTCCTAAATACCCACTCCCCCCCAGATTCTCATTATACAAAGCAACCCAACGCAGGAGGCCCAAGGACGGGTTCCTGAGCAGAAATGACATGTCATTAGGTCCCATTTGTCTCGTTACTTTCACAAGCCCTTGTCTGCCTCCAGTATGCCCCCCCCCCGCCCCCCGCCAGCTCACACACACTCCCCCAAAGGCTCCCAGTCTTATAGTTTAATTTTTCCACCCCTGGCAACTTAGGTGGGGAATACTTCCAAGCAGTTGTGATGAGTAAAAGGTGAAAAGCATCAGGCTGTCATTGTTAAAAAACGAGCTGCCCAAGGAAATGAACAGCTTGAAGACCTAATTTCTGTGAGCTTTTTTCCTTTTCAAATAAAGGCTTTAAAATATTCTAAAGGTCTTTCCTGGCTACGTGCACTGGAAGGCCAGAAGGCATGTGCTCAGGGGTGGGGTTTCCAGAGGGTGGAGAGGAAGCAAGTCGATTACATCACCTTTCAAGGATGCTCCTCCCCCTGACCAAGTTTCTAGGGCGGCCCTAGGCTCTGGATTGCAAACGGAGAAAAACAACAAAGAGGCAGGGACGCCATCTTGTAATGGAGAAAATTTAAAAGGCTACTCCCGCTCTGCCGGTAGTTACATTAAAAAACACTTTCTGGGAAGGGGGGTGGGTAAAAAATAACAATAATTCTACTCCAGTCCCCCATCCTTAAATCTTTGACCTATTTTGAGTAAGAGCGTTGTGAAAGTAAAAGCAATTAAAATATTAACAATTTTATGCGGGGAAGAATTGAACTTGCAATTGAGGTTCAACCTACCATCGACCACCCCGATCCTTCAAACAAAAGGAAGCGGAGGGACTTGGACCCCCCCTCAACAAATAGGGTTGAGGTAGGACAAAAATGGGAGACAACCTGCAACACTGCTTGGAAGACAAAAGGACAAGGAAAGTCGCCATATTGAAGCAGGGAAGGAAAAAAAAAATCCTTTAACGACACAAATCTAGAAAGCTAGCATTCAAGTGCACTAAATGGCTTTAAAAATTATACTCCTGAATTCCACATTTCCCAACCTTTCCACCCTCTATTCCCACCAAAAAGTATCAAGTTAAAACGTTAATCTTTTGCTTTTAAATAACTTATGCAATCTCCAACAATTACAAGACATTTACTTTTAACTACTATCTTGTATGTACTGGCACTATAATATTTTGTCCTGAATTAAGTGTCTTGCAATCTTTATTTCTAGATTGCCACCTATTTTAACCACAAATATACCCCAAGCATATTACATTAAATTGAAAGGATTTAACAATCTTAAGTCATAGCCAGCTAATATTTGTGCCCATCTCCTTACCCTGCAATCTTTATGTACAGATTGCTTATTAATCTGGCAAATTGAAAGGCGCCCTGCTTGTCTCACACACAAAGAAGTGGGCCTCCGGAGCCACAGACCCACCATCTTTTGTATGTGAGCTCATTAACCCTTTTGAAGACTGCTGCTCAAGTGAGGAAGGTAACCGTCCTCCTTACAAAAAGCAAACTTAGCGCTTTGGCAGTCTGGCAATTGGCTGGATTACCAAGGGTTAACCATCAAATCCTCCCTTGCCGGCCTCCCTCCACGCTGCTGGCCTGCGGCGGGGCAGGGCCGAGGCAGGTGGCAGAGAGAACAAGACTTAGAACCAAAGGCCCCTTTCGGTGGAGGTGAAGGGACCGGCTCGGTCCTCCCTCCAGGTCGCTACTTTGTTCTATGGCCTCATTTCTTCCTCTCATTATTTTTGGTTTCACCAAGGGAAACGTTGATTTCTTGTTGCAAGGCTCGTTTTTCAAAATTCGACACTTACTATCCAATTTTTTTGCGACGTCAGCACCTCGGGCTCAGGGGGAAGGGGGTTAAAATTTTGGAGAAAAAAAATAAAACCACCAACCAGAACCCAAAACTCTATTTGGGGGGCCTCATTGGATCAAAAAGTCTCTTAAAAAAAACCAAGGCCAACTCAGCATTCATCCCCCCCCCACCCAACTCCATTTAGGGAGGGGGGGTCGTAAAAAAAAGTTCTGAGTTGATTAAAAAAATAGATAAACGCTGGATAAGTGGACTTGGGTGGGTTTGGGAAGGGAGGGTGGTTGATTATTTTTGAAGTTATGTGGTGACGGTCCTTCGGCCACAGATTTCAAGTCCCAAGCAGCGTGGGCTGGTGGGGTGGGCACGGATAGGTGGGAAAGGGCAGAAGACACAAGTGGTTGGGCTGGTGGCTGCTGTTCCCTTTCCCCCCGCTCAGGATCCTTTCAAGGGCTTAGATGTTGCTGCGGCTCGTTTCTTTTTTCCTGGTGGCCGGCCTGTCTTTCTCCGAGAAAATTCAAACCTGGGATAGAAAGAACACAAGGGGAGAAAGATGTCATCAGTACGGGCTGCTTTTAAACACACCCCAGACGACCGCTCTGGCTGTCGCTAACACCTCCGTGTCCAGCCCGGCAGCTTAGATAAGCCGTGACTCTTAAATAAATCCATGCCAAATCCGTTTCCCAGGCCAACGCTCTCCGTAAAATGTTAACCCCCCAACCGACAAAACACAAGAACTTACCTCTAAACGAACCCCAGAATGGCGGCTGCCCGCGCGGGCGGAGCCTTTTATACCCGGACACCACCCAATGCGCCCAAATGTGTTAGTGCGTTTCCCTTGTCGCGAGACATTGTGCGCGAGGCGTAAATTCATTGGTTAACCCGAAAGACAACGCGCTAGCTGATTGGATATCCTTCCTTCACCTTCGCTCATCCACTACCCGCTTCCGGTCGCTCTCGGCACATTTTTCCGCCTCTTTCCTGAGGAGGCGGGACGCGCGTGCGCATGACCGGAGAGACTAGCACCTCCCTTTCCTCTGCCGTCACCACTTCCGCCCCCGAAAACATTTCTCACCCTGGGTTGGCCGAACTGGACCGGCGCATGCGTACTGTGGGGACCTCGGCCAAAATCGCTTTCAAAATTGCTTAAAAGGCAAACGCTAAGGATAAGATCTAAGAATCGTAGTGACTGGTTCATCGAAAACTCAGTTTTGAGGCCGAATTCCACTGTGACGCAGTTGAAATTAGCTTCTCTCCATGACCCGCCCCCTTCTCGCTTCCGTCCTGACGCAAGTGCGTGGCTGCCGGACGCACTGCGGCTGGTCTTTGCCCCGGCCCTAGTCCGTTTCCGGGAGCATGCGCAGTTGCCTTGCCGGCCATTCCTGGTTTGGGCGTGCGTCAAGATGGCGGCCCTCGTGGTGAATAAACTGCTGAGGCGCCTTCCTAATCTCTCGCCCTTCAGGAGTGCCTACGGAATTCAGGTAACTCCTTGGAGCACATTTTGTACAACCGCCACTTAGTTATGCCTTCTAGGCCGACGCTCCGCTCCTGGGAACCCGGGAGCGGAGACTTCCCCTCGTGCTTATGCCTTCGTTGTCTGGGCACCACTCTCCCCTGCCCCTCCTTAAATCTCCGTGCATTTAAAAAAGTGCTCACCGGAGGATAAGTTAATTGTTTTTTTAGAGGAAGGGAGAGAGAGAAACATCGATCAGTTGCCTCCGTGCGCGCCCCCGACCAGGGATCGAATTGGCAACCTAGGTGTGTGCCCTGACGGGGAATCCAAAGTGTATGGTGTATGGAGGACGCTCCAGCCCACTGAGCCATCCCGGCCAGGGCAAAGAGCCAGGTTTAGATCCCATCCTCTTCCCAAATTGGCATCTTGGCTGAGTAGGTGAGGAGTGCCCCCTCCCGCCCCTGTCATGGACAACCACCTCAACTATACAGCCGGTGTCTGAGTCTGCGATGCCCTGGAGTGCCCTTGGTTCCCGGCACCAACTTCTCCCAGCCCTGCTGTCTCCCAGTAAAGCCAGGGTACATGTTCTCGACCTGGTGCCCGGTTTCTCAGCCCTCCACCTCACTAAATCAGCTTATCAGAGCATACGAGAAAGTTTAACTCAGCCATTTGGATTGAGAGGTTCCCCTCCAGCCTCATGTACTCACCATCCTGGCGGTTCTTGGTGGGGCAGGGCACGGATTTGGTGGGGCCGGGTGAGATCGGAAGGCTTGCCCAGCTGCCACTCCCTAAGGGGACTGAAGAGTGGGGACAGGGGTCACAACGGAGCTAATGACAGGCCTGGTAGCTTTAAAGCTGGCGTTAGGACTCAAGTTTGTTCTTTCCTATGGAATGTTGACCTTCAACTTTTGTAAAGCTGGGGAACACAGTGATCCTTGATCGGACTGAGTTGGAGATGTACCTGTCCTGCACATCCCTTCCGCGCCATACATCTTACTTCCAAGGAGCTAGACACCCCCACTTTTCCGTTCTCCCCCCTGTTCCATCCACTAGACCCAATTCATCCCAGAAAACATGAATACCTTATGTGTGCCTGCTTTCTAAGTTGTCCTCCCCAATAAGATGGCCTCTCAGTCACCTGTCCTAGTTATCCTCTAACATTAGCATCTTTCAGGGCCCAGGTGGAGATTGGGAGAGTGGTTGTTGATAATATCAGTTTAACCCCAACAAATATGCTGCCTTCCACGTGTGTGTGTGTGTGTGTGTGTGTGTGTGTATACATATAATGCTATATTCCGTTAACACAATGGATGTGTGTTCCCCTTCTCCCTGAAGTGTTGGGAGCAAAACAATCGGGTTTCTTATTAGAGCTCATTTTTTATTATCACCCTTTTACAGGTTCCCCTCCAAACGCTTAGCACTGAAGCCCCCCTTGAGGAAGATTCTTTGCCCATTTCCCCTTATGAGAATGAACCCTGGAAATACCTGGACTCAGAAGGTGACTCTAAGTGGGGAAGAGAGGGTACTGTGGGGTGTGAAATAAATGGAAAGAGACAGTTCCTTCACCCTAACATTTGTGGTCTTTCAATTCAGAATACCAGACCCGCTATGGTTCTCGCCCCGTCTGGGCTGACTACCGACGCAACCACAAAGGTGGCGTACCCCCACAGAAGACTCGGAAGACCTGTATTGTGAGTGTCTGAGAGGCACATGGATGGGATGTGCAGTGGGGGTGGAGACCCCAGTGACTGTGGCAGCGCATTCCTCTGGCAGGCTTGGAACATTGTCACCTGCCGATTTCTTCTCTCTGCAGCGGAAAGATAAAGTCGCTGGGAATCCCTGCCCTATCTGCCGGGATCACAAGTTGCACATCGACTTTAGGGTAAGGAGAATCCTTTTTCCAGGAGGAGGATTTGGAGCCTTTGTATGTTGCTAAAGAGATTGCCTGGCACCCCTGCACGCCATTTTGCACTGGCTTCCTGGAACTATAAAAACATCTTCCCTCTAGTCACTTGCCCTCCACTATGGACTATACTAAAACGCTTTATCCCTATGAAATTGACAGTCTAAATTGGCAGGCAAGAAAAGTGCTTGTTTCTAATGGGAGAACAATGCCCAAAGATTCGTTTTATCCATCACGATTATTAGCAAGTAGATTGGACTGGTTTTTTCCTGAGGTTTTATTTCCTTGTCATGTTGATGTTTGGTGGCAGGCTGAGACTTGCAGCTGGAGGGCAGGTACATACAGCACTCTTTGGGAAAGCCTTCATTGTGAGGAGGACAGGACTTGCTCCTGACAGAATTAAACCTTACAAACCTGATCGTGGGAGCGTGCTCTTCTGAGCTCACAGTGACGTAGCAGATCAGAAGCTGAGTGGCTGGTTACTGTGGAAGCCGGAGCGCATCTGTGTGTCAGTGGAGGAGGGTATGTGACTGTTCTCAGCCCCCTTCTGACACAAGTTGTAGAGGAGTCCGATAGGTAACTTCTTAATTTCAACTGTGTACAATCTAGAATAATAAAAGCCGTAATATGCTAATTAGACCGGACGACCTTCCAGACAAGCCGGGGCTGTGAGGGAAGCCCGGGTCCCGGGTGCCAGCGGGAAGCTGGTGCTGGCATTGGGGGAAGGAAGGCCTACTCTTGCACGAATTTTGTGCATCGGGCTTCTAGTTGGTTAATAAAAGGGTATTGTAACTAATTTTATACAGTTTATAATCACATAACAAGGGAGAGAGAAAAGTTACAAATTTAATGGTGTAGATGATTCTGCCTGCCATTCCAACTCCACAAATGTACCTGCGTATTCCTTGGGTCTCATTTCCTTTGATTAACTTGCTGAGAGTCATTCTATATCATTAACTTTAAAATTGATTGGAGTCATCCATACATGCACAATACAACATATACTGTTTTTCTGGGTGATTTCAGAGAATGCCAACTTCCCCAGTTTTTTGCATGAGGGCTGATTTTAGAGCCTAACCCCTGGCGAGGAGAATTCTGTCTGAGTCTCAGTGACAAAGTGTAGGGTGTTCATGTGAAGTGGGTGACAGACCAGGAAAGGGAGCTGTTTGCTGGAGTTTTCATGAATGTGTCCAGTCAGGTGATGGGACTGAACCTGGGACATGGAGGCGGGCAGCATCTGGAGAGGCGCCGAGGGGTCCAGGTCATCTGTGTGGCGTGCAGGGGTTGTGCACTGCCAGTGTATCAAGGTCCTCCACTCCCCCACTCCTTTCTCCACCCCTTCCCCACAGAACGTGAAGCTCTTGGAACAGTTTGTCTGTGCCCACACGGGCATCATCTTCCATGCGCCATACACAGGTGAGCCCTTCATCCCTGTCTCCACCAGAATAGCTTTTCCTGGGAGCACTTCATTCGGTCAGACAACAGGTATGGTGGCTCCTGCCATGGCATAAAAGGTGCGATCGAACCTTTTGGAAATCGTGGCTTCCTGGGGAGACTCACATGCTAAAAACAGTTACATGTGGACAAAAGATGCAGGCTAGTGTCATTGTAAGCAAACCTTCTAAAGGTAGATCTTGAAACATAAATGGTGGTGATTTTCTTTCTTTAGGACTCTGCTTTTTTTTTTTTTTAAGAGAGAGGAAGGAAGGGGGCGGGGAAGAGAAATATTCACAGGAGAGTGAAACATTAATCGCTGCCTCCCACACACGCAGTCCTGGGGATTGAGCCCGGAACCTGGGCATATGCCTTGACCAGGAATCAAACCAGCAACCAGCCACACTGGCAAGGGCAGGGCTCTTCACTTCTACAGAAAGCTCAGTGGATAGAGCGTCGCCCTGCGGACTGAAGGGTCCTGGGTTCGATTCTGGTCAAGGGCACATGCCTAGGTTGCGGGCTCGATCCCCAGTAGGGGGCATGCAGGAGGCAGCTGATCCATGATTCTCTCTCATCGTTGATGTTTCTATCTCTCCTCCCTTCCTCTCTGAAATAATAAAAATATATATTTTTTAAAAAAGCTTTCTTATAAATTTACCATCCTGTAAGTTCTTTTATACTGTTGACAATTCAATTAGATTTCCCAAATTTGGAATTGTAAATTTAACAATTCAAGATTACATCTAGCCCTAACCGGTTTGGCTCAGTGGCTAGAGGTTGGCCTGTGGACTGAAGGGTCCTTGGTTCGATTCCGGTCAAGGGCATGTACCTTGGTTGTGGGCACATCCCCAGTGGGGGGTGTGCAGGAGGCAGCTGAATCGATGTTTCTCTTATTGATGTTTCTAGTTCTCTATCCCTCTCCCTCTCCCTTCCTCTCTGTAAAAAAATCAATAAAATAGATTAAAAAAAAAGATTACATCTATTCCCTAACTTCAGCCACGGCTAAAGCTGACTCACTGCAGCGTCCATTGGTTTTCAGTGTCTATAACTGCTTCCAGGCTACAGTGGCAAAGTTGAGTAGTTGAGACAAAGACTCTAGGACCTACAACGCCTAAAATATATACAGAAACATTTTTCCAGAGCCTGCTAACACAAGAGAAATTTGCAAAGAATAATCTCAGCTTACCATTTTGGAGATGGCAGCATGAGTAGTGGAATTCGGTTTGTCAGGGAGTTTTAAAAAGTAGTTTGAAGCTCCTGTCAAACTAAGAGACTGAAGACTTTTGCTACTCTCTCAGATTGCCTTGGACCTGAAATCCTTCCTTCCTTCATTGAACTTTCTCTGGGGGTTGGCCTACCCAGTTAAGCACACTTGCCTTTTTTTTTTTTAAAGAAATGTATTTTATTGATTTTTTACAAAGAGGAAGGGAGAGGGATAGAGAGTTAGAAACATCAATGAGAGAGAAACATCCATCAGCTGCCTCCTGCACACCCGCTACTGGGGATGTGCCCGCAACCAAGGTACATGCCCTTGACCGGAATCGAACCTGGGACCCCCCAGTCCAGAGGCCGATGCTCTATCCACTGAGCCACACCGGTTAGGGCCACACTTGTCTTTTGAATTGTGTTCTGTTCCCTGTTTTGCAGCCTTGGCCATTAAATGGCTTCTCTGTAGTAGCTGGCACTCCTGAGTGTTGACACCAGCTCTCCGCGGGAGGGAGGGTTCTTCCCATTGGGCAGACGGGAACGAGGCCACGGAGGGGCCAGAAGGGTAGCCGGGCCTTCCGAGGCCAGCCCTCCCTGGTAGCAGTGGTGTGTGCTCTGCACTTCCTGTGCCTGGTGGGTGAGCAGAGCTGCCTTTCTGTTCGCAGGCGTCTGTATGAAGCAGCACAAGAAGCTGAGCCAGGCCATCCAGAAAGCCAGGGATCACGGTGAGTGTGAGGAAGGCCCAGGCAGGTTTTGTTAGACACCAGGAAGGTGACGTAGGGCTAGAGAATAGACCTAAATGCTCCCGCCTATCTGAGAAGTTAGTACCCATCATGTTCTTCCAAATCTCTCATCACTCCATGTTCCTTATTCCCTCTCCTGAGTCTGTTACCTCGTCATTGTCCCCTTGTTCCTCCTCTTTCCTTTTTCTTCCCTCTTTTTTAGTCCCAATGCCATAAGGTGGTCTTTGTATAAATTTCTGGCCCTGGCTCCATAATTCCTTTCTATAAAGTAGAAAAATGTACCCCTCCGTGATGGCAGATGCAGCATCATAGCCCGGTGCAGGGCTGCACAGCTTGGTGGGCAAGAGCCCAGGCTGGCTGTTGGCTCACACTTTCCCTCTCGGCCACTCGCCCTTGGTGCAGTGTACCCCGGGGCTGTGACGCCTCCTCCTCTCCTTTATAGGCTATTTTCCTTCCTGGCTCTTAATCTGGACGATCCCACCTTGCTCCCTTCCCTCACTTTCTCTTTTTTTTAAATCCCCTAGGTCTCCTTAGTTACCACATTCCCCAGGTTGAACCTCGGGACCTTGACTTCAGTAACTCGCACGGAGCTGTGAATGCGACCCCACCAGCTCCTACTCTGGTTTCAGGGGACCCCTGGTACCCCTGGTACAGCTGGAAACAGCCGCCAGAGAGAGAGCTGTCCCGCCTTCGTCGACTGTATCAAGGCCATCTCCGAGAAGAGAGTGGCCCCCCACCTGAGTCAATGCCCGAGGAGGCACTCACAGCAGGAGCCCAAGCCTCCACTGAGCACGCTGGCCCCCGGAATCCTCTGTAGGAGCTGTGGACGAGTCCGGAGCTCAGACTGGGCAGGGCACGAGGGCCTGGGCCATAATGCCTAGGAATGACGTGATGGGGTGCGCCCTGAAGCGTTGGGTCTGTTCTGTGGCCACGCTGGTCCAGGCTCAGTGACAGAAAACGTTGTTGATGAAGAGGACAAATCTCTGAGGCTGAGGGGGAGCAGCCGATGCCTGTGGGAAACCCTGCTCCCCGCGCAGTGCAGCTAGATGGGCTCAAGCTCATGTGGCTGCCGGCTTGGCGTTTCCACAATAAAGCGCTTCTGTCTGCGGATGAGTGTCTGCGAGTGGGTGCTGCTGGGGGGGAGGCTGCTCAGGCTGGAGCCCGCCCAGCCAGGGACTCGGGACCACGAGCCCCTTCTGCCGGGACCACGTTTGTGGGCCCCCATGCCTGAG
This sequence comes from Cnephaeus nilssonii, assembly GCF_951640355.1. Lineage (NCBI taxonomy): Eukaryota > Metazoa > Chordata > Mammalia > Chiroptera > Vespertilionidae > Cnephaeus > Cnephaeus nilssonii. Next base: position 97,045,551 of record NC_137080.1, on the reverse strand, counting down.
GCAGTGCTCCGGGGCGCACCCACCCAGCGGTTCCCTGGGGCCGGGGGTGGAGGAGCGCTCCTCAGGGACCGGCGCCGCCAGACACGCCCTGCGGGGGGCGGGGCGGGGCGCTGCTAGGGGCGGGGATTGCGGCCCCGCTCAGCAAAAGGAAATGGAGCTCCAAGGGGCGGGGCGGCGGGGCGGAAGTGACGCTGGGTGGGCGGGGCTGGCCATGCACAATGGGCCATGGAGTTCCCGTTTGATGTGGACGCGCTGCTTCCAGAGCGGATCACGGTGCTGGACCAGCACCTGCGGCCCCCGGCCCGCCGACCCGGAACCACAACGCCAGCCCGGTGACATCTCAGACCCACCCCGAGGCCCTGCTCTCCCGGGTCCCCTAGAAACCTGGTCCGGGCACCACGCCCCCTTCTCACTGACAATGACCCTCCTTTTGATGTCCTGGCTCGACCTGTTGGTGACCTTTCACCCTACACTTAGTGGGATTGATCTGCACTTGGATGCATGACAGTCCAGCCCTCGGCCAAATATGTGGTCCCAGCCAAAGGATGTGGCTGACCCGCCCTCCCTCTTCCCCACAGTAACCTCAGGGTGGAGGGGGTGTGGCAAAAGTTTAGGTTCCAGAGGGTGGGAGGGGAAGTCAGATGGAAGACAGCAAGGTCAAGTCATGGTCTTAAGTGCTGAGCCTGGGTGGGAGTTGTGGTCAGGTTCCTGGGGATGACTGTTCAGAGCCCTCTTCAGTGACTCTCCCTGTCCTCTGCTATAGTGTGGATGTGCAGCAGCAACTTATGACGATTGTGGATGAACTGGGCAAGGCGTCTGCCAAGGTACTGGGGACACCTCTGGGGACAGTAGATAAGGGAGGCCTGGGTCCTTTGGAAGGGACTTGCAAAATGTCTGTCATCTCCTGGCAGGCCCAGCATCTTCCCGCACCCATCACCAGCGCCTCGAGGATGCAGAGTAACCGCCACGTCATGTATGTGCTCAAAGACAGCTCTGCCCGACCGTGAGTGCACAGCTCCCCCATCGCCAGCTCTCCCCAGCCCCTTGCGTCTGGACGCTCAGAGAGCTGCTCCTGGTTTGCTCACTATCCCCCCTCCCACAGGGCTGGAAAAGGAGCTCTTATTGGTTTCCTCAAAGTTGGATACAAGAAACTCTTTGTACTGGTGAGTGCTATTGGAGGCTGAGAATTCATAGGCCTTGATTCCTGAAAACAACCGTTCCGAAGTTTGGGAGGTGGAGCAATGTCTTGGTCCTAAACAGATATTTGTTATTCTTTACTTTTAGGATGATCGTGAGGCTCACAATGAGGTGGAACCACTTTGCATCCTGGACTTTTACATCCATGAGACACTTCAGCGCCATGGCCATGGGCGAGAACTCTTTCAGTATATGTTGCAGGTATCACTTCTCCCTTCACCAGCCTGGCCGAAGGGAGAATACAGGCCCCTTTGCCGGGAGCCCTACTGGAGCCTCTGCCCCCTCCCCAGGGTCCCCATGTCCTCCTCTTCCCTTCTCAGGCTCCAGAGTTCTGTTGCCATGTTCTCCCCACACCTTCTCCTACCTTGAGTCTCCTGTTCCCTGCAGAAGGAGCGAGTTGAACCACACCAACTAGCCATTGACCGACCCTCACAGAAGCTGCTGAAGTTCCTAAATAAACACTACAACCTGGAGACCACAGTCCCACAGGTTAGAGGTTTCAGAGGGTACATCCCCACTGAGCATTCACATCGAATTTATTATTTGGGGGCAAGGAATTGGCACCTTCCCAGCACATTCCCCATCATTATAAGATTCATTTTATACAACTAAGTGTTTGTTGTTGTTTTTTACCATGTCTCATTTTGCAGTCATTTTACTCTCATCTATTTTGATTCTTCATCATGGCTGTTTTGTAAACCTAATAATATGTTTGTGCCCCAAAAATAGCCAGCTCATTTTCACCTCCTTGTTTTTGCAAAGGCCGTTACTTATTAAATCAACATTTATTAAGGGCCGATAATAATGTACAGTGTCTGTCTTCGGGAGCTCTGGTCTAACTCTAAAGCTTTGAATCTCTGTATATTATGTTGCCCTTCCGAAGGTGGTTGGTTTATAAGTAAATGCAATATAATGTTGGTAATACCATCCATTCACTTAACAAATATTTATTGAGCATCTGACACTAGGAATATTTTACTCAACAAAACAGATAAAAGTTTTTGCCCTTGTGGAGCTCATATTTTATTATTATTTTTTCTCATGTGATTTTATTTAATTTTTCTTAAGAACAGGAATTTATTCCATACCATTGAGACTCCAAAAATCATTATTGGCTTTTACCTGAGTGGGTTTTGTGTTTTTTTAGTTAAACGTAATTTTTTAAAATTTAATCTTTATTGTAGAAAGTATTATATATTTCCCCTCCCCCCATTAACTTATAGCCCACCCCCACCCCAGGCCCTCACCTCCCTATTGTCTGTGTCCTTGGGCTACGCATATATGCATACAAGGTCTTTGGTTGATTAGCTCCATCCCACCCGCCCTCCCCTCTCTTCCCACGGACATTCTGCACTCTGTTCCATGCTTCCATGTATCTGGATCCACTTTGTTCGTTATTTTATTTTGTTAGATTCCACATATGAGTGAGATCATGTGATACTTGTCTTTCTCTGACTGGCTTATTTCACTTAGCATGATACTCTCCAGGTCCCTCCATGCTGTCTCAAAGGGTAAGAGATCCTTCTTTTTTACTGCTGCATAGCAATCCGTGGTATTTTTATCCCCTCATCTACTGATGGGCACTTGGGCTGTTTCCAGATCTTAGCTATTGTGAATTGTGCTGCTATGAACATAGGGGTGCACACATTCTTTCTGATTGGTGTTTCAGGTTAATTAGGATATATTCCTAGAAGTGGAATCACTGGGTCAAATGGCAGTTCCATATTTACATTTAATTTTTAAAAAATTTCTTTATTGATTTCAGAGAGGAAGGGAGAAGGAGAGAGAGAGATAGAAACATCAATGATGAGAGAGAATCATTGATCAGCTGCCTCCCGCACACCCCCCACTGGGGATCGAGCCCGCAACCCAGGCATGTGCCCTTCGCCGGAATCAAACCTGGGACCCTTCAGTCCGCAGGCTGACGGTCTATCCACTGAGCCAACCCAGCTAGGGCTATATTTAGTTTTTTGAGGAAACTCCATACTGTTCTCCACAGTGGCTGCATCAGTCTGCATTCCCACCAGCAGTGCATGAGGGCTCCCTTTCTCCACATCCTCGCCATCGCCAGCACTTGTCATTCGTTGATTTGTTGATGGCAGCCATTCTGACAGGTGTGAGGTGATACCTCATTGTCATTACCTTTTGCACTCTGATGTCGAGTGTGACTCGACACGGTTAGCATTAGAATAAAGGAATCGAGAAAAAAGCAAGCGAGTGCAAAGGGTTAATTAATTTACATCTCTCTGATGATCAGTGACTTAGAGCATTTTTTCATATGTTTCTTGGCCTTCTGTATGTCCACTTTGGAGAAGTGTCTATTTAGGTCCTTTGCCCATTATTTAATTGGATTGTTTGTTTTCTTTTAATTTGTATGAATTCCTTATATGTTTTGGATATTAACCCTCTATCAGATGTATTATTGCCAAATATGTTCTCCCTTACAGTGGGCTCCCTTTTCGTTTTGTTGATGGTTTATTTTGCCTTTTATTTTGACATAGTCCCATTTTTTAATTTTCTCTTTAGTTTCCTTTGCCTAGGACTGTGGTTGGCAAACTGCGGCTCGCGAGCCACATTCGGCTCTTTGGCCCCTTGAGTGCGGCTCTTACACAAAATACCACGGCCTGGGCGAGTCTATTTTGAAGAAGTGGCGTTAGAAGAAGTTTAAGTTAAAAAATTTTGGCTCTCAAAAGAAATTTCAATCGTTGTACTGTTGATATTTGGCTCTGTTGACTAATGAGTTTGCCGAGCACTGCCCTAGGAGATGTATCAGTAAACAAATTGCTGCGAGAGATGTCTGAGATTTTGCTGCCTATGGCTTCTTCTCGGATTTTTATGTTTTCACGACTTACATTTAAGTCTTATCCATTTTGAGTTTATTGTTGTGTATGCTGTAAGTTGGTGGTCTGGTTTCATTTTTTTGCATGTATCTGTCCAATTTTCCCAGCACCATTTATTGAAGAGACTGCCTTGACTGCACTGTATAGTCTTGCCTCCTTTGTCAAATATTGAGTATAATGGCTTGGGTCGATTTCTGGGGTGTCTGTTCTGTTCCTTTGATCTATATGCCTGTTCTTGTGCCAGTACCAGGCTGTTTTGATTACAGTGGCTTTGTAGTATAACTTGATATCTGGTATTGTGATTCCTCCAACTTTGTTTTTCTTTCTCAAGATTGCTGCAGCTATTTGGGGTCTTTTTTGATTCCATATAAATTTTTAGAGTATTTGTTCCAGATCTGTGAAATATGCTATTGGTATTTTAATGGGATGCATTGAATCTGTAGATTGCCTTGGGTAGTATGGACATTTTAATGATGTTGATTCTACCAATCCATGAACATGGTATGTTCCTCCATTTGTTTATATCTTCCTCTGTCTCTTTTTTCAATGTCCTGTAGTTTTCTGAGTACAAATCTTTTACCTTCTTCGTTAAGTTTATTCCTGCCCTGACTGGTTTGGCTCAGTGGATAGAGTGTTGGCCTGCGGTCTCAAGGGTTCTGGGTTTGATTCTGGACGAGGGCATGTACCTTGGTTGCGGGCAATCCCCGGTGGGGGCCGTGCAGGAGGCAGCTGATTGATGTTTCTCTGTCATCGATGTTTCTAACTCTCCCTCTCCCTTCCTCTCTAAAAAATCAGTAAAATATATTTTTTTAAAAAAGTTTATCCCTAAATATCTTAATTTTTTTGTTGCAATGGTAAATGGGATTGTTTGTTTAGTTTCTCTTTCTGAGAATTCACTATTGGTGTATAAAAAAGCCATCAATTTTGGGGTGTTGATTTTGTATCCTGCTACATTGCCAAATTCATTTATTAAACCCAATACTTTTTTGATGGAGTCTTTAGGATTTTTTTATGTGCAGTATCATGTCAGCTATAAATAATGAGAGTTTTACTTTCTCCTTTCCAATTTGGATGCCTTTTATTTCTTCTTCTTTTCTGATCGCTGTGGCTAGGACTTCAGTATTATGTTGAATAAGAGTGGTGAAAGTGGGCATCCCTGTCTTGTTCCTATTCTTAGGGGAAATGGTTTTAGTTTTTGCCCATTGAGTATGATGTTGGCTGTAGGTTTGTCATACATGGCCTTTATCATGTTGAAATATGCTCTCTCTATTCCCACGTTGCTGAGAGTTTTTATAAAAAATGGGTGTTGGATTTTGTCAAAAGCTTTTTCTTTCTTTTTTTTATTGTGGCGTGCATTTAATTAACTTATAAAATGTTAAAGAGAAATATGTCACATGAGTTACTTTTATAAAGTTTTATTATGGTATAGCTTGTGAAAATAAAAATAAATTACAAAAGGAAAAAAATTAATAATTTCTGGGAAAAATACTAAGTCTTAAAAATCTGTAATCAAAGGCATAAATTTAAGTTCCAATCAATCTCCCAATAACCTAGATCCTGTCCCTAGCTAGTTCTTGTTTGTTTTTAAATATTTATATTGATTTTAAGAGAGAGAGGAAGGGAGATGGAGAAAGAGAAACATGATGTGAGGGCAGAACATCAATCAGCTGCCTCCTGCACGTCCCCTACTGGGGATAAGCCGTAACCAAGGTAGATGCCCTTGACTGGAATCAAACTCAGGACCCTCCAGTCCATGGCCAATACTCTATCCACTGAGCCAAGCCGGTTAGGGCTAACATCTACTTCTTAAGTCATTTAAAACACTGAGAAGGCAATATATTAAACTTTTCATTATAATTAAATATTCAGAATAAACTTTGATTAAATAAGTTTGCATTTTGCCGAAACCGGTTTGGCTCAGTGGATAGAGCGTCGGCCTGCGGACTCAAGGGTCCCAGGTTCGATTCCGGTCAGGGGCATGTACCTTGGTTGCGGGCACATCCCCAGTAGGGGGTATGCAGGAGGCAGCTGATCGATGTTTCTCTCTCATCGATGTTTCTAACTCTATCCCTCTCTCTTCCTCTCTGTAAAAAATCAATAAAATATATATTTTTTAAAAACAAAAAAACAAATAAGTTTGCACTTAACAGTTAAATATTTAGGAACTAAATAAGTTTTACTTTATTAGTTATGCAAACAATAGAAATATTTAAGAGTGTTGGTGGATAGTAAAAGAATGTCAGTTTCCCAATAAATGTGAAAGATGAATGAACAGGAACTTAGAGTATAATTAGTTGTGGATAATCTTTCCCCCACACAAAGGATCCCTGGACATTAATGAGTTCATCCAGTGATTGGCATATGGGCTATCCCTGGCCAACAACCCTGAGAATGTTAACTTTCCGCCACACCAGCAAAGACCCTCAGGATACAAGTGCTCCCTCCTAGCTGAGAATCCACTCTGGGGAATAAGGTAAACAGACACGAAGGCAGCTGGGCCAGCCTGGCCCAAGTCTCCCAGCGGTGTCCACGCTGATCATCGCAGCACTTGTAGAAGGTGGTCATTGGCTTGTCTGCAGCGCGGGTCTGAAGCTGATGAAATAGGCACAGGATGTTCACATTTGGGACATGGCTCTGCAGTCGAGAACACGTTCTCCCGGCAGCTGCTCCACCAAGCACATCATCTGCTTCTTTCACCTTTCGATTTGTTACCTTGCGGGTGATGTCGTGCACATAGGGGCCGCACTGTCCCTCTTCCACGATGAGCCCATCCTCCCAGCCCATGCCGCTTGACAGCCCACCCTCAGGCTCCCGCTGGTTCCCTCAGCTCCAGTGGCCACCTCTCCAATCCTTTTTCTGCATCTATTGATAGGATCATGTGATTTTTGTCTTTCAATTTGTTTATGTCACGTATCACATTTGTTTATTTATTTATTTTTTTAGTATTTCTTTTTTTAAAAATAAATCTTTATTGTTCAGATTATTACAGTTGTTCCTCTTTTTACCCCCCATAGCTCCCTTCCACCCAGTTCCCACCCCACCCCATGCCCTTACCCACCCTCCACTGTCCTCGTCCATAGGTGTACGATTTTTGTCCAGTCTCTTCCCTCACCCCCCACACCCACTTCCCCCCTGACAATTGCCAGTCCACTCCCTTTCTATGCCCCTGATTCTATTATTCTGTTCATCAGAATTTTTATTCACTTGATTTTTAGATTCACTTGTTGATAGATATGTATTTGTTGTTCATAATTTTTATCTTTACCATTTTCTTATTCTTCCTCTTCTTAGAGAATACCCTCCAGCATTTCAGATAATACTAGTTTGGTAGTGATGAACTCCTTTAGCTTTTTCTTGTCTGTGAAGTTCTTTATCTGACCTTCAATTCTAAATGATAGCTTTGCTGGATAGAGTAATCTTGGTTGTAGGTTTTTGCTATTCATCACTTTGAATATTTCTTGCCACTCCCATCTGGCCTGCATAGTTTCTGTTAAGAAATCAGCTAACAGTCGTATGGGTGCTCCCTTGTAGGTAACTAACTGTTTTTCTATTGCTGCTTGTAAGATTCTCTCTTTGTCTTTTGCCCTTGGCATTTTAATTATGATGTGTCTTGGTGTGGTCCTCTTTGGATTACTCTTGTTTGGGGTTCTTTGCACTTCCTGGACATGTAAGTCTATTTCTTTCACCAGGTGGGGGAAGTTTTCTGTCATTATTTTTTCAAATAGGTTTTCAATATCTTGCTCTCTCTCTTCTTCTGGCACCCCCATAATTCGGATGTTGGTGCTTGAAGTTGTCCCAGAGGCTCCTTACACTATCTTCATATTTTTGGATTCTTTTTTCTTCTTGCTTTTCCAGATGGGTGTTTTTTGTTTCTTTGTATTTCAAGTCTTTGACTTGATTCTTGGGGTCCTCTAGTCTGCAGTTGGATCTCTGTATATTATTCCTTATTTCAGTAAGTGTATACTTAATTTCTAATTGGTTCTTTTTCATATCCTTGAGGGTCTCACTAAATTTCTCGGAGGTTTCTAGAAGATTCTTGAGTAACCTTATAACCATGGTTTTGAACTCCAGTCGTTTGCTTTCCTTCATTTCTTTCGTTTGTGACATGTTTTTTGTCTCCGCATTTTGGCTGCTTCCCTGTGTTGATAGAGTGGCTTTGTGTGCTAGGTGTCCTATAGGGCCCAGTGGCTCAGCCTCCCTAATTACCTGAGGTTGCCACTCTTGGTGCACCCCTTTGTGGGCTGTGTGCACAGTCTTGTTGTAGTTAAGTCTTTTTTTTTTCTTTCATAATTGAGATTTTATTGTTTTGAGGATCAGTACACAGACATTTCAATTTGTACACAATTCTTAGCATACGTACCAAAATGTAAAGTCATGTAATTGTGATTCTTTTCTAAACAGTTATTCCAGTGACTTTCCAGCCTAAAATTTAGAGGCCAACTTTCCTTAATAGAGTATCAAGTACCAATATCTTCAAATGTTGATACGCTGTTACATCAAAGTCCCACTAATTCACAATTTAATATCATATGTACTACATAATCAAATCTTCCATCTTTCACAGCACATTGACAAAGTTACTAGGAAAACTGGACTACCACACCAAAGATGTTACAGATGCACAAAATTCTGACAGGGAGAGCCAGGATCAAGGAGTGGTTTTCTTTAGGAAAGAATTCTAGCAAAGGCATGTGAACAGAAGTAATTTAAAATGTTCAGGACATGGCAAACGCACGATTGACTCCAAACTGCCATTTAGTATGCTTTGTATTACAGGATATAAAAACTACCCCCATCTATGGAATGTTAAGCTGACACCCAAGACAATCAAAGTCTCCCATATTCAATATCCCACTATTTTCTGGTTGTACCAAAAAATAAAGAACCAGCAAATGATTTCACCTCTTAAAAAAAAGCATTTACACTTAAAAAATGGGATGAGGTGGAATTCCCTCCTTCTTAAAAATGTTTCTAGAACTACTAAAAAACTTGCATTTACAAAATAGTTGATAAAAATATTCCTCTGGATTGTACAAGAAGGGAGACAGGGACCACTGATAAGACATGGTACATGACATTAATCAGACTTGGCTTCTTTTTCTCCTGCTTCATCTGAGGTTGGCCTCTCCTCGTTTTTAGTTTCTCCGTTTCCGCAGGTAGATCTTGTTTAGGTTCCTGGTCAGCCACTTCCGCCTGCTTTCCCTTTGCTCCCCTTTTCCTTTCGTTTGCACTTTTTTGTCTGCAGACTTATCCTTTCCTGCCACCTTTTTGGGCTTCGCTTCCACTTTTGCAGGAGCAGGTTTGGCTGACAACCTGGCCGACCTCCTCTTCGGCTCCTCCTTGGCCGCCCCCTCCGCAGAGCTGACCTGGGCTCCTGCCAGCTCTGCGTGCCACAAGGATTCATTCCCTTCCATCCAGGGTGAATGGCGATGAAACACTTAAAGCTAGTCTCATAGACTGAGAAGGGAGAGGGAGTGGATGCAAGTAGGATCCATTTCTCCCACCTCAGTCGGCAAGAAAGGATATCTAGGGTCTCTAGCTTCGCAGGCCGGCAGGAAGCTGGTGTCCTGTAGTTAAGTCTTGATTTCTGTTGGTATCACTGGGAGGAATTGACCTCCAGGCCAATTGGCTGTGATGACCAGCTGTGTCTACAATGGGAGAACTGCTGTGCTGGAGACACCCTTATGGAGCAGGACTTGCTTCAGTGGGGCTTTGGTGCTCACTGAGTCTGCCCCCTGAGTGTGTCACTTATGGATGTGAAGAGTTGTAATCTGGTATGGTCTCACTCTGACCCCTGGGTACACTGGCTCTTGGATCTCCAAGGAGGTGCAAGGTCAGCCACTGCCTGAGACCACCCAGCAGGAGCTACAGAGAGATCTGCAGATTCCTCCTCTTTGTTTGGGGTTTGGAGGTGCCCAGAAGAGGCCCAGCTGTGAAGCAATGCAGGCTGCTGTGTAGGCCTTCTTTTGGAAGCTGCAGTTTGTTAGGTTTTAGATTGCAAAAGAACAGGCCATTCATATGCAAAAGCCTCTGCTCACAGCCTGGGTGAGGTTGTAAATTGGGTGGGGCGGGGTCTCAGGGAATCATCAGGGCGGAGCAAACCGCAATGGTTGCCAGTCTGCTCTGCCTCGGAGAGGTCCCTGGGTCTCTGTGTCCCACGGCCCGCGCAGGAACAATGATCGCTGCAAGCACCTCTGCGAGCCAGACAGTCCAGTTTCTCCCCGAATGAGTCTGGGTCCCCAGAGACTCGCCCAGAACTGGAGTTCAGAGCACCTGGGAGCTTGTATCCCCTCCCGATTGAAAAAGACAGCAGCGCACCCAGTTGCCAGCCCGTTTTTGTGCACGCCTCCATACCTCCGCACTTCTGCACGTCTGTACCTCCTACCAGTTCCAATGCGCTTTTCTCTTTCCATCTAGTTGTAAAATTTCTACTCAGCCAGCCTTCCCGTGGTTCTGGATGATGTCCGTTTTGTCTTTTAGTTGTAGTTTTGATGTGGTTGTGTGAGGCAGCAAGTACAAGTGTGTACCTATGCCGCCATCTTGGTTCCTCTCCTGATGTATCACATTTATTGATTCGCAAATATTGTACCAGTCTTGCATCCCTGGGATAAATCCCACTTGGTCATGCTTTATGATCTTTTTAAAAATTGCTGGATCCAATTTGCTAGTATTTTGTTGAGGATTGTAGCAGCTATGTTCATCAGGGATAATGGCCTTTAATTCTCTTTCTTTGTATTGTCTTTACCTGGTTTTGAAATTAGGGTAATGCTGGCCTCATAAAAAGAGCTTGGAAGTGCTCCTTCCTCTTGGATGTTTTGGAATAGTGTGAGGAGGATAGGTGTTAGTTCTCCTTTGAATGTTTGGTAAAACTCCCCTATGAAGCTGTCCAGACCAAGGCTTTTGTTTGCTAGGAGTTTTTTTTTATTACTGTTTTTGTTTCATCAGTTGTTATTGGCCTATTTAGATTTTCTGATTCCTCCTGATTCAGTTTTGGGAGATTGTATTTTTGTCCAGCTTGTTGGCAAATAGTTGTTCATAGTATTTTCATACAATCCTTTGTATTTCTGTGGTGTCCGTGGTTACTTCTCTGCTTTTGCTTCTGATTTTTTTTTTATTTGGGTCCTCTCTCTTTGTTTCTTTTTTTAAAAATATATTTTTATTGGTTCCAGAGAGGTAGGGAGAGGGAAAGATAGAAACACCAATGATGACAGAGAACAACTGATCGGCTGCCTTCTGCACGCCCCTTACTGGGGATCAAAGCCGCAACCCAGGCATGTGCCCTTGACTGGAATAGAATCAGGACCTTTCAGTCTACAGTCTGACACTGTATCCACTGAGCCAAACCAGCTAGGGCTCTCTTTGTTTCTTGATGAGTCTGGCTAATGGTTCATAAATCTTGTTTTTCCTTTCAAAGAACCAGCTCTTGGTGTCATTGATTTTATATATAGTCTCTTTGTCATTTATTTCTGCCCTAATCTTTATTTTCCTCCTTCTACTTACTTTTGGCTTTTCTTGTTGTTCTCTTTCTAATTGTTTAAGTTGTAGGTTTAAATAGTTCATTATTAATTTTTCTTGTTTTTTGAGGTAGGCCTGTAGTGCTATGACCTTCCCTCTCAGGACTGCTTTTGCTGTGTCCCTGAGATTTTGGGTGGTTGTGTGTTCATTTACATTCGTTTCTAGGAAGTTTTTAATTTCTTTCTTGATCTCATTGGTAACCCATTCATTGTTTAATAACATGCTATTTAGCCTCCATGTATTTGAATGCTTTTGGGTGTTTTTACTGTAGTTGGTTTCTAATTTTATTCCACTGTGATCTGAGAAGATGCTTGATATGATTTCAATCTTGAACTTGTAGAGACTTGTTTTGTGTCTGAAAATGTGGTCTATCTTTGTGAATGACCCCTGTGCACTTGAAAAAAAGAAGTATATTCTGGAGCTTTGGGGTGAAATGTCCTATAAATCTTCATTAAATCCATCTGATCCAGTGTGTCCTTTAGATTGACTGTTTCCTTGTTAAGTTTTTGTCTGGAATATCTATCCAGTGAAGTCAGCGGGGTGTTAAAGTCCCCAACTAAGACTGTATTGTCGTAAATTTCTCCCTTAAAGTCCTCCAGATCTTTTTTTATATATTCAGGTGCTCCTATATTGGGTACATATATGTTTACCAGGGTTATATCCTCTTGTTGGATCGATCCCTTTAGTATTATGTAGTGACTTTTGTTGTCTCTTGTGATGGCCTTCAATTTGAAGTCTATTTTGTCAGAGTATTGCTACCCCAGCTGTTTTTTTCATTTCTATTTGCATGGAAAACTTTTTTTGCATCCCTTCACTCTCATCCTGTGTGAGTCTTTTGTTCTGAGGTGGGTCTCTTGTAGACAGCATATAGTTGTGTCATGTTTTTGTATCCATTTAGCTACCCTATGTCTTTTTTTTTTTTATTACAAGTGTTTTTGTTTATTGCAATAGTACATGCCTAATGTTTGAAAAATTAGCCTTTCTTCAAGCTAGCTAAGAGAACGAGAAAGAATCTATTATGGAAACATTGCATTTCAAAATTAACTGTCATAATATAAGACCTTTGCAGAACAATCTGCAAAGATCAACTTACTTCAATGTCCTGGACTTGGTGAGTTGTAAGATGAGGAAGCCAATATGCCCCCTTTTATTTGTACTCTTTGGAAAGTCACTTACCATCTTAAAGTCTTAGTTTCTTTGGATTTAATTTTCCATCTACAGAAGGTTTTGGCAGCAGAGACATTTTCTAAGGGCTCTGTGAAGCATGGCAACTTGAGTATGAGGGTCTACCCAGGAATTTCTCTCTGTTTTGACTCTCGGAGGAGAGGTCTTACAGTTACAGAGGTTGAGAGTATCGCTCACAGTCCCATGAGCACTGGAAAAGTCTTGATAGAGCAAACGAAAACTATATAATCCAGAGTCCATCAAATCTTTCCCTACCCTCTTTTAAAAACTGAACCTCCACACACTACTTGAAGCACAATTAGTGGGTCACAGATGATGAAAACCTAATTATGAAAATTGCTCAGGGCCATCATTAGGATTGACTTTTACTATTTGGATTTTGTTGACATATGGATTGACTGTTAATTAAAACACAAGCATTTCCTCCCCTACCTCACTCCTTCTTTGGAAATTTCGTCAATGTATTTCTGACTTTTTGAAAGAATTAATTCAGAGGAAATCTTTGGAGGCAAATTTTACATTTTCTAACATTTGATCAATTTCAGCCATTGTTATCCCTGGTGCTAACTGCTCGTTGTTGAAAGAGCTATGGGCAGACAAGCTGGGTATGGATGTGAGGTCATAGATAGGTTCTTGCTTTATCTGTTTGATTCCAGTCATGTCGAGTCCTGACTGATCAGGGGACGGCTGGCTGGAATCCACGTTGTGATAACCCTGGACTTCAGAGGTCAATGACATGTCCATTGGCATAAGTGCTGCCGGCTTCACTATTCAGGTTGCTGAGGCTGTTACTGCTGCTGCCCCTGCTCCTGCAGCCGCTGCCGGCACTTCTGCACCTCGGCACACAGGTGTCCTGCTCCTTGGACACCCTCCCAAACTTCACAGCATCTCTCTTTTTTTCTCAAATTTTTTTCTTTTTTCTTCCAAAATTTTTTTATTGATTAAGGTATTACATATGTGTCCATATCCTCCCATTGCCCTCCCACCCACTCCCATACAGCCCTCACCCCCCCCCCCCCAGTGTCTTGCATCCATTGGTTATGCTTATATGCATGCATACAAGTCCTTCAGTTGATCTCTTACCTCCCCCCTCTCCTCAGCCTTCCCGCTGTAATTTGACAGTCTGTTTGATGCTTTCCTGCCTCTGTATCTATCTTTGTTCATCAGGTTATAATGTTCTTTATTATCCATAAATGAGTGAGATCATGTGGTATTTTTCTTTCACTGACTGGCTTTTTTTTTTTTTATTTTTTTTATTTTTATTTTTATTTTATTTTATTTTTTTGTTTTGTTTTGTTTTGTTTTGTTTTCTGGCTTATTTCACTTAACATAATGCTCTCCTGGTCCATCCATGCTGCTGCAAATAGTAAAAGTTCCTTCTTTTTTACTGCAGCGTAGTATTCCATTGTGTAGATGTACCATAGTTTTCTAATCCACTCCTCTGCTGATGGGCACTTAGGCTGTTTCCAAATTTTAGCTATGGTGAATTGTGCTGCTGTGAACATAGGGGAGCATATATCCTTTCTGATTGGTGTTTCTAGTTTCTTGGGATATATTCCTAGAAGTGGAATCACTGGGTCAAATGGGAGTTCCATTTTCAGTTTTTTGATGAAATGCCAGACTGTTCTCTACAGTGGCTGCACCAGTCTGCATTCCCACCAGCAGTGTAGGAGGGTTCCTTTTTCTCTGCATCCTCTCTAGCACTTGTCATTTGTTGATTTGTTGATGATAGCCATTCTGACAGGTGTGAGATGGTACCTCATTGTCGTTTTAATTTGCATCTCTTGGATGATTAGTGACTTTGAGCATTTTTTCATATGTCTCTTGGCCTTCCTTCTGTCCTCTTTTGAAAAGTATCTATTTAGGTCCGTTACCCATTTTTTGTTGGGTTGTTTATCTTCCTTTTGTTAAGTTGTATGAGTTCCCTGTAAATGTTGGAGATTAAACCCTTATCGGAGATAACATTTACAAATATGTTCTCCCATGCAGTGGGCTTTCTTGTTGTTTTGTTGTTGGTTTCTTTTGCTGTGAAAAAGCTTTTTATTTTGGTGTAGTCCATTTGTTTATTTTCTCTTTAGTTTCCATTGCCCTAGGAGCTGTATTGGTGATATTGCTTTGGCGTATGTCTGAGATTTTGCTGCCTCTGGATACCTCTGAGATTTTTTTTTTAACTTTATTTTATTGATTTCTTACAGAGAGGAAGGGAGAAGGATAGAGAGTTAGAAACATCGATGAGAGAGAAACATCGATCAGCTGCCTCCCGCACACCCCCTACTGGGGATGTGCCGCAACCAAGGTACATGCCCTTGACCGGAATCGAACCTGGGACCTTTCAGTCCGCAGGCCGATGCTCTATCCACTGAGCCAAACCGGTTTCGGCTACCTCTAAGATTTTTATGGTTTCCCTTCTTACGTTTAAGTCCTTTGTCCATTTTGAGTTTATTTTTGTGTATGGTATAAGTTGGTGGTCTAGTTTCATTTTTTTGCACGTATCTGTCCAATTTTCCCAACACCATTTATTGAAGAGACTGTCTTGACTCCATTGTATGCTCTTGCCTCCTTTGTCAAATATTAATTGAGCATAATGGCTTGGGTCAATTTCTGGGTCCTCTATTCTGTTCCGTTGGTCTATATGCCTGTTCTTGTGCCAGTACCAGGCAGTTTTGAGAACCGTGGCTTTGTAATCCAGCTTGATATCTTCACAGCATCTCTTGACATCCCTGGGGCAAGACCCTTCTGCAATCAGCAGTGTTGGCAACGGTTTCTGTTGCTTCTGTCAATTAAACAGTTTCTCTGCCTTGGGCAGGAGTAAGAGGCATTGTTCTGCTGGTCCTCCTAAACAATCCCTTGCAGCCTTCACACGTGATGATTCCATAGTGGATCCCAGGCGACTTATCACCACAATTTTGCATGGTATCACTTCAATTTGTGCTGTGGCTGAGGTGCAGGTGGCATCGTGCACTTGAGTCTGGGGAGAGGCTGTGGAGGAGAGCGAGTCGGGGAGAGGTGACCAGTAGTCCAGCACTGGGACATTCCTGACTCTCCGGACCTAAGCAGCCATTTTTCTCCTGAAGAGCCAGCCCCTCCCAGCAGCCTCAAGACAGCTCTACCCTGTCTTTTGATTGGAGCATTTAATCTATTTATATTTGATAGGTACTTATTTATTGCCATTTTAATTCTGTGTGCCTAGGTTTCTCTATTTCTTCCTCCAGTTACAGCAGTCCTTTTAGCAATTCTTAAAATGCTGGTTTTGTAGTGATGTTTCCTTTAGCCTTTTTTTTTTTTTTTGGTCTGGAAAGCTCTTTATTTCATCATCTATTTTGATTGATAGCCTTGTTGGATATAGTAATCTTGGTCTCAGATCCTGCTTTCCATTACCTTGAGTACTTTATGCCATTCCCTTCCGGCCTCTGGAGTTTCTGATGAGAAATCTGGTGTCAGCCTTGTGGGAACTCCTTTGTAGGTAACAGTTTGCTTTTCTCTTGCTGCCTTTAAGATTCTCTCTTTGTCTTTAATTTTTGGCATTTTAATTATGACATGTCTGGGCATGGGCCTGTTTGGTTCTTCTTGCTTGAGACTCTCTGTGCCTCCTGAACTTGTGTGACTTTTTCCTTCACCAGATTAGGGAAGTTTTCTGCCATTATTTCTTCAAACACGTTCTGTATCCCTTTCTCTCTTTCTGCTCTTCTGGCACACCTGCTATTCTAATATTGTTACATTTCATGTTGTCCCATAGCTCCCTTATGCTGCCCTCCTGTATTTATTTATTTATTTATTTATTTAATTTATTCATTTATTTTTTAATAAATCTTTACTGTTCAGATTATTACAATTGTTTCTCCTCCCCCCCCATCTCCCCACCACCCGGTTCCCACCCCCCCTTTGCCCTTACCTCCCCCCCGTTGTCCTTATCCATAGGTGTATGATTTTTGTCCAGTCTCTTCCCGTACCCCCCACACAGACACCCCTTTCCCCCTGAGAATTATCAATCCACTCCCATTCTATGCCTCTGATTCTATTATGTTCACCAGTTTATTCTGTTCCTCAGATTTTTAATTCACTTGATATTTAGGATTACTTGTTGATAGATATGTATTTGTTGTTCATAATTTTTATCTTTACTTTTTTCTTCTTTTTCCTCTTTTTAAAGAATACCTTTCAGCATTTCATATAATACTGGTTTGGTGGTGATGAACTCCTTTAGCTTTTTCTTATCTGTGAAGCTCTTTATCTAACCTTCAATTCTGAATGATAACTTTGCTGGGTAGAGTAGTCTTGGTTGTAGGTTCTTGCTATTCATCACTTTGAATATTTCTTGCCATTCCCGTCTGGCCTGCATAGTTTCTGTTGAGAAATCAGCTGACAGTCGTACGGGTGCTCCCTCATATGTAACTAACTGTTTTTCTCTTGCTGCTTGTAAGATTCTCTTTGTCTTTTGCCCTTGGCATTTTAATTATGATGTGTCTTGGTGTGGTCCTCTTTGGATTCCTTTTGTTTGGGGTTCTGTGCGCTTCCTGGATTTGTAAGTCTATTTCTTTCACCAGGTGGGGGAAGTTTTCTGTCATTATTTCTTCAAATAGGTTTTCAATATCTTGCTCTTTCTCTTCTTCTGGCACCCCAAAAATTCGGATATTGGTACGCTTAAAGCCATCCCAGAGCCTCCTTACATTATCCTTACACTTTTGGATTCTTCTTTCTTTCCGCCTCTCTGGTTGGGTGTTTTTTTCTTCCTCATATTCCAGATCTTTGTTTTGACTCTTTGGGTACGGTGGTCTACAGTTGAGTGTCTGTATATTCTTTATTTCAGACAGTGTATGCATAATTTCTGACTGGTCCTTTTCCATTTTTTTGGTATTCTCATTAAGGTCCTTGAAGGTCTCTTCAAGTTTCTCAGCGGTTTTTAGAAGATTCTTGAGTAACCTTATAAATGTGGTTCTGAACACTGTGTAGTCCATTAGTTTGCTTTCCTCCATCTCTCCTACTTGTGACATACTTCAGTGTCTCTGCATTTTGGCTGCCTCCCTGTGTTGATGGAGTGGCTTTGTGTGGTCAGTGACCTATAGGGGCAGGTAGCTCAGCTTCCCCAATCACTCTAGGTGGTCGCTCTTGGTACACCCCTTTGTGGGCTGAGTGGAAAGTCTTTTTTTTAAAAAATATATTTTATTGATTTTTTATAGAGAGGAAGAGAGAGGGATAGAGAGTTAGAAACATCGATCAGCTGCCTCTTGCACACCCCCTACTGGGGATGTGCCTGCAACCAAGGTACATGCCCTTGACCGGAATCGAACCTGGGACCCTTGAGTCCGCAGGCCAACGCTCTATCCACTGAGCCAAACCGGTTTCAGCCTGAGTGGAAAGTCTTGGTGTAGTTAAAAGCCTTGATTGCTGTTGGTACACTGGGAGGAATTGACCTCCAGGCCAATTGGCTGTGAGGACCTGCTGTGTCTATAACGGAAGAATTGCTGTGCTGTAGACACAGTAGGGCTTTGGTGCTCACTGAGTCTGCCTCTTGAATGTGTCCCTTATGAGAGTGGTTGAAATCTGGTGTCGTCCACACCGACCACTAGATACCCTAGTGTCTGGATCTCCAATGGGGTGCAGGTCTGAGGCCTCCCAGCAGGAGCTACAGCAAGAGCTACAGTTTTCTCCGCTTTGCTTGGGCGGTTTTGGAGCAGTCTGACTGGAGCTGCAGTTAATTTGGTTGAGCTGCCACAGAACAGGCCATTTATATGTAAAAGCCACTGAGTGGAGCCTGGGCGGGTTTGTAGAATGTGCGGGGCGGGGTCTCAGGGCGGGGCGGGGTCTCAGGGCGTCACTAGGCTGGGGCGTGGCCAACGGCCACGGCTGCCTTCAGCCGTCTCTGCCTAGAGCACTGTCAGTGATGGGGCTTGTGTGGTGGTGATTGGTGAAATCAGAGCTGTAATGGCAGGAAGGACTTTTGAGCCTTATGGCTATTTCAGTCTTTGGCTTTTACTCTGTGTGAAAAAAGGGAGCCATCGTAGGGGTCTGAGCAGTGGGATGACATTATCTGACTTAATCAGATCACTTTGGCTGTTAAAAAATAAGCAGCACGGGAGAGGCCGCACGCCCCTGGGTCCGGGTGAGGCCACGTGCCCCTGGGTCCGGGTGAAGCTGAATCCTGGGTCTGGGCGAGGCCGTGTGCCCCTGGATCCGGGTGAGGCTGGGTCCCGGGTCCGGGTGAGGCCACGCGCCCCTGGGTCCGGGTGAGGCCGTGGGCCCCTGGATCCAGGTGAGGCCACGCGACCCTGGGTCTGGGAGAGGCCACGCGCCCCTGGGTCTGGGAGAGGCCACACGCCCCTGGGTCCGGGTGAGGCCACGCGCCCCTGGGTCCGGGTGAGGCCATGCGCCCCTGGGTCCGGGTGAAGCTGGATCCCGGGTCCGGGGAAAGCCGCGCGCACCTGGGTCCGGGTGAGGTCACGTGCCCCTGGGTCTGGATGAAGCCGTGCCCCCGGGTCCGGCCGAGACCCAACCAGAGGGAATCGAACCTGCATTACCACCATTTTTCCACCATCCAGAGCTGAGGGGTCAGTGCCGACATGTACACATAAGGAACTGGTGGACATTGATATTGGGTCTCAAAAGAGCTGTTGGTCCAAAGAAACTCACTACAGACTGATTCATTTGCCTGTCAGCATAACTATTATTGCTCGTCTCACATTCAGTTCATATAAGTATATCTCTAGTGACACATGATCTCGCTCATCTAGGGGAAATGATGAACAACATAGACTGATGAACAACAACAGAACCAGAAACAAGGAGGCATCGATCGGACTATCGGGCCTCAGAGGGAGGATAGAGGAGGGGGGAGAGATCAACCAAAGGACTTGTGTGCATGCATATGAGCCTAACCAATGGTTAAGTTCAACAGGGGGTTGGGGCATCCGTGGGGAGGGGTGTGGGATGGGAATGGGGGGATGAGGACAAATATGTGACACCTTAATCAATAAAGAAATTAAAAATAAATAAATAAATTAATTAATTAATTAAAAAAAAAAAAGCAGCTGCCCTGGCTGGCATGGCTCAGTGGTTAGAATGTTGACCCATGCACCTGAGAGTTGTGGGTTCAATTCCCGGACAAGGGTGCAAACCTGGGTGGCAGGTTTGATCCCTGTCCCCCGTCAGGGCGTGTGTGGGAGGCAACCAATCGATGTGTACTCTCACATCTGTTCCTCCCTCCCTTCCTCACTCGCTGAGAGAGGGTTTAAACAAACCCAGCAGGGTCCCTGCTGCGGAGGCGCTGCTGGTTGGAGCACCATCCTATATACCAAAAGCTTTCGGGTTCGATGCCTGGGCTGCCAGTTCGATACCCTGTTGGGATGCCTACAGAGGGTAACCAGTCGATGTTTCTCTGTCTCCCTCTCCCTGCATCTCTCTTAAAAAACAAAAAAAGTAAACTAAAAGTAAGCAGAAGGGGAGAAAAGGCTGAAGCAAGCAGACCAGGTAGGAGCCAACAATCCTGATGAAAGTGGTGGTGGCTCAGACCAAGGCGGTAACAGTAGACATGCAAGGAGTGGTCAAATTTCAAATATTGCGACGTTAACACAAGTAATTTCCTGAGAGATTCTCCATGGAGAGAGAGGGAGGGAGTTAAGGATGATTTCCCAAGTTGTTGGCCTGAGGAGTTGGAAGGATGGAGTTACTTTAACTGAGTTGATGGGTGGAACAGATTTGGGAGAAATAGTAGGACTTCATTTTGAATATGTTAATTGGAGATGTCTGCGCTAAGTTCCAGTTAAGTAGACAGTTGGGTGTTTCCCTGGAGTTGAGAGAGGTTTTGGACGGAGAGTTTTCAGTATACATAGAGTATTGAAAGCAGTGGGACAGGATGACATCACCAAGAGGTGATAGACAAGGTGTCCAAAGACTTGAGCCCTTGGGAACTCTTTTAAAAAGCCAGGGAGGTCCTGGCCAGTGCTGCTCAGTGGTTTGGCATTGTCCTGTGCACCAAGAGGTTGCCAGTTCGATTCTAGGTCAAGAGCACATGCCCAGGTTTTAGGCTCAATCCCCGGTAAGGGGTGTGCAAGAGGCAGCCAATTGATGTTGCACTCTCACATCAATGTTTCTCTCTCCCTCTCTCTAAAAATCAATAAACTATTCTTTTTTTATATAGGGAGGCCCAGTGGATAGACTGGTGTGGCTCAGTGTATAGACCATTGGCCAGCAGATTGAAGGGTCCCCGGTTCAATTCCAGTCAAGGGCACATGCCCGGGTTGCGGGCTCGATCCCCAGTAGGGGGTGTGCAGGAGGCAGCCGATCATGATTCTCATCATTGATGTTTCTATCTTTCTCTCCCTCTCTCTTCCTCTCCGAAATCAATAAAAACATATTTAAAAAAAGGGAGGAGAGGAAGAACCAGTAAGTGTGACCAAGGAGTAACTAGTGAAGTTGAAAAAAACTTACAAGTAAGTTGACCCGGAGGCCAGTAAGGAAGGTGCTTCCAGGAGGAAGGAACGGCTTACTGACCCGAATGGCACTGATCGGAGGTGAGAAGAGATCTGGGAAGCGGCTGCCTGCGGTCATTGTGACCCTGAGGAGCATGGTGTGGTGGTGGGTGTAAGTCAGATGGGCAGTGGGTTTAGGAGATTGAGAAACTAGGAACTGGAGATAGCAAGAATAGGATACTCTTTTATTTTTTTACTAGAAGTCTGGTGCACAAAATTTGTGCACTCGGCATGGGGGCGGTGTCCCTCAGCCTGGCCTGTGCCCTCTCACAGTGCAGGAGCCCCACAATCGATCGCCCCAAAGAGGTAGGCCCCGCCCACCCATCCAGGGCTCTTTGATGGATTGCCCCAAAGAGGTAGGCTGGAGCCACGGGCCCTGCCTCCGGCGCCGCTTGGAGCTGCGGGACCCCCAGGCCTTGCATGGAACTGAGGGCCCCGCCTCTGTGTCTCTCACACAGCATCAAGCCCCTGCCCACCCACGTGCGCCTGCTGCTCACACAGCTTCCTGGTGATCGCTCGTTGCAGCGTGAGGGCGTCACGGCGTGAGGATGTGATGACCACATAGGTTTTTATTAGTATAGATTTATTTATTGATTTATTGATTTTTTACAGAGAGGAAGGGAGAGGGATAGATAGAAACATCGATCAGCTGCCTCCTGCACACTACCCAATGGGCATGCACCCGCAACCAAGGCACATGCCCTTGACCGGAATCGAACCCGGGACCCTTCAGTCGGCAGGCTGACGCTCTATCCACTGAGCCAAAGCGGCTAGGGCTAGTATAGGTTTTTTATTGATTTTAGAGAGAGAAAGAGAGAAACATAGGCTTGTTGTTCCACTTATTTCTTGCATCATTGGTTGATTCTTCTATGTACCTTGACTGGGGATTGAACCTGCAACCTTGGTCTATCAGGACAATGCTCTAACCAACTGAGCTACCTGGTCAGGGCCAAGGACACTCTTTTATTTTTATTTTTTTTTTAAATATATTTTATTGATTTTTCACAGAGAGTAAGGGAGAGGGATAGAGAGCTAGAAACATCGATGAGAGAAAGACATCGACCAGCTGCCTCCTGCACTCCCCCCACCGGGGGATGTGCCCGCAACCAATGTACGTGCCCTTGACCGGAATCGAACCTGGGACCTTCCAGTCCGCAGACCGACGCTCTACCCACTGAGCCAAACCGGTTTCGGCAAGGACACTCTTTTAAATGCTGCTTTAAGGGGAACAGAAAAATAGAGCAAGAGTTGGAGAAGGAGGTGGATGAAGAGCAGGTTGATTCTTTTCAGTTGGAAGAACTAACAGCATAAGAATGACTCCATAAAGAGAAAATCTGATAATGTCAAAGCATGTGGGGGGGATTGCTGAAGCAGTGTATTAAGTGGGTGGTGGCTGCCCGGCTGGTGTTGCTCAGTGGTTGAGTGTCAACCTGTGAACCAGGAGGTCATAGTTCGATTCCCAGTCAGGGGCACATGCCCAGGTTGCAGGCTCGATCCCCAGTGTGGGGGCGTGCAGGAGGCAGCCGATCCATGATTCTTTCTCATCATTGATGTTCTATCTTTCTCTCTCTCTCTCTCACTCCCTTCCTCTCTGAAATCAATAAAAATATATTTTAAAAAAAAAGTGGGGCCGAAACCGGTTTGGCTCAGTGGATAGAGCGTCGGCCTGCGGACTGGAAGGTCCCAGGTTCGATTCCGGTCAAGGGCATGTACCTTGGTTGCGGGCACATCCCCAGTAGGGGGTGTGCAGGAGGCAGCTGGTCGATGTTTCTCTCTCATTGACGTTTCTAGCTTTCTGTCCCTCTCCCTTCCTCCCTGTAAAAATCAATAAAATATATTAAAAAAAAAAAAAAGTGGGTGGTGGGGCTGGGATTGGGCTCCTTGGATAGGAGCATGAACAGTTAATGTATTGGAACATGATTGGATGGATATGTTTACAGAGGAAGCATAAGGACATGGTGGTGTGTGCTACCTTGGGGTTGAGGTTGGGTAAAGAATGATTTGATTATGCTTAATCTTGAAAGCTGGGTGTTTATCGAGAGACAGAAGTAGGTGGGTTAAAGTGCTTCTCATGTGGAAGAACCAGCATGAACACAGGCAGGGAGGCACTACGTGCCTATCGGGGCACTGCACGCAGTTTGGTGTGGCTGGAACGCTGGGTGTGTTGGGGGAGGGGGAGGGTGTGTTGGCACACATTACAGCAGATCAAGGCAGGAGACAGACAGGGTCTACTTAGAGCAGGGGCGGGGAACGTCCGGCCTGTGGGCATATAAGGCCCTTGAAGTCATTTGGTCTGGCCCTGCCAAGGCATTAGGGGTGAGTTAATTAATTGACCAAATATAGCAGGGTGATTTTTAAGTTGATAATTTTGTATGGCCCAAAAATGATGGTATAAATATCCAAATGGCTCTTGGCAGAAAAAAGGTTCCCCACCCCTGATTTAGAGTGTACTCCCACATGTGTTTTTATTTATTTATTTTTAAATATATTTTTATTAATTTCAGAGAGGAAGGAAGAGGGAGAGAGATAGAGATAGAAACATTAATGATGAGAGAGAATCATTGATTGGCACACACCCTACTGGGGATCGAGCCCGCAACCCTGGCATATGCCCTTGACCGGAATCAAACTCAGGACCCTTCAGTCCGCTGGCCAACACTCTATCCACTGAGCCAAAGTGGCTAGGGCCCACATGTATTGTTACATTAAGAGCCAACAGAGTCAGTCGATCATGATTCTCTCTCATCATTGATGTTTCTCTCTCTCCCTTTTCCTTCCTCTCTGAGATCAATGAAAACATGTATGTATTTTTAAAGGCAGCAGAGAGCAGTGGAAGGAGCACACGTCTGGCATCAAACACATGACCCAGATACGGGAACCCCCGACAGGATGGGGTGTAAAGAATAGTGGCTCATGTTCCATGCGCTCTGCGTGGTATCTACATGCATCATCTCGGGATGGTTTGGCCCTCGGACTAAAGGTCCTGGATTCGATTCTGGTGGTCAAGGGGCACGTACCTTGGTTGCTGGCTTGATCCCCGCTCCAGGTCCAGGGGCACCTGCAGGAGGCAACCAATCAATGTGTCTCTCTCACATTGATGTTTCTCTCTCTGTGTCTCTCCCTGTCAAACTCTCTCTAAAAATCAATGGAAAAATATCCTCGGGTGAGGATTAACAAAAAAACACAATTTGGGGCTCGAGGCCCAGCTCTGCCATTTGCAACTTCCGTCTTTTTCTATGTATACGAAGCTATTTTTTTTCTAAAATCGTTAGACTGAAAATCGAGGGGTGTCTTATACACAGAAGTCAGCCAAGGAGGGAGCTGCATGGGTGTGTGGTTGTCCATACCTTGTCAAACAGGCTTCCTCCAATCATGAGCCTTGTTGTTACTGATGTCAGCTGATGCCGTAATTGGAGGTGGAGATGCAACAGGGACTGGGGCGTTCTGAGCCCATACAGATGTCAAAAAATAAAAAGACAAATACCCATAAGCAGTTGTCTTGCTCTGCAAAATTCAAACTGATGTAATGAGCTCTGCAAAAGAGCATGGAACTAGAGCTGCAGAGAGACAGTTTGGACCTCCTCCCACAGAGTGTATGATCAGACAGTGGAGAAAACAGGAAGAACAACTCCTTAAGATGCCAAAAGAGAAGGCCATAAGAGGAAAACCAGCAATATGTTTAAAATATTGATTTCTTAATTTTGGGTTGGAAAAGTGGGGGGTGTCTTATACATGGGGGTGTCTTATACATGGGGGTGTCTTATACACGGAAAAATATGGTACTTGGCTTTGGGCAAGCCATGTCTCTAAGTCTTTGTTGTTGTTGTTGTTGTTGTTGTTAATCCTCACCCAAGGATATGTTTTTTAGAGAGAATGGATGGGAGGGAGGGGAATAGAGAGGAAACATTGATGTGAAAAAGACACATCAATAGGTTGCCTCCCACACGCACCCCTACTGGGGATCGAACCCGCAACCCTTTGATGCATGGGCCGACGCTCTAACCACTGAGTTACACCAGCCAGGTCTCCAAGTCATTTTTACTCTTCTTTAAAATAGGGTTTTGTGAAGGCCAAATTGAATGTGATAATATAATCAAATAATTCTAAAATGATCAATTATTAGACATCAAAGTGATACCCTGTCCTCCAGCATATCTTCCCTCGATAGCTCCACACACTGGAGCCCTCCTTACCAGTAAATCTTCCTGTGCTCCGTGAGGAGCCTGAGACCCTGTGCTCTTGTCAGTGGGCTTTGTTTGGACAGTTCTGGATGCCTGCCTTGACATTTTTTATTAAATTTTATTTTATTGTTTAAAGTATTACAAATAGTAGTACATATGTCTCCTTTTTCTCCCCATTGACCTTCCCCTGGCATCCCCTACCCCCTGGCACATGCCCTCACCGCCCCCCCCCCCAGTGTCTTGCGTCCATTGGTTATGATTATGCATGCATACAAGTCCTTCGGTTGATCTCTTACCTCCCCGCCCCCACCACCACCACAACCCTCCCCAGCCTTCCTGCTGTAATTTGACAATCTGTTCGATGCTTCTCTGCCTCTGCATCTATCTTTTTGTTCATCAGGTTATAATGTTCTTTATTATCCATAAACTAGAGGCCTGGTGCACAAAATTCATACCCAGGGGTGTGTGTCCCTCAGCCCAGCCTGCACCCTCTCCAATCAAGGACCCCTTGGATCGGGCCTAAACGGGCAGTCGGACATCCCTCACACAACCCAGGACTGCTGGCTCCCAACCGCTTGCCTACCTGCCTTCCTGATTGCCCCTAACCGCTTCTTTCTGCCTACCTGATTGCCCCTAACCACTCCCTTGCCAGCCTGATCTACGCCTAACTGCTCCCCTGCTGGCCCGATTGCCCCTAACTTCCCTCCCCTGCTGGCCTGGTCACCCTTAACTGTCCTCCCCTGTATCCCTGGTCACCCCCAACTGCCCTCCCTTGCTGGCCCGGTCACCCCTAACTTCCCTCCCTTGCCAGCCTGGTCGTCCATAACTGCCCTTCCCTGCCGGCCTGGTCGCCCCTATCTGTCCTCCCCTGCTGGCCTGGTCGCCCCTAACTTCCTTCCTTTGCCAGCCTGGTCATCCCTAACTGCCCTGCACTGCTGGCCCGGTCACCCCAAACTGCCCTCCCCTGAAGGCCTGATCGCCCCCAACTGTCCTCTGTTTCAGGCCTGGTCCCTCCCAACTGCCCTCTCCTGCTGGCCTGATCACCCACAACTGCCCTCCCCTGCCAGCCATCTTGTGTCCACATGGTGGTGGCCATCTTGAGTGTTGGAGTGATGATCAATTTGCATATTACCTCTTTATTATATAGGGTGACTGATATCATGTGGTATTTTTCTTTCACTGCCTGGCTTATTTCACTTAGCATAATGCTGTCCAGTTCCATCCATGCTGCTGCAAATGGTAGGAGTTCCTTTTTATAGCAGCGTAGTATTCCACTTTGTACATGTACCATAGTTTTCTAATCCACTCATCTGCTGATGGGCATTTAGGCTGTTTCCAAATCTTAGCTATTGTAAATTGTGCTGCTATGAACATAGGGGTGCATATATCCTTTCTGATTGGTGTTTCTGTTTTCTTGGGAAATATTCCTAGAAGTGGGATCACTGGGTCAAATGGGAGTTCCATTTTTAAATTTTTGAGGAAATACCATACTGTCTTCCACAGTGGCTGCACCAGTCTGCATTCCCACCAGCAGTGAAGGAGGGTCCTTTTTCTCCAGCACTTGTTGTTTGTTGATTTGTTGATGATAGCCATTCTGACAGGTGTGAGGTGGTACCTCATTGTTGTTTTGATTTGCATCTCTCAGATGATTAGTGACTTTGAGTATGTTTTCCTATGTCTCTTGACTTTCTGACTGTCCTCTTTCAAAAAGTGTCTATTTAGGTCCTTTGCCCATTTTTTGATTGGATTGTTTGTCTTCCTTTTGTTAAGTTGTAAAAGTTCCCTATAAATGTTGGAGTTTAAACCCTTTTTGGAGATAACATTTGCAAATATGTTCTCCCATGCAGTGGGCTTTCTTGTTGTTTCTTGCAGTGGGCTTTTCTGTCATGACCCACAGGTTGAGAACTGCTAGCAGGGTCGCCTAAGACCATCGGAAAACATTACGATTCATAACAGTAGCAAAATTACAGTTATGAAGTAGCAATGAAAATAATTTTATGGTTGGGGGTCACCACAATATGAGGAACTGTATTAAAGGGTCACGGCATTAGAAAGGTTGAGAACCACTGCTCTAGTCTGCTGTTGGATCTCTGTATATTATTTTTTATTTCAGTCCGTGTATGCTTAATTTCTAGTTGGTCCTTTTTTATATCCTTGAGGGTCTCACTAAATTTATCGGCGGTTTCTAGAAAATTCTTGAAAAACCTTATAACCGTGGTTTTGAACTCTATATCCAGTCATTTGCTTTCCTCCATTTCTGTCATTTGTGACCTGTTTCTTTGTCTCCGCATTTTGGCTGCTTCCCTGAGTTGATAGAGTGGCTTTGTGTGCTAGGTGTCCTATAGGGCCCAGTGGCTCAGCCTCCCCAGTTACCTGAGGTGGACACTCTTGGTGCACCCCTTTGTGGACTGTGTGTGCAGCCTTGTTGTAGTTAAGTCTTGATAGTTCTTGGTATCACTGGGAGGAATTGACCTCCGGGCCAATTGGCTGTGAGGATCAGCTGTGTCTGTGCTGGAGACACCCTTATGAGACAAGACTTGCTTCAGTGGGGCTTTGGTGCTCACTGAGTCTGCCCCCTGAGTGCGTCCCTTATGGATCTGAGGAGTTGTAATCTGGATGGTCCTACTCTGACCCCTTGGTACATTGGCTCTTGGATCTCCAAGGAGGTGCTAATTTAGCCTCTGCCTGAGGCCACCCAGCAGGAGCTAAGGAGAGATCTGCAGATTCTTCTTCTTTGTTTGGGTTTTGGAGGTGCCCAGATGAGGCCCAGCTGTGAAGCAATGCAAGGTGCTGTGGGGCCTTGGGCCTTCTTTTGGATGTTCTGGGTCTCTCTGCCTCAGCTGCAGTTTGATAGGTAAGTTTAGAATTCAAAGAACCAGGCCATTCATATGCAAAAGCCTCTGCACACAGTCTGATGGGGCCGAGTCTCAGGGCGGAGCAAACAGCGATAGCTTCCCGTCAGCCCTGCCCTAAGAGGCCCCCGGGTTTCAGTGTCCCTCGGTAATCGCTACAAGCACCTCTGAGAGAAAGCCGCCCTTGAGTTCCGCCCGCTGCCAGACAGTCCAGTTTCTCTCCGTATGAGTCTGGGTCCCCAGATTCTCACCCGGAACTGGAGTTCAGAGTGGTCAGGAACTTGTGTCTCCCTCCGGATTGAGAAAGTCAGCCATGTAGTCAGTTGCCAGCCCTCTCCGGGCGCACGCCTCCGTACCTCTGCACTTTACTTCTGCAACTCCTCTGAGTCTCAGTGTGCTTTTCTCTTCCCTTCTAGTTGTAGAATTTCCACTTAGCCAGCCTTCCTGTGGTCTGGATGATGTCCGTTTTGTCTTTTAGTTGTAATTTTGAAGTTGTTGTGCGAGGCGGCAAGTTCAGGTGTTTACCTATGTCGCCATCTTGGTTTCTCTTTTGATGGTTTCTTTTGCTGTGTAGAAGCTTTTGTTTTGATGTAGTCCCATTTGTTTATTTTCTCTTTAGTTTCCTTTGCCCCAGGAGATGTATCTGTAAATATATTGCTACAAGAGATGTCTGAGATTTTGCTGCCTATGGTTTCTTCTAGGATTTTTATGGTTTCCAACTTACATTTAAGTCCTTTATCCATTTTGAGCATATTCTTGTGTATGGTGTAAGTTGGTGGTCTAGTTTCATTTTTTTGCACGTATCTGTCCATTTTCCCCAACACCATTTATTGAAGAGACTGTCTTGACTCCATTGTATGCTCTTGCCTCCTTTGTCAAATATTAATTGAACATACTGGCTTGGGTCAATTTCTGGGGTCTCTGTTCTGATCCATTGATCTATATGCCTGTTCTTGTGCCAGTACCAGGCAGGTTTGAGAACCGTGGCTTTGTAGTATAGCTTGATATCTGGTTATTGTGATCCATCCAACGTTGTTCTTCTTTCTCAGGATTGCTGTGGCTATTCGGGCTCTCTCTCTCTCTCTCTCTCTCTCTCTCTCTCTCTCTCTCTCTTTAACCTTTTGCACTCGGATGTCGAGTGTGACTCGACACAGTTAGCATCGGTAGCAGCTCTTTTTATACTCTTTGAATGTATCAATAATTTGAAATATAAAAAAATCCAAATAAATAAGTTTGTATGAAAAGAAACTCCAGTTTTTTATTCTACTGCCGTGCTTTGTAAAATCTGGGGTATTTAAAAAATTAAATCCCGAGTAGAATAAAGGAATCGAGAAAAAAGTAAGCGAGTGCAAAGGGTTAAATATATCTTTTATTGATTTCAGAGAGGAAGGGAGAGGGAAAGAGAGATAGAAACATCAATGATGAGAGAGAATCATTGATTGGCTGCCTCCTTCATGTCCCCTACTGGGGATCAAGCCTGCAACCTAGGCATGTGCCCTTGACCAGAATTGAACCTGGGACCCTTCAGTCAGCAGGCTGACACTCTATCCACTGAGCCAAACCAGCCAGGGTCAGGGTCTCTTTTTATTCCAGATGAATTTTTGGAGAGTTTGTTCTAGATCTTTGAAATATGCCATTGGTATTTTAATAGATATTGCATTGAATATATAGATTACTTTAGGTAGTATGGACATTTTAATAATGTTGATTCTACCAATCCATGAACATGGTAAGTTATTCCATTTGTTTATGTCTTCCTTTATCTGTTTTTTCAATGTCCTGTGGTTTTCTGAGTACAGGTCTTTTGCATTCTTAGTTAAGTTTATTCCTAGGTATCTTAATTTTTTTGGTGCAATGGTAAATGGGATTGTTGTTTTTTTTTCTTTTTTTTTTTTTTTTTTTTTTTTTTTTAATATATTTTATTGATTTTTTACAGAGAGGAAGGGAGAGTGATAGAAAGCTAGAAACATCGACGAGAGAGAAACATCGACCAGCTGCCTCCTGCACACCCCCTATCGGGAATGTGCCCACAACCAAGGTACATGCCCTTGACCGGAATCGAACCTGGGACCCCTCAATCCGCAGGCCGACGCTCTATCCACTGAGCCAAACCGGTTTTGGCTGTTGTTTTTTTTTTTCCATTTCTCTTTCTGTGAGTTCATTATTGGTGTATAAAACGGCCATAGATTTCTGGGTGTTAATTTTGTATCCTGCTACGTTGCCAAATTCATTTATTGGGTCTAGTAGTTTTTTTGATGGTGTCTTTGGGGTTTTCTATGGATAGTATCATGTCATCTGCTAATAAGGACAGTTTTACTTCTTTTCCAATTTGAATGCCTTTTATTTCTTCTTGTCTGATCGCTATGTCTAGTACTTCTAGTGCTATGTTGAGCAGCAGTGGTGAAAGTGGGCATCCTTGTCTTTTTTCTGTTCCTAGGGGAAATGGGTTTAGTTTTTGCCCATTGAGTATGATGTTGGCTGTAGGTTTGTCATATAGGGCTTTTATTATGTTGAGGTATGATCCCTTTATTCCCACTTTGCTGAGTTTTTATCAAGAAAGGGTGTTGGATTTTGTCAAATGCTTTTTCTGCATCAATTGATATGATTATGTGAATTTTGTCTCCCATTTTGTTTATGTGATGTATCACATTTATTGATTTGTGGATATTGTACAATCCTTGCATCCCTGGAATAAATCCCACTTGGTCATGATGTATGATCTTTCTAATATATTGCTGAATCGGATTTGCTAGAATTTTGTTGAGGATTTTAGCATCTATGTTCATCAAGGATATTGGCCTGCAGTTCACTTTTTTTGTGGTGTCTTTATCTGGTTTTGGGATTAGGGTAATGCTGGCTTCATAGAAAGAGCTTGGAAGTGTGCCTTCCTCTTGGATTTTTTGGAATTGTCTGAGAAGGATAGGTTTTCATTCTTCTTTTTATGCTTGGTAGAACTCCCCTATAAAGCCGTCCGGACCAGGATTTTTGTTTGCTGGAAGACTTTTGATCGCTGCTTCAATTTCTTCGGTAGTTATCGGCCTATTCAAGTTTTTTTATTCTTCTTGGTTGAGATTTGGGAGCTTGCATTTCTCTAAGAATATGTTTATTTCATCTAGGTTGTCCATTTTGTTGGAATAGAGTTGTTCATAGTATTTTTTTCATAATCGTTTGTATTTCTGTGGGATTGGTTGTTACTTCACCACTTTCATTTCTGATTTTGTTTATTTGGGTCCTCTCTCTTTGCTTCTTGGTGAGCCTGGCTAGAGGTTCATCAATCTTGTTTATCCTTTCAAAGAACTAGCTCTTGGTTTTGTTAAACTTTTGTATTGCTTTTTTGGTCTCTATGTCATTTATTTCCACTCTGATCTTTATTATTTCCTTCCTTCTTCTTACACTGGGCTTTTCTTGTTGCTCTCTTTCTAACTCTTTGAGTTGTAGGGTTAGGTAATTTATTACCATTGTTTCTTGTTTTTTGCATTAGGCTTGTAGAGCTATGAACTTCCCTCTCAAGACTGCTTTTTCTGTGTCCCATAGATTTTGGATTGTTGTGTTTTCATTGTTGTTTGTTGCCATGATGCTTTTTATTTCTTTGATTTATCTGGTAACCCAGTCATTGTTTAGTAGCATGCTATTTAGCCTTCAGGTGTTTGATTTTTGTTTTTTGTTTTTATTGTAGTTGATTTCTAGTTTTATGCCAGTGTGGTCTGAGAAGATGCTTGATATGATTCCTATCTTCTTGAATTTGAAGAGACTTTACCTATGTCCCAATATATGGTCTATCTTTGAAAATGACCCATGTGCACTTGAGAAGAATGTATATTCTGTGGCTTTGGGGTGAAATGTTCTGAAGATGTCAATTAATTCCATCTGATCTAGTGAGTCATTTAGAATTGATGTTTCTTTGTTGATTTTTTTGTTTACAAGATTTGTCCAGTGGTGTTAGTAGGATTTAAAGTCCCCTACTATGACTGTATTGCTCTCAATCTCTTCCTTGATATCCTCCAGAAGTTTTTTTTTTTTTTTTTTCATGTATTTGGGTGCTCCTGTATTGGGTGCATATATGTTTACCAGAGTTATATCTTCTTGTTGGATTGCTCCCTTTAGTATTATGAAGTGGCCTTCCTTATCTCTTGTTATGTCCTTCACTTTGAGATCTAATTTGTCAGATATAACTATTGCTACCCCAGCTCTTTTTTCATTTCCATTCGCCTGAAAAACCTTTTTCCATCTCTTCCCCAACAGTCTGTGTGAGTCCTTTTTTCTGAGGTGGGTTTCCTGTAGACAGCAGATATATGGGTCATGTTTTCTTATCCACTCAACTACCCTATGTCTTTTGATTGGGCCATTTAATCCATTTACATTTAAAGTTATTATTGATAGGTACTTGTTTGTCACCATTTTTATTCTTTATGCCTGTGTTCCTTCTTCGCTTCCTATTTCTTCTTTTCACAGCATTCCCTTTAGCATTTCTTGCATTGCTGGTTTGGTGGTAATAAACTCCCTTAGTCCTTTTTTTGTCTGTGAAGCTCCTGATTTCACCCTCGATTTTGATTGATAGCCTTGCTGGGTACAGTATTCTTGGATTCAGACCCTTCCTTTGCATGACTTTGTATATTTCATTTCATTCCCTTCTGGCCTGATGAGTTTCTGTTGAGAAATCAGTCGCTAGTCTGATGGGGGATCCTTTGTAGGTAACTTTGTTTCTCTCTTTGGCTGCTTTTAAGATTCTTACTTTGTCGTTGGTATTTGCCCATCTGTATATAAATAAAGAGGAAATATGCAAATTAGGCCAGGATGCCTTAACAGGTCACGACTGGACAGGAGGAGGTTGTGTGCGCAGTTGAGGCCCGGAGCGGAGATGGAGACAGAGACAGTGGGGCCAGCAAGACACTGCACCCTGGCTCAGGCAGTCCCCTGGAGCTGGAGTGGACTCGGACAGGGATGGAGGGCTGGCCCACAGCCTCTGCAGCCAAACACAGGCCCAGAGAGGAGACGGCAGGCCCACCTCCTGCAGAAGCAGCTCGGCTCCTGTGGGAGCAGTGCGGCTCCCAGCGGTGCGCTGCGGTTTTCACCAGCTCCCGCGCAAGCAGTGGGTGGCCTATTGCGTACGATATCACACGATGGGCTACTAGTTTAATTATAATGTGCCTTGGTGTCGGTCTTTTGGGGTTCATTTTGCTTGGGGTCTGTGAGCTTCTTGGATTTGTGGGGGTTTTTTCTTCCCTATATCAGGGAAGTTTTCTGTCATTATTTCTTCAAACAGGTTTTCTATTCCTTGCTCTGTTTCCTCTCCTTCTGGCACCCCTATTGTGCGGATGTTGTTTCGTTTCGTGGTGTCCCAAAGTTCCCTTAGGCTCTCCTCCTGTTTTTTAATTTTTTTTTCGAGATGCTGCTCTGCTTGTATATTTTTTCCTACCTTGTCTTCAAGCTCACTGATGCAGTCTTCTGCTTCTTCTAGTCTACTGTTGATGCTTTCTATTGATTTCTTTACAGCAGCGATGTCATTTCTCATTTCTTCTTCATTCTTCATTTCCTCTTGGTTCTTACAAATATTGTTGAGTTTGTCTTCCAACCTTTTCAGTGACCTTATGACCTTTTCTCTGAATTCTTTCTCTGACAGGTCGCTTGCCTCCATTTTGTTTACTTCCTTTTCTGGTGATGCCTGCTTTTCTTTCATATGTGGGCTGTTTCTTTGTCTCCCCATGATCTCTCCTCTCCAGGTATCTGGTTATGTAGCTCTCTCTCTCCTGCGTTGACTTAAAGGCACAAAATACAACACAACAAGGCACCACACACAATGCCGAAGGCACTGAACACAAATGTATTCATGATACTAATAACCCCAAATAAAGGTGACCACCCAGAAAAGAGAATTAGTGAATAAAAAAAAAGAGTGCAAAAATGATATTGAGAAAAGGAAAAAAAAGTATGAAAGAGAATAAAAAAGAAGGGGAAAAACCTATTTATATGGGGAGAAAACTTCAATAGAACAACTAATCCCAAAACATGCAAACAACTAACACCCAGATATGAATGCAAATTACAAACAACAACTAATAACAAGTGAGGAGAGAAAAAAACAAGCAAAAAAAGAGAAACAATCACACAAACAAACAAACAAACAATCTAAACAATCAACAATAGGATGGAGAGAAAGAAGGGCAAAACAAAACAAAATAAAACAAAAACATAAAAAACAACAAAATAAAAACAAACCAACAAAAAGGGGGAAGAGAGAAAAAAATGTGGATAGCGAAGAAAGAGAAGAGAGAAGTGTGTATGGACTTGGAGCAGGGGATGGGAAATTAGATATATAAGTAGAATGAATTTTTAACAGGGGGTAAAAAGAAGGAATAGGGAAAATCTAAAGCTGGAATAGGGTAAGAGAAACAGGAGAACAAAAGGGGAAAAGTGAGGAAGAGAGTGCTGGCATAAAGGTAAAGTTGAGATAGAGTATAATGATGCTAAAGGAAAAATGAAAATAGAATGTAGAACACAAATCCCAAAATAAAATAAAATAAAGAGAAAATAAAATGAAACTTTAAAAAAAGGTAAAATAATAGTAGTAATAATACTGATTAAAAATAAAAATATAATAATTAAAAAGGTAAAATCAAGTGAGAAAAAAATTTAGTTTCTTAAGTAAAAGGTAAAAAATAAAAATGTGCAGCAGTGAAGGTCATTCACTTCCTCTACTGTTCTGTTTGGTATGCCTGTTTCCTGTCAGGTAGTCAGGACAGTATTGAAGTTCCCTGCGTTCCACTGCTTCTCTGTGTCGTAGCCACAATCCTGTTTTCAAGCAGGCAGTATTTCTTTGTTTCTCAGCCTGCCTTTAGTTGTATTTACACAAGAGTCTATTTGTGATTCAATCCCTGGGTGGCAGTGTGTCTGTATTGACATCCAGGGCTGTAAGTCCTTTCTACCCAGTATTTAGTTTTTGTTTTCCCTGCCGTGCTTAATACTGGGTTGGGGGAATGGACTGCCTCAGAGCTTGTTTTCTGATCATTTCTCCCTGCTCTGATCCCCAGGTTCCACAAAAACAGCTTTCCCCTGCAGTCTCTGAGAGTGTTTTTAATTGGATGATCCCATGTACTGAGCTTAGTAATCAAAAGCAAGGATTTAAAGAAAAGAGAGCCATAGGAAGTGTGCGAACTCTCGACTTTTTTGCCCAGGCACTGTGCGCGACTCTGTGCATGTCTTTTCCCCCTGGCACAGCACAGCCGGTTTACTGGTAAAAATTTCAGGGTGCCTTTTTGTGCCCAGCCCGGCTATGGGTTGATTTCTAGTGTTCCCTTCTGCCAGCAGCCCTGTGGACCCCCTTCCACATTCGTGGACTATGCGGGTCCCAAAGACCACGGATTTTGTGGGGCGCAGACTTCCCCCGAACCTCTAGATCCCGCTGCACGCGTTTCTCCCTCCAGCCTGGATCGCAGACCTCGCCTTTCTCTGGGTGGAATCTGACCTTTCCGTGAGGAGGTGCAGAGCTCGTCCAAGTCTGTGTATTCGCGCTGCTTGAGACCCGGTGTTCCTGGGTTCGAAGCTGGTCCCTGGGCGTTGTGGTTGTATAGGCTTCTGCTCACAGCCACTCTCCCCTTCAAGACGGCGCGGTCCCTGCGGCAGAGCCGGTCGCTCCGGGAGAGATTTCAGCAGCAGTGGAGGCTGCCCGGTCAGGGGAGCCCGGTCCGGCAGTCCCCAACAGTCCCTTGGAGTAGAGCTGTCCCTCACCCACAAATAGACACTCCCCCACGTCCACACACTCTCCTTTCCTTCTCTCACTCACACACTATCTTGCAGCCTGCCTTCCCGTCGGCAGCCATCTTCCTCTCTCCTGCCTTGACACTTTGTGAGACTGGGTCCTGGGAGAACCTAAAAGGGTCTGGGCTTTTTGTTTTTGAGATAAAATTCACTATTTTTTTAAAAATATTTTTTTTATTGATTTTTTTTACAGAGAGGAAGGGAGAGGGATATAGAGTTAGAAACATTGATGAGAGAGAAACATCGATCAGCTGCCTCCTGCACGCCCCCTACTGGGGATGTGCCTGCAACCAAGGTACATGCCCTTGACCGGAATCGAACCTGGGACCCTTCAGTCCGCAGGCTGACGCTCTATCCACTGAGCCAAACTGGTTAGGGCGGCTGATTGATATTTGGTTGTTTCCAGTTTTTGTCCATTATGGATATTATGTACAAGGTTTTGTTTGCATTTGTATTTTCAATTCTCTTGGGTATATACCTAAGAGTGGAATTGCTGATCATACAGTGATTCTTTGTTTACCTTTTTGAAGAACCGACAAACTGTTTTTCCAATGACTACAATGGATGAGTGTTTCAATTTCTCTACATCCTCACCAACATTTGTTATTTCCCTTTTTAAAGAAAAGTGATCATCCTCGTGGTGTGAAGTGGTCTCTCTCCGTGGGTTTGCTTTGCATCTCCCTATGACACTGAGCATCTTTTCCAGGGCTCACCAGCCCTTTTAGTATTTTCTTCAGAGAAATGTTTATTCAAGTCCCATGCCCATTTTTATTTATTTTTTAAAATATATTTTATTGATTTTTTTACAGAGAGGAAGGGGGCGGGATAGAGAGCTAGAAACATCGATTAGAGAGAAATATCGATCAGCTGCCTCCTGCACACCTCCCACTGGGGATGTGCCCGCAACCAAGGTCCATGCCCTTGACCGGAATCGAACCTGGGACCCTTCAGTCCGCAGGCCGATGCTCTATCCACTGAGCCAAACCGGTTTCCCCCTGCCCATTTTTAAATTGTGTTTTTTTTTCTCAAGTTTAAGAGTGTTTTTTTTTTTAAAAAATATATATTCTAGATACCACATCGTTATCAGACATATGATTTGCAAAATATTTTGGCCTATTTTGGTTGTGGGTTGTCTTCATTTTCTTGAAAGTGTCTTTTGAAACACCAAAGGTTTTACTTTTGATGAATGTTATTTGTGCTTTCGATGTCATAGTTAAGAAATTGTCTAATCCAAAGTGATAATTTTCCTCCATGTTTCCTTCTAAGGTTTTCATAGTTTCAGCTCCTAGATCCGTGTGGATGTGTGTTTGGTTTGTGTCTGCGGTGTGGAATAGAGGTCCGAAGTCTTTATCTTGCGTGTGGAGTTTCAGTTGTCTAAGCGCCATTTGTTGGAGACTGCTCTTCCCGCGTGGAATGGCGCTCGGCACCCTTGTTGAAAGTCGGCTGGCCACAGACACACGCGTGTACTTCGGGACTCTCACTCTGTCGTCTGTTCTTCGGCTTCCACGCGTGGTCTTGGTGGCCGTGGCTTTGTAGAACCGAAACCGGGAAGTGTGGTTCCTCCAGCTCGGTTCTCCTTTTTCTGGGTGGTCTGGCTCCTGCGGTCCTGCCTGCCTTGTCAGTGCGGTCACGGTCACAGCCTGCGGGTGCCGCCCGTGGGAACGGAAGCCGCTTTCCTCTGCCCACGTGGCTTTTCCAGGCCAGGCTCTGTGCCCGAGTCGTTTCTGCGTGGCTGCATGGACGACCCCATTTTGCTTGTTTTGTCTTCTAGGTGAACAACTTTGTGATCTTTGAAGGCTTCTTTGCCCATCAGCATCGTAAGTGTTCTCACCTTGTGTGTGTGGGTCAAATAGTGGGGCGAGGGAAAGAAAAGAGGTGGATTCTTGGCCCCACTGGTCCCCTCACTGAGGGGCACCCCGCTTCCTTCCTCACAGGGCCCCCTGCGCCCCCTCTGAGGGCAACGCGGCACTCGCGCGCTGCGGCGGACCCTGCGCCCGCTGGTAACCGCACCGCTGGGCGGGCTGTGGCCGGGTGGCCGGGTGGGTGGGGACCTGGCCAAGCTGCCGCCCCTGCAGCCTCTCCCCTGCCTCCCACGCGCAGTGGTGGGACCCAGCCCGCTGATGCCCCTGGGCCTCTTGTTCAGGGCCCCAGCTCCTTGTAAACCGCACACCCCGCCGGAGGGCCGCCCGGGCAGTCAGCCCCCAGGGGCAGTCACAGAACCCTGAGGCACCAAGTGCAGACATTCGTTTTAGAAGATGATGCTCAGAATGTATCACATCCCAACACTTAATGAACGGGTCTGGAGAAGCCCAGGCCCCCCCCCCCGCTCCCTGCCCCAGGCCGCGCCCTCGCAAAGGGCCCCTCCGGGCCTCCTCCTTGGCCAGGAAAGGCGGTGACTGTCACTCAGAGGACAGGCCGTCCGGCCCTGGGAGGGACTGCTGTCCACGCCTCGCTGTGGGTGCCGAGCGCCCCGCGCCCGCCCTGCTGGCCCGGCGGCTGCGAGGGGACGAGAGGCCCACAGCGGCCGGAGAAAGCTCACGGGGATTTGCCCGGAAGCCGCCCCTGGCCTCCTGAGGGAGACCCCCCTGAGGGAAAGGACGGGGCAAGTAGAGAAGGGAGGGCGGAGGCTGAGCCTCCCCCCAGGTCAGCCCCCTCTGCTCCTTTCCAGATAGGTTTCCTCTCCAGCCTTTCTTCCCAGTAACACTTAACCCTTCCCCTTGCACTGGAAGGGGAGGTTCTGCCCGCCGCACCTGGCCTCTCCTGAGCGATCCCTGCCTCACCCAGGCCCCGTCCCCTCACCTCCTATAGAGTGCCCGGCCGGGACCACCCTCTGCCCACAACCCCAGGGGCTGTAAGAGCTCACCTCGCTGGCTGCCCTTCTCCTGCACCCCCAGGCCTCAGGGTCCCCCTGGGTCTTTCCCCCCACGCTGCACTCGGCCTCTCCTCCTGGCTCTCCCCAGCGTCTCCAGCACCCCCAGCTCCCTCTTCTGTGGGGGAGCTGTGGCGTCAGGGAGCAGAGGTCTGGGTCGTGGGGTCGTGGCCGGGAGGAAGGGTACAAAGTGTGTCTCTTGGTGTTCCCCGCGCCTGTGTCTTCTCACCGCCAGCTCCAGCGAGGAAGCTGCCCCCCAAGAGAGCAGAGGGAGACATTAAGCCGTACTCCTCGAGTGACCGAGAATGTAAGGCGGCAGGGTGTGCGGTGGGGGGCGCCCACTCAGGGAAGGACCCATTCTCGCTGCAGGCTCTGACCTCTCTGCTGCCCTGATCTCTCCTGTCGGACTCTCCCCCTCGCCCCACTTCTCTGTCTGTCTTGCTCTTCCTCCTCCTCCCAGTTCTGAAGGTGGCTGTGGAGCCTCCCTGGCCCCTGAACAGAGCCCCTCGCCGCGCCACTCCTCCAGCCCACCCCCCACGCTCCAGCAGCCTGGGGAGCTCGCCAGAACGAGGTCCCCTCCGCCCCTTTGTGCCAGAGCAGGAGCTGCTGCGTTCCCTGCGCCTCTGCCCCCCTCACCCTACTGCCCGCCTTCTGCTGGCTACCGACCCTGCGGCCAGCCCGGCCCAGCGCCGCCGCACCAGGTAACGGGGCTTCCAAGGCGGGTGGAGCCAGAGGCTGCCGCCAGGACCGCGGGGAGACCCGGGGATGTGAGGGAGCGGGCGGGGAGTGAAGGCAGTGAGGGGGCAGAACAGAACAGAACCGGGCTGCTGTGGGAGGAAGAACCAGGTCCATGGGGGCTGAGTTGGGGGAGATGGTGTAGTCCCTGCTGGAAGGAGCCGTGGCGTGCCTGACACGGGCAGGAGCCATCCAGCAGGCTGAGTGGGCATCTCCTGTTTCTCTCCCAGCTTCCTCTTCACCTCTGACTTCCCTGTTTTTTCTCTTCCCCCTTTTCCCTCTCCCTACCTCCTGTCCGTGCCATCCTCCCACAGCTCCCTCCCCCGCTCTGAGGACAGTCGCTACTGACAGTTAACCCTCTGCCCCCCTGGGTCCCCAAGAACCCACCCCTTCTCTTCCAGTGTGTCCCCAGGATCCCGTGGAGCCTGACAGAGCCCCTCAGATTCCCTCTTCTCCCTTCTTGGACAGCTGGGTTGTCAAGGTCCCAGGGGCCCACTACCTTGTAGCTCTCCTTGCCCTACAAGCACCTCCTCTCCTAACGCGGTCTCTGAGCACTCCCCACACGGCCGCGCAGCTCCTCCTGATGGTCCAGGGCAGCACACCCTGGCTCCCTGCCGGACTCTAGACCACCATGGGGGCCCAACGGCCTCCGCTGCAGGAACCTGTCCCTGGAGTAACCCCGTGTCTCACTCTAGTGTCCAGTGATGCCCTAGTACTGCTGTGCGCTACCACCTGCTCTGCCGGTCAGCCGCTCACGCCAGCCAGGGAGGTTGCTTCGGAGCAGTCCAGGTGGATAGGACAGGGACTTACAGCTCCTTCAAGGGACCCCCAATATGGCTAAGCTCTTCATTACCTGTTCTGTGTGTGTGTCAGGGACCCCTGAGCTGATGTCTGCTTTGGGGCCAGACTCGCACTTCTGAAGACAGCACTACCCCCAGGCCAGATTGTGTGAGGGACTTCGTTTCTCGGCAGCAGATCTCAGCGAGCACCTGGGGTCAGAGGGGCCATCTTTGCCACGTTTCACAAGAGGAGCCTGAGTCTCAAGGGCCTGTCAGCTCCCGGATCCGTCCTCCCCAGTAGCTAGCTGCTGATGTAGTCCTTGTGAGGTTGTCCTGAGGTGATGGGAACGTCTCTCTGGTCTTCCTTTCTTCTTTCCTCCACAGCAGAGCTCTTTTCCCTGCTCCACACCCAGGTGTAAGACCTCCTCCTCCGCCCTTCCTCTGAATGCGTGGTAGATCAGGTGCCCCCACTGTGTTCCCCCAAATCCTCGGGAGCAGGATCTCCCTTTCTCCCTACTCATTCCCCCCTTTCTCCTCCCTCTCAGTGTTGTTTGAATAAAGTGTGAATTCCTTTGTGTTTTTAAATGGACATTTTGAATGAAAAAGCACACCCCAAAAAGCAACGTAAGGTCTCGGCCTCCTTGGCGTCACCTCTTATTTTCCTGGGACCTGAACCTCGGTCTCGCTCGTCTCTCTCATTGCTGAGATCCAGCAAGGAGTCGCAGCGCTCCCCTGCAGGGTCTAGTGTCCACCCTTCCCCATTGCATTGCTGGGCCTTCTCCTGCCCGGGTCCTGTCTCCCCTCATGCAGCTGCTGGGTCCCTCTGCGGAGGCTTCTGTTACTTCCCCATTCCCCCCGGCTCTCCCCTGTGACCCGCCCCTCCGCCCCAGGCCAGCCCTTGCTGAGATGTCAAGGTTTGCCATTATGCCTGGGACCTACTAGTTGCATCCCTGTAACAATCCCCTAATGGTCCCCTGGGTTCCTCTTCCCATTCTGGTTTCCTTCTCCCCCACCAAACCCTGGCACCTCTCCCGGCAGTCCCTTACCTCTGTTGAGTGCCCAACACAGTCTGTCACTCTCTTCAAAGGCTCCCTCCCTTTTCTTCCTAAATCAGCTTTGCCACTCCCTATAATTAAGGCAACCATGTTTTCCAAACCAAACATCCGGCACCTGGTCCAACAGATTGGCTTACCTAGGTGTAAGTCTGTTTTTGTGAGATGATTTGCATCACAGTTATTAACACCTTACTCCAACTAGAAATAGTAAAGCAATACTCAGGATTGCTCCAGAAAGTCTTCGGGTATAAAATGAGCTCCCTCCCCTTTTCGGGCTGCTTAGGTTAGAGCCCCAGAAGTCTAACTGCCCCCTGTACTCCTGTGCTATTCGGTTTATTCCTCTCCTGATTCTCCCACACCCACTCACCTCCCCCTCCCCCAGCCTCTTCCCCACCACCTCCCCTTTCTCCTACAGGGGGGCTCCCCCGGGGCTGGTAGCCCAGAGCTGCTGCTACAGCCGCTATGGGGGGCTGAATTCCTCACCCCCCAGCACAGGTAAGTATTCTTCCCTCCTTGCCCTCAAATCAAGCAGGTCATGCTCACTGCCTGCTCCAGCCTTCCCATGCACATGCCTGGTATTTCCACAGGCAGCCAAGAATGGAAGCAGGAAACAGAGAATAGGTG
Organism: Cnephaeus nilssonii; assembly: GCF_951640355.1. Classification (NCBI taxonomy): domain Eukaryota; kingdom Metazoa; phylum Chordata; class Mammalia; order Chiroptera; family Vespertilionidae; genus Cnephaeus; species Cnephaeus nilssonii. The sequence goes on along the minus strand of NC_137080.1, from coordinate 97,003,499 downwards.
AGGCCTGATCCCCTCCCCTCCTGGCCTCCCCGCACCTCTGTCTCTTTTCCTAACATCACTCTCTGCTCCTTCTGAAATCTTATCCTTCCAACTGGACCCCCCACCCAAGAAAAAAAAAATCCTTCTACCTAACATCCTACAAGCCTGTTTCCCTATAAATTCAACTCTGGCACTTCCCTTGGGCACTTTCTGAGGTTTCAAGTTTGGACTTAGCACCAGTGCTCCCATCATTGTCCTCTACATAAGAGCCAGAAAGACCCTGAGCGTGATCTTAATCCCCCCTCGGAGCCTCTATAACCCTCTCATCTCCTCCCACCCCCCAGGGCTGCCAGCGAGGAGACCTTGCCCCAGGATGGGTGCGGGGAGGCCCCCGTGCACACAGTGCCGGCCCCGGCCCCGGCCCCCGCAGCCCAGCACTGCACCGTGGCGGGGGACGTGTTCAACGCCAGGGTCATTCGGAACCTGCAGGAACGCCGCGGCACCAGGCCTTGGTGACTGCAGCCCGCCACCCGTGCCAGTCCGCCTTCTCTCAGGACGGGAGCAGCCGCCGCCGCCTGCCCGTGGGTGTGCATTCACTCGTTCACTCATTCAACAGGCCTCTCGGCAGTGCCAAACCACTTCCCTTCGCCAGAGCAATAAAGCATTTTTATCTCGAGAGCTTCCGAGAAGCCCGCCTGTCCGTATTTCACTCTCATCCTCTTCGCCCAGCATCTTGCGCGAGCGCCCGGGGTGGCGCGAAGCCCGCGGCCGCTGGTTTACTGCGCAGGCGCGCCAAGGCAGGCTCCGGCCGCTGGCGCAGGCGCATTGACAGCAGACCGGCGCCTCGCCGCCCCGCCAGACCTGCCGCAGTGCGCAGGCGCGGACCGTCTCCGTTTCCCTCCCCGCAGCCCTGACCCCCTCCTTTCCCCTTCAAGGAGCCGGCCGCGGGGCGCGCTCACCCCGCGAGGAGGGGCAGCCGCACTCGGGAGGCGCGCTCCCGCTCCCGGAAGACCATGTACCAACCCAGCAGGGGGGCGGCCCGGCGTCTGGGCCCGTGCCTCCGCGCCTACCAGGCTCGGCCCCAGGTGAGGAAGGGGCGCCCGGGAGGGAGGCGGGGCGGGGAGACCCTCCAGCCGTGCGCGGGCGGAGCGCGCAGTCTGCGCAGGCGCAGTGACGCCCGCCGCCCTCCCCGTGCCGGCGGCGTGTGGAGGACGAGGGTCGCGGACGCGGAAGGGGCGCCGCCAGCCCCGGTCGTTCCTCCGGGTCTTGGGGGGTGGGGGACGTCCACGTCTCCGCGACGGTCTGTGCCTGGAGGTGATTTGAAGGGCGGGGGGCGGAGAGGTTCGCACGCACCCGCTCCCGGCGTTACCGGTCCCCACCAGACAGACCTTGCACCCGGATAGCGGTCCCGGCCGGAAGGCGGCCTCGGACCGGCGGACCCGGCTCGGGCCCTGCGCCCAGGTGGGCAGGTGGCCACGCCCCCGGAGTGATGGAGGGACGCGGGGCCTGGTCCGCCAGACTTGGGTGACCTCCTCCGCATCAGTTCCAAGGTCATTAAGCGGGAGTGAAGTCCAGCCTTCGCTCGGGGCCCGGAGCGGTAGCGTACCTTTGTGCACGGCCGCAGAAGGGCAGGGCTGCACGTGTGATGGGGCAGAGCCCTCGCCGTGCCTCGCGTGGCTTCCTCCTCCTCCTCCTCCACCGGAAGAGGGTTTACAGGGAACGGAGTGCTGGAGGGTGCGCCTGGGCTTGGCACTCAGCGGGCTCCTGTTCCCTTGACCTCACAGCCCGCCTCACTGCAGGCCACGCCTTTCGCCCACAGCGCAGTAAAACGCCATTCCCCCTTGTCCACCCTTCAAACACGGGTGTGATTCTTGCTCCAGGAGCGGTGGGGCTGCCCCCAAAGTATCGGGGTCTTAAATGGAAAGGCATTTGCCACCTCCTGGAGATGGAGGTGAATCCAGCCCCTTTTCCTTGAGCAATTCCCGCTTCTGCCCGAGGAGCGGGTGGGAGTGAAGTGTTAGTGCGAGTTTGGATGCAGGGCCAGCAGGCAGCTGGGTTACCATTTTTCCTTTCGTTCTTCCTCCTCAGGACCAGCCTTCTCCACGGGCTCTGCCATTCCCACCCCTGTGGCCCCAGCCCACGACTTCCACTCCTCCCGCTCCTCCTCTCTGGTCTCCCGCGCTCTCATGCCCTCCCCCTGGGCTGCTTCCCCGGGCTCCCCCGTTACCTCTCCCTCAGGCCCAAGCCCTCAGCTCACCATGGGCCAGCCTCCCTCCAGGAAAGGGGGAGGAGGGACCAGGCCCTGAGTTGCATAGTGGCTGTCTGGATGGGCTTAGGGGCCTACTTGAGGGACCTTCCTGCCCCTATCTTGGGGCTGTGCTATCTTTCCAAGCCCCTGTGACCGCCCGCCCCTCCCCTGCCCCTCCGTCCGGAGAGCCCAGTATGGAGGAGCACCTGGCTGTCATGTATGAGAGACTGAGACAAGAGGTGAGTCAATTCAGAAGTGACCTCCATCCACCGGTGGGGATGCAGGTAGCCTTGGAAACAGAGGGTTGGTCAACTGGATTCGTTCTTGGCACCACAGGCGAGCATAGAAACATTTACAAACATTTCCCAGAGAGAAGATAGTCCTGTGTGCATTAAGGGAAGTTACGCATGGCATGGAAATGACCTTCCACGCAGAGGGAAGGAGGCACTAAGAATAGAAAACTGAGAACTGGGGTCATCTCTCCTTTCCCACTGGGTCATGCCTTCTTCTTCCACCCAGCTTCCCACTCTCTTCCTTCACTCCCATGACTACACTCTCTACTCCTCGGACGTGGAGTTCATCAACGAGATCCTGAGCATACGTACCAAGTGAGTCTGCGCGGGCGGGGTGGTGGGAGGGAGGACCGCGTGCTGTGTCCTTACCAGGGAAGGTGCTCGGCTGCTTCCCATTCCTCACGCGGCTCTGCTTTCTGATTCTGCATGGGATTTCCTTCCCATCCCTTCTTCTCAGGGGCCGGACGTGGTACATCCTGTCGCTGACCCTCTGCCGCTTCCTGGCCTGGAACTATTTTGCACAAGTTCAGTTGGAGGTTCTGCAGTTGACCCGCCACCCTGAGAACTGGACCCTGCAAGCCCGCTGGCGGCTGGTGGGGCTGCCCATCCACATGCTGCTTCTGCGTTTGTATAAGCGTGACAAGGAAGAGCTTTACCGGTAAGGGGTGAGGAAGGACCCCAGGCCACAACCCGTTTCCCGATGCGTCAGTGTCCTAGATAACCCTTCATCCACCTGCCTTCTCTGAGGCTCCTTGAGGGCGGGGGTCTTGGCTTAGTCTCCTTTATTGGCACAGAAATGGGACTTTCGGGTACATGAGAGAACCTCTGAACTCTGCTTGTTCGTGTCTATCACCTGGCACATAGGTAGGAATTCCAATACTTACTGAACAAATGAAAATTCCTGCCTCGTAAGTTGAGCCTCACACCCTTAGGTAAAGTACTTGGTTAATTTCTGGCAAAGTAGGATCCCAAGAAATTGGTAGGCTCGCCCCAAATCAGCAGTTTGTAGACAGCTGCACAGTGGGATCATCTTGGTGCCAGACGTTCTGCTTTATTGTAACGGGGTGCAACCTGGGCATCAGGATTTTTCAGTCCCCAGGTCATCTAACACGAGTACATAGCACAGTTAAGGAACTAGGAGTTTAAGCAAATGCTTGAATTAATCTTTGGGATCAGTCACCTTCCCCTCAGCTTCTCTTCCTTCACCAGGACCTACGATGCCTATTCCACTTTCTACCTGAATTCCAGCGGCCTCATTTATCGCCATCGCCTAGACAAAGTGAGTCCCAGGGGGGATGGGGCGGGGGGAGGGGCAGCACCCCTGCTAATGCAGTCACTTCCTCCTGGCAGCTGATGCCCTCGCACTCACCCCCCATGCCTGTGAAGAAGCTGCTCGTGGGAGCCCTGGTGATGCTGGGGCTGTCAGAGCCAGAATCCGACTTAAACCTGTGACCCAGGCCTCATCCAGGAGCGGGTGGGGCAGCACTGAAAACAGCTACACACAAGAGGTGGGGTTGGCCAGTTTCTTCCCGCTCCTCTCCCTCCTCGCCATCTCATGCTGTGTAAAGCTGCTGTGTAATTTAACTTGTAAATAATAAAGTCTAAGTGAAAATATGAGATCAAGGTTCCACATCACTTTCTCCAGCTTACAAAAGTTCGCACAAGCTTTATTCCAAAATTAATTTTATTAACGGATATTAAATAACATGGAGATGGAGCTGGTGTCATGTTGTTTACTCTTTTCTTTACCCTAGCTCCTCACGTGTCTTGCCTGTTTTTTTGGGCATTTTCTTAGCATGGGGGTCTTCTAGCTCCTTGGCTTTATAATAGTGAGGTGCCACCTCCAGAAGCCAGCTGCTCTCAATCTCCAGTACCTAGAAGGGGAGAGAAACCAGGAGTGATCCCGTCTTCCCAGCCTAGATTCTCGTGTGTGAGCTCAAAAAGGCCGGTTTTGTTCAGTGGGTAGAGCGTCGGCTTGCAGACTGAAGGGTCCCGGGTTCGATTCCGGTCAAGGGCACTTGCCTGGGTTGCAGACTTGATCCCCAGTAGGGGGCGTGCAGGAGGCAGCTGATCAGTGATTCTCTCTCATCAAGGTTTCTCTCTCCCCCTTCCTCTCTGAAATCAATAAAAAACTTATTTAAAAAGGTTCTTTCCCCTGTGGCTGCAGGAAGGCGCAGCGCTCCGCACCATCTGCCCCGAGGCTGGCCTGCCTCCACGTGCCCCTCAGGTTCCCCAGGGGCTCTCCCAAAGGCCTGCGTGTGAGCCGGAAAGTACACTCGGGCAGAGGCCACACCTCTTTGTTCACCAGCACCCCCAGCATCCCCAGCACCTCCAGCACCGGAATCCGAGACAAGAGCCTTTCAAATGCTCGTGTGGATGGTCAGATCTCACGAGACACCGAGTCAGCGGTTAGGAAGGGTGTCTTTCGAGCTTATCCTTCCTTAAACCAGTTTGTTTCCTGTTCCTCTGCCATGCCCAGCGCCTTGAACCTGGTTTAGCTGGCCAGAGTACCACTCGTCTCTGCAACCGCCACCTGCCAGGGCAGGGGTGGAACCCTCACCTGTCGCATGAACTCCTTGGTGGTCAGAACAAGTTCGTGGTAGAGCAGCCAGCGAGGCTGTTCCTCGAAGAGGGAGGAGTTGGGGTGAATGAACACGGTCTGCTGCTGCTTCACGGTGCGGTAGCCGCTGCGCGTCAGCCGTGCCGTGTGGTAGAAGTAGCCGGCGGTGACGGCCTACGGAGCAGGCAGGATACCCTCAAGGGGAAGGCCAGACCGCGGGGACCCTAGCCCTCGCCACCTTTGCAGTTTTAGTTCAGGCTCCTGGAGAACTGGGAAGGGAAGGGTGGGAAGACCCCCAGGAGGAAACGGGCCCCCCAGCTCAGGCGGGCTGCCCAGGCCCCGGGAAGCTGGCCCCGCGGAGCCCGGGGGCTGCGGGAGGGACGCTGACCTTGCGGACCCGGATATAGTCCCCCTGGCAGGAACTGAGGCCAACTTCCACCCGCTCCAGAAGCCCCTCCAGCTGCTCCCGCACATCGCGGGCTCGGCGCATCGATCTGAACTGCACAAAGTTCTCATAGCACCACTGGGAAGAGTAACCGCTCTCAGCCCACTGTGAGGAGGGGAAAAGGGGTGAGTGTGTAGGACCAGAGGCCCCCACGCCCCCCGCCTTCGCACTCTCCCGAGCCCAGCGACCTGTGTGTACACATTTAGCAGAACCAGGTGGTCCCCGCCAGGTAGGAAGAAGTTGACGCGGGCGTTGTCCGCGTGGACAACTTTGTCCTTGGGCCGGTAGAAGATGGAGTTGTTGACGGACAGCATGGCGGCCACTGTCAGTATCTCCTCTGAGCAGCTGTACCTGGGCAGGAAAGGAAAAAGCTTGAGCTCAAAGCGAGACGTAGGGACAGACACCTGGGGGGAGTGACCACGGTGTGCGCCGTCCTCACAGGGGAACCGCCCGTCAGAACAGGGCTGAGCTCTGAGTAGCTGGATTTGGGGGCGGTGCCAGCAGCTCAGGGCTGTGCTGACAGTGACAGATGGACACCTGCAGAGGGAAGGACGGGCCGCTGAGGAGCCAGAGGCAAGGTGGGCACTATGCATCGGGGAGACTGCTTCCTTTGAGCTCATGTGATGACCTCTGACCCCAGCCACGGCATTTAAAGGTGGTCCCTCCACAGCCACATCTAAATGCTCCAGTCTGAGCCTTAGGATGAGCAAGTCCCCACACCAGCCCTCACTCAGCACTCCTCACAGATGGAAAGCCTTCCACTTCCCTTCATGCCCCCAAATTCCCCACGTGTTTGCCGATCTGACCCATTTCCCATAACGGCCACGGACCGCAGTGTCCACGGGCCCTTTGGGCCTCAAAGGGGCAGTGAGCGTCCTCTAGCAACTTGTGACTATCGGTTAAAGGAGAATATGGTAGAGAGAAAAAGAGCAAAAAACAAAGATGGCCCAGAGACAGCAGGAGGCGTGGGCCAGCTTGCGGGCGGGGCCTGGCGAGACGGGGGACTCACTTCTCGGAAGCCAGGATCATCTTAGACAGCATGGGGTCCACGGGCAGCTCTGCCATCTTCCTACCGGACTACGGGGAGGAGAGGGGGCTGAGCCGGTCCTCCTCAGGGCTCCGCCCCCCTGCCCAGCCCACGGCCTGCACCTCACCGTGGTGAGCTCCCCAAGGTGGTTGAGGGCTCCCAGAGCATACAGCTGCTCCAAGGCCAGCAGCAGGGTCTCGTACGGGGGAGGGTCCAGGAAGTCAAAGTGCATGAGGTCATGGATCCCTGCAGAGAAGTGCGGGTAGAATGGAGCCTCTTTCCTAGGACCAGTGACTCCAGCCCGGCTCTCGGGAGGCCCGGAGACCCCAATCACCTAAGCTCTTGAGCAGCAACACCACGTTGCCCAGGCTGGTCCTCTGGATCTCGGGCACCGTGGTCTCCTCCAGCTCGTGCTGATAGGCCCAGGCGGTGTACAGGCGGAAGCACTTCCCGGCCGCCACCCGGCCAGCCCGACCCGCTCGCTGATTGGCTGAGGCCTGGAGAGAACGGAAAGGCAGGCCAGCTGACAACCGGGTGAGGGAGAGGGAGGGCAGCGATTATGGAAGAACTCCAGGAGCTGTGGTCCGTCCTCCGCTCCCCGGCTTCTGCGGGGCCTGCCTGCGGGGCCATCCTGCCGCCCGCTCCCCCATGGAGATGCAGGGGCCCGGGCTGACCTTGCTGCAGGGTGTGACCGTGAGCGACTCCATGCCCGTGCGAGGGTTGTAGCTCTTCTGCTTACAGAACCCTGGGTCCAGCACGTAAATGATGCCCTCGATGGTGAGGGAAGTCTCGGCGATGTTGGTTGCCACAACCACCTGAGTGAGAGGCTGTCGGTCACTCAGAGACCCCAACCTCCCAGCCATGTAGGAAGAGGAATCCTGGGAGATTTGGTGGAGACAGCAGGGGCAGATAAGGGCAGGAGATGAGGAAATTTGTGTCTAGTCCGAGGGGGACAGGCTGGGAGGAGGGTGAGGGGCTGCGGGGCTCAGCAAGGGCATGACGTGGAAAGGAAATGGAGAAGAGGTTGAGGTTTCAGAGATGGGAGATGTGGCTGCCCGGTACGTGGCATCCGGAATGGTCCTTTTAAAACGCACCTCTCATCACCACGCCCACTCGGTGCGAGCCTCCTGACCTTGTCTCGTCTGGGGGTCCCAGCCTGGCTCCCTCCTCAACCAGTTCAAGCCTCTGCCTCACTTCCACTTGACTGGGGAGGGGAGGCCTTCCCTACACTCCCAGGAAAGCCCCGCCAGGCCTCCCGCCTCCGGCGGCGCTGCCTCCTCCCGGCACCATCTAACTGACCCCCCACTGGAAGCTCTCGAGGCCAGGAGCTCTGTCTCACCATATCCCCTCCCCAGGGCAGAACCTGCGAGAACCCATTCGATATTTGGTGCAAGTCACACTTTGCTCCAAACCCTGTGATTGCCATTCAGTCTAAAGTCCAAACTCGTGCACCTGCCACCCGAGGCCCTCCCTAACCTCGTCCAGTTGTGGTTTTGCCGTCTCCCACCGCTTCTCACGAACCTTCCGCTGAACCGTGCACTCCGACCTCAATCACACCTTCAGCCTTCCTCTGACATCCGGCCACTTTCTTACCGGTGCGGATAGCCCTCCCGCACACCAGGTCTCACCACTCCTCACGTGCTCACTGCCTGCATCCGTGCATCCTCTCCAGAGCCTGCACCGGACGCGCCGCCCCAGCCCAGCCCCCGCAGCACCACAGGGTGGGGCACAGGTTTCTGCAGCTCGCTCACCTTGCGCGCCCCCGGGGGTGTGGGCTGGAAGATGCGGGCCTGCATGTCGGAGGGCAGGTTGGCGTAGATGGGCAGCACCAGCAGCTCCCGGATCTTGGAGCCCAGGCGGCGGCAGCGGTCCTGGAGCATCTCGCAGGCAGCCTCGATCTCCTCCTGGATTTGCGGGGAGAGCAACAGGGACCGATCAGAGGCCGCCCTGGCCCTGCCAGCCCCGTCTCCCCTGGGGCCCTCACCTGTCCGGTCAGGAACACCAGGACATCCCCGGGGGGCTGGGTCACGTGGATCTGCAGCACAGACACCACACAGGCTTCCAGGTAGTCGGCCTCCGGAGCCTGGCGAGGAGAGGGCACAGGAAGGCACGCGCTCAGGCAGCCTCGTCCGCCCCCGCTCCGCACGCTTCGTCCCAGGTCCCCTGTGGGCTCTCCACCCACCCCTGCCCTCCTTGGGACAGCCTCCCCCGCCTCAGGCCTCACCCTCAGGCCCATCCGTGGGGAGCACCTTGGTATAGAAGATGTCAACCGGAAACCTGCGCCCGGGGATCCGGAAGACGGGGGCGTCGTCGAAGAAGGTGGAGAAACGGGCAGTGTCCAGCGTGGCTGAAGCCACCAGGACCTTGAGCTCCGGCCGGAAGCGAGCCACATCTTTGATCAATCCGAAGAGAATGTCCGTGTGCAAAGTCCGCTCATGAGCCTCATCCACCATCACCACGCTGGGGGACAGCGAGCAGTGAGCAACAGGAGCGGGCCGTGCAGGCCTGGACGGGGACCCCGGGGGAAGGGCAGCTAGAGACAGAGTCCAAGGGCGAGTGTGGGAGGCGGCGGCTCCAGAAGGAACCGCCTGAAGTAAGACCAGCAGGGAGCGGGGAGGACCAGGCTCCAGGGCCTGCAGCCTCTCAGCTGGGAAAACAACAGCTTCCAAGCCCTGGGGCTGGAGGGTGGAGCCAAGACGGGCCAGGCCTCCCTGTGGGTCCAGGTCCAAACTTGGCTCCAGTCCACAGGAGCGGGGAAGGGAGGCAAGGCCCCTTCCCATCAGGCTGGCCGGCGCCCCCACGATCCCAAAGCCAGCAGCTCCCAGGCTCCTGGGGCTGGCGAGCCTCCCCGCCCGACCTCGCGGGCTCTGCAGACTTCGAGGCCCCCACAATGGGCGATCCTGGGCCCTTGCTTCCTCCTTGCTCTGGGCTTTGGGTTTCTGGTGGCAGCCAAGCCACAGGAGCTCACGCCCCACCTCAACTCTGCCTGAACCCTGGCCGGAGGGGAAGCCCGGCCATTCCAGCTGGGGATGATGGGAAGTCCTGCCCCCACACGCTCTGGCTCCGCTGGCCTTCCGTGGCTCTGAGTGCTTTGGAAGGGGTGTGAACGCCAAGTCCTATTTGTCCTATGGCTGCACTCTGACCTTCGAGGACCGGAACTTCCACCCTCTTGCTCAGCTGGCCTGACCCCATCCGCATCCCGCACAGGAGCCTTCTGTCCCTAGCACTGAGAACCCCTCACGGGCAACCTGCGGACTCGGGCGTCTGGGTCCTGAGCTCAACTTCCTCTCCTGTGACACCCCGGGGCTCCTAGATGTGCCCTCCGGGGTCCCATAAAACAAGTCTGGCCCTCGCCGGTTTGGCTCAGTGGATAGAGCGTCGGCCTGCGGACCGAAGGGTCCTGGTTCGATTCCGGTCAAGGGCACATGCCTGGGTTGCGGGGTCGGTCCAATGTGCAGGAGGCAGCCAATCAACGATTCCCTCTCATCATTGATGTTTCCTCTCTCTTCCTCTCCCTTCCTCGCTGAAATCAATAAAAACATACTAAAAAAAGACAAGCCTGGCCCCTCTCCCACGTGGCAGAGGACCAGGGTGTCTCCTCAAGTGTCCCCCTGTACCGAGCACCCTAAGTTCCTTCAAGTGGTCTCCAGCCTTCCAACTCCCCTGCACCCCACCCTCCGTCCTGTGTCTGAACTCCGGGAGCAGCTGGAGGGGGGGCTCCCTCTGCAGTCCCCTAGCTCCGCTCCGTCGCTGCGGCACCCGCGCCAGCTCTGGGCTGCCAGGGTCACAAAGTTCAGGACCGGCCACGCCAGAGGGACGGGTGAGGAGAAGGGAGGGAGAGGCCGGAGCTAAGGACACCAGGAGGGCACCGCGCCGAGCAGGGACGAAGGGAAGGCGCTGCTCTCCGTGGGGCGGGGCTGGGTCTACCTGTAACTCGCGAGGTCAGGCTCCGAGAGGAACTCGCGGAGAAGCATCCCGTCGGTCATGTAGCGGAGGACGGTCCGCTCCGACGTGCAGTCCTCAAAGCGGATGCTGTAGCCAACCTGCCGAGGCCATCAGCGTGGAGAGTGGGCTGGAGCTCTCGGAGGGAGTGTCGGGCCAGGCGATGAGGGCCGTGTGTGCTGAATCCCAGACCCCTGGGCTCCCTCACCCTCAGTGCCTCCGGAGCTCACCTCATTCCCCAGCTTCACGCCCATCTCCCGGGCAACTCGGGCGGCCACACTCATGGCGGCCACTCTCCTGGGCTGGGTGCAGGCGATCTTCAGACCCTTCTTTGTATAACCCTGAATGACAGAGAAGGGTGAGGTCCTGCCCTGGCCGCTAACTCAACTGGTTGGAGTACTGCTCTGATACACCAAGGTTGTGGGTTCGATCCCTGGTCAGGGCACATACAAGAACAACCAATGAACGCATCAATAAGTGGAGCAACAAATCAATGTTTCTCTCTCTCTCTCAGCAATAAATAAACAAAAAAGAAAGAAGAAGAGGTCTTCCCTTTGTTAAATGTGGCACTGTCGCCTAAGACAATTCAGAGAAAACGGTCGTAAATGCGGGGGGAAGGGGGTCGGGGAGGAGGGAGCAGACAGACAGAAGCTAAAGCCCAGACAAGAAGGGCAAACGGTTGGAATGGCAGACCCAGGCCCTCCAGGGTCCTCAGCCAGCCCTGGCAATCCCAGCCCTTTGCGGATCAAGTTCTGAGCTCAGTGGACTGAGTGTCGACCCATGCACCAAGAGGTCACCAGTTCGATTCCCAGTCAAGGGCACATGCCTGGGTTGCGGGCTTGATCCCCAGTAGGTGTGCAAGAGGCAACTGATCAATGTTTCTATCTCTCTCTCCCTCCCTCTAAAAAAGTCATTAAACACATGAGAAACAGTCCTGGGCTCAGTGAGATTTGAGCTGGGAAAGGACAGAGCAGGCGGGGCAGACTCAGAGCGATGGGGCACGTAGGGAGGGAGCAGGGAGCAGGCTCTCCACTCCGTGGAGGAGCAGGGGCCTCGCTGGGCTGGAGTGAGGGCCCTCTCACACCCCGCCGCCCAATGCCTCCCATGGGGCGCAGAACGCCTCCCAGCCGGCACTGTGGCGGCAAGTGAGAAGAGAGACAGACCCTCCCTCTGAGTGGGAGAGGGAATGGCTAAAGTGGGGCGGTGAGCAGCTACTGAAAAGGCCAGGCGTGTGGATGCTGCACCTCCTCAAAGAGGTACTGCGGGATCTGCGTGGTCTTCCCCGAGCCCGTCTCGCCCTCGATGATGAGGACCTGGTGACTGGCAATGGCAGCCAGGAGCTCCTCGCGGAAGGGGAACACGGGGAGGCTGCGGCGGACGGCCTGGATGCACTCCTGCTGCTGGGCCTGCGTGGGAGCGGGCGGAGCTGCCGGCTCCTGGGAAGGAGAGAGGGGCGTGAGCGCCAGGGCCCGCTCCCCATCCTCCCCACGAGGTCCAGGGCTCTCCCTCACCTCATCGCCCTGCAGCTGAGCGGCCCGGACAAACTCGATGGTCTCCTCTTCCTCCAGCACCAGCTGGTACTTGGGCTCCTGGGAGGCAGCATCTCGGGCCCCAAATTTCAGGGCGGCGGCCCCCAGCCGGGCCTCCTCCCAGCGCCGCTGCTCCTCCCCGGGGGCACCCGATTCCTCCTCCACCAGATCCATAGCTCGAGCTGGCTGCAGGACGGCACAGCGGGCAGTGAGCAGGGTGGGCACAGCGGGCGGTGAGCAGGCGGGCACAGCGGGGGGTGGGCACAGCGGGCAGTGAGCAGGCGGGCACAGCGGGGGTGGGCACAGCGGGCAGTGAGCAGGCCTGTCCTCCCCCAGCTCCCTCCTCCCGTCCCGACCTGGCCCACTGGGAAAGGGAGACAAGGAAGGGGTCCCCCCACTGACACCAAGGCAGGGCCCCGCGGCTGCGCCTTCGCCTCACCTGTCCTCGGGTCTCCTCGGGCATGTGGTAGCGATTGGTGGCCTCCAGCTTCTCTTGCTCGCCGGCGGCCCGGTACTCCCGGGCCAGATCCCGCACTCGCCGCTTGTATTTGAGCTCCCGCTGCTCATGCTGGCTCAGCTCCACGTCCCCAAAGAGGAACTCCTCATCCGCCAGCTCGGCCTCCAGGTCCTCCAGCTTCTCTCGCTCCCGCTTGGCCAGGTACTCGCGGCGGGACTTCTTCCGCAGCTCGGGGACCTGGGTCAGCACAGGGCGGTCAAGGCCTCGTCCTGTCGAATGGCAACCCCGCCCCCTTCCTACCAGCACGCCAGGACGAGACAAGAACCTTAAGATGAGCCTCCCTTTCCTTTGTGAGCACCTGCGAGCCGCGAGCACCAGGCCCGGAGGCCGCAGCGGACCCGCGGACCGCCATCGCCAATACAAAGGCATCAGGGCGGCTATGTGGATGTCTGCCAGTCTGCTCCCCCATTTCCTACCCGAGGGAGGGAAGAGGGGAAGCAAAGGGCTGACACCAGCCCTGGGAAGCGGTTTCCACCCGACAGCGGAGACAACGGACACCCTGCAGGCGCCACAGGCGACCGGCACCCAGCGCCGCTGATGCTCGCTGGTCAGAGGCCGTGGTAGGCGGCAGGACTGCCCTGGGGGAGGGAAACCCCACACACACAGCAGGCCGGAGGCCAGCACGAGGGTGCCTCTGGGAACAACTCCTGCACACCTGTGTCACTTGGCTTCTACACGTTTCCTTAGATACACGCTTTTCAGGACACACTGAAGGTGACAGAAGACTGGCCACCTCCTTAAGCCTTCCTGGCTCTCACCACCTCTCCCTGGGACCAGACCACCTCCTCCGTGGCAGTGGCAAGCCCGCCACGCCCACCCCTGGGGGCTCCGATTCTATTTTTAAAAAATATATATTTTATTGATTTTTTACAGAGAGGAAGGGAGAGGGAGAGAGAGTTAGAAACATTGATTAGAGAGAAACATCAATCAGCTGCCTCCTGCACACCCCCTACTGGGGATGTACCCGCAACCAAGGTACATGCCCTTGACCGGAATCGAACCCGGGACCCTTGAGTCTGCAGGCCGACGCTCTATCCACTGAGCCAAACTGGTTAGGGCATCCAAGTCTATTTAATTGCTTGGCTTTTCTTGTTTGTTCTGTGAAGACTTCAAAGGGAGTTTATGCTGATGACGTAATCTGAGTACCACAATCAAACACTCCTCCTTCATCCTGATGGAGGCAGATGGATGGCTGAGCGTGGACCTAAGAACCAGGAGGTCACGGTTCGATTCCGGTCAGGGCACATGCCTGGGTTGTGTGTTCTATCCCGTGTGGCGCGTGCAGGGGGCAGCCCATCAATGATTCTCTCTCATCATTGATATTTCTACCTCTCTCCCTCTCCCGTCCTCTCTGAAATCAATCAATATATACAGAGAGAAAAGGAACTCGTGAGTACAGTGTAACACACATACATACACACGAAGGACAGGAAAACTGTCACCAGAGGTGGCTGTCACACCTAACTTCCTACTTTGAACATTAATAGTTAAAAGGAACACGCATTTGCCCTGCCTGCTAGGAAGGACCTGCAGCTCACTTCTAGTTGTTGAGAAAAAGCTCTTCTTTATATAAAAAGGACCCCAAGATCAGCATTGCAAACCCCATGAAATGACTGATTCCGGAAAGGCGCAGAATGGGCTGGAGAAAGGACGGCGCCGGGAGCAGGGCGAGGCTGGCGAGGGCAGGGCCTGGGCGCGCACACCACCCGCAGGTGCTGCGGCCACCGCTCTCCTCCAAGTCTGGACAAGCTTTAACCCAACTTCCACTTTTCAGCCCACACGAGCTTACCTCCACAGAGAAGGGTGAGATAACCCGGAACACAGGACAGGGCACAAGAGGAGACGGAGAGGAGACGAACCAACCCTGAGAGACCTAACCACCACACGCCACGCATGGCCTTCACTGGGTTCCGATTTGGAAACGGCGGTTGTTCAAACCGTTTCAGCCCTGGCGGGGTAGCTCAGCTGGTTAGAGCGCCCTCCGGACACACCGAGGCGGGGTTCGATCCCCAGTCAAGGCACATACAATGCGTAAGTGAGAGGAACAACAGGTCAGAGTCTCTCTCTCAAATCCATACGTACAAATAAAAAATTGTTAAAAAGACATTTTGGGGTGAGCAGGGGAGTCTGACTGCAGAGAGGTTCACCTGAGAAGCGCTGTTCACCTTCTCGGGGGCAACGGCACCCCACTCCGGGGAGAACGCTGGATTCCTAAGAGGCACATGACGATGGGAAAAAGTGCTACGATGTCTTAAGCGCTTTTATTTTATTTTTTAAAAATATATTTATTGATTTTTTTTGAGAGAGAGAGGAAGGGAGAGGGATAGAGAAATAGAAACATCGAGGAGAGAGAAACATCATCATCAATCGGCTGCCTCCTGCATGCCCCCAACAGGGGATTGAGCCGCAACCCAAGCATGTGCCCTGACTGGGAATCTTGGGGGCCTCTTGGTTCCTGGCTTGACACTCAACCTTTGAGATACACTGGCCAGTAAATGCTTTTAAATGATTCAAAATGAAAAAAAAAAGGCCACGTTTACACAGACACTGCAATTTTTGAACCCAAATAGTCTGTATGAATGTCCATTATACTATTCGTTCAACTTTCCTATTTGTTCAAAAGTTTTCACAATTGAAAAAAACAACCACTAAACAAATTAAGGCAAATTAAAAACACTGCACTATTGAGAGACGTCTGAGTCTCTGGCCACAGTCCTTAGTGGCGAGACACGAGATGGACGGGCGTGGAGAGGCCTGAGGCCTGAGGCCATTCTTAGACACCCAGAGTCTCTTTGGGGAAATCTAAGTGTGACCTTACTTGGGAAGACCAGGCCTTAGAAAAACTGCCTCCCCCAGAACAAGTCCAGCTCATCAACCAACCAACCAACCAACCAACCAACCAATCACAAGCACTCTGTCCCATGCAGTGAGTGAGCAGACCAACCAGGAAACCAGAGGGCGGCCCCCGGCCACGGGGGATGGGATGGAGGCGCGGGGGGGGGGGGGTGGGGGGGGGACAGTGTTGGACATGGTGTGCTGAATGATCAGCACATCCCCGGGTGGGACAGCTGCCCTGCCCCTACCTTCCAACTGCCTCCGGATTACATGGGAAGCCGCACATTTCTCTCACTAACACAGTGTGATTTGATCCAAAGGAGTCAGGGAGGGTTTCTGGGTAGCTTCCTTCCCTCTACAACTAAGCCCACCTCAGCGGGCTCCTGTCAAGCAGGCAGCCCCACTGCACTGCCTCTGGGGCTTCTCCCGACCACTAGCCACGCCACCGAAGTCTCTCCTTCGGCCTCCGGTCTTGGCTTCCTGGGCACTGGACTCACCATGGCCTTCCGGTCTTCCTCAGCCATCTTGAGGCGCTTCTGAGCCTCTTCATAAGCCTAGGAGAAGAAACCAAGAGTGAAGGGTGTGAGGCTCAAAGTTGCCACAGCCACAGCCACAGCCACAGCCACTCCCCCCAGAATCACAAGGACAGCACAGGGAAATGTCCTGCTCACTGAGGAATCGACCACCACAGCGTCAGCCAGGCGGACCAGAGGTCCCTCTCCAGAGGTGAACACCCCACTACAGGCGCCTCTTGTCTTCCCAGAGACCCCCATCTCTGCATCACGCCCCCCGCAGATCTGACCCAGGGACCTTCCTGGGGATGACGGAGTGTGCTGTCCCCACGCACCTTCTTGTCTGACCGCTCCAGGACGTTTCGAGTCCGATCCTTGTCCCGCTGCCGAACCCGCTCAGCGAAGGCATCGCGCTCCTCCAGGTCCTGGAGGCGCTCTCGCTCCGTCCGCTCCCATTCATCCTCCGACTCTGGCTTTTCTGTCTGCTGTCTGCTCCCCCTGCAGCCCAGCGCAGAGGATTACATAAGGGCATCCAGAAGGTTTACTGTACTGTCCACCACTGCCCATCCTCTCTCATCCTACTTCTGACTCACCCTGTCTTCTTCCCTTTCTCAGAATCCTCTTCTTCCTCCTCCTCTTCCTCCTCCTGGCGTTTCTTCCTGAGGTGTTTCCGCCTTTTACGCTTCTTCTGGAGACGGGTCCCAGCCCTATCCACACTCTCCTCACTGCTCTCCTCACTGTCTTCCAGCAACTTGTACGATCGGTTCTTCTCCAGCAGGGCGCGAGCCTCTCGCTCGGCGGCCCGGGCTGGCTTTTCCACCACCGCCTCCCGGGGTACCTGTTGCAGAAGAGATGAGGGGGTGAGCAGCTCCTGGTCTCCCCAGCACTGCCCTGGTCCTGCTGTAAGGAAAGGCCTGATCTTAACTAGCCTTCCTTCACTCCACGTTCATCAGCCTCAGCTGCTCACCTTTCCTTCGCTCAGTCGCGTGTTTAACAAGCATTTACTGAAGCTGTTCCAGGCACTTGCTAGGCACCAGGGATAGAGGAATAAACGAAAGAGAAAAACACCTCTGCCCTCGTGGAGTTTACATTCTCAAACCCCGTTCTCAATTGCTCAGCCTGTGTTCCCCCAGTGACCAGGGGAGTCCTGCCCGAGGACTGACCGGCTACAAGGCCTGCTTTGCAGAGCCTGTGAGGGCTGGCCCTGCACCAGCTCCCGGTGCACTGGGGAGCAGACTGACGCCAAGTTCTCCCTCCTGTCACACTCCCACCTCACCTCTCGCCAGGCACCAGTGGGACAGCCACAGGCTCCTTGCCGCCCTCCGCACACGCCGAACCTGCACTCTCACTGTGCTTTCCGAGCCCGATCTGTGAGGTGCTCTACTAGGTAGTAGGAGTGCCTTTTACTTATTGATCTTTTTTGTTATTCCTCACCCAAGGGTATTTTTTTTTTTTTCCATTTAGAGAGTGCAAGGGAGGGAGAGGGGGAGAGAGAAAAACACTGATGTAAGAGAGAAATATCGATTGTTTGCCTCCTGCACGGGGCTCCAACCCGGGATGGAACCTGCGATCCAGGTACATGCCCTTGACTGGGAATGGAATCCGAGACCCTCTGGTGCACAGGCCAAACCTCTATCTACTGAGCCACCACCCCGGGCTTTTCTTTTCTTTTTTATTTAGTGATAAGAGAGAGAAACACCGACTTCTTGTTCCACTTATTTATGCATCATTGGTTGGTTCTTGTATGTGCCCTGACTGGAGATCGAACCAGCAACCTTGGTGTATGGGGACGGTGCTCCAACAGAGCCACCGGCCAGGGCTGGCAGAAGCTCGCCCTTCATACCTTTACTCCTCCCCCTTCTCTACCTGACAACTGCAGGGGCTCTGGACCCGCTTCGCCTGGCCTCTGCTCCGCAGCACTTCCCACACCTCTCTGCCATGGCCTCAGGAACACTTGTTAGATTTGTTAGAAACGGAGACCCCAACCCAGACCTCCGGGATCGGAATCTACATTTTAACTGGGGCCTGGATGGATGCATGGCAAGTTCACGATCGAGAAGCACTGCCATGCAAGACTTAACCCAACACACTCGACCTTCCTGATCTTCACGGAGCTGGACGTGCAGTACCCAGCACAGCGCCCGGCGGCCGCGGACGGACAGGACCAGCGACTGCGAACTGAGCTTATTCAATCGCGGGAGGACCGTTAGCCCCGCCCCACTCGCAAGTAACCCAGGCCCCGCCCCGCCGCGGCCACACCTTGCTCCAGAGCCGCAGGGCGAAGTCCCGCGCAGGCCCGCCGAGGTCCAGGGTGTCGGTGTCTCGCAGGCGCTGCAGGAACTCCTCGGCCGAGCGGCAGCGCCGCGCGGTGCCGATCAGGAACTGCGCCACGTGCCGCTCGCTCAGCCCCAGCACCGCGTGCAGCTCGTCCTGCACCCAGCGCTCCAGCGCCGCCGGCGTCGCCATGGCGACCCGCTCCCCAGCCGCGCGGGCCCCGGGCGGGTCGGAGGCCTGGAGGCCGGATGGGCCCAGCGGCCGCGCAGGCACCGCCCGAGGCCCCGAGGGTTAGGTTTCCAACAGCCCAAAGCCGCCTTCTCGGACCGCGGAGCTTCCGGTAGTGCTTTTCCGGTCTGAGCACGACGGTGGCCGAGAGAGTCCAAGTCTCGCGGAACCGTCCGGTAGTTCGCGTGAAACACTTTCTTTCCGGCCCCACAGGATCTCTGTCGCCCCCAGCTGGTCAGCCCGCGGATGCTCCACTCACCCCTTCATTCAACAAACGCGGACGCCTAAGGTGCTAGACACAATTTTAGGCGCTGGGGATACAGCAAAGAACAAATCAGACCAAAATCCCTTACATTTGAGAGGGAAGAGGGGAAGATAAAGTACATAATAAATAAAGCATGTAAGAGGGGAAGATAAAATACATAATAAATAAAGCATAATAAATAAAGCATCGAATTTACATTTGAGAGGGAAGAGGGGAAGATAAAATACATAATAAATAAAACATGTAAGTTCTATGGAGGCCCCCCCCCAAAAAAAAATGCAAGGTGTATTTGGGATTCCATTTCAAATCAGCCTGTACTGATTAAGAGTGAGCTTGCTCGGACCCCTGTCCACAGCAGCAGTGAATACAGGTGAGGCCTGAGCGAGGACCTCCAACCAAGAAGGAAGTTGGGATCTGGGGGGGAAACAAAGGTGCTTTGCTTTTCTTGGTGCTATCTCAGAAAGTACTTTTAAAAGACCACCTCTGGCCGAAACCGGTGTGGCTCAGTGGATAGAGCGTCAGCCTTCGGACCGAAAGGTTCCAGGTTCTATTCTGGTCAAGAGCATGTACCTTGGTTGCGGGCACATCCCCAGTGGGAGGGTGCAGGAGGCAGCTGATCGATGTTTCTAACTCTCTATCCCTCTCCCTTTCTCTCTGTAAAAAAATCAATAAAATATATTTATTTTTAAAAAAATAAAAATCTCCTCCGAACTAGTCTGGCGGCTGTGGCTCGGTGGTTGAGTGTCAGCCTATGAATCAGGAGGTCAGGATTGGATTCCAGTTGTGGGCTTGACCTCCGGTAGGGGGCCTGCAGGAGGCAGCCAATCAGTGATTCTCTCTCATCACCGATTTCTCTCTCTCCCCCTGTGCTCTGCATGCTTGCTGACAGCTTGAGAACTGCAGTGGCGGCTGCGTGTTTACAAGGGAGCAGACATTGGTAGTTGACTCTGCTGTCTGACCTCTGTTTGACCCTGCTTCATACTTTTATGATTAATGGGACTTATCAGACACCACTGTTGAGAAAAGGAACATTGTTATTCCAATGAACAGCCACTGGTAATTCCATGTCATTGACTTCTTGGATGCATTGATTTTGGCTTCTGAGATGGACTGTGGGCACCCCTGGCATCTCTCGGCTCCTGCCTCTACTTTCTTGGGTTAAAACAGATTAGGATCTTCACCTTAGCTACTAACTTAAGGATTCTGTTACCCTCCATGTCCACGGCCTCTCTGAACTGGCTAATTCTTTTGACACTTTGCTGTCCCCCTGCTAGTAAATTAAAGGCTGGTGTCTAATAAACCCTGTTTTTAGTGGGGTCCCTCTGACTGGACTGAGAGAAGCATCCTCTATGGACAGGACCATACCTATCCAAGCATGTCTTCCTAACCTGGAGAACTAAAACACTGACCCTGTAAGTAAAGTATAATCTTCCACATTTGTAGAAGATAGAATTCTTTGAAATGGGAAAATCTCCCAGGATATACTTGGGCAACAAAGCCATGAAATAGCAATGGATTTTTTTTTTAATCCTCACCTGTGGACATGTTTTTATTGATTTTAGAGAGAGAGGAAAGAAGGGGGAGAAAGAGAAACACCGATGTGAGAAACATCTATCAGTTGCCTCCCATACATACCCTGAGCAGGGATTTAACCCACAACCTTTAGGTGCTCGGGATGATGCTCCAACTAACCAAGCCACTGGCCAGGCCGGCGTGGATCTTAAACCTTTAAGAACACCTGCTGTCCGTCAGAGGAGACCCCGTGCAGGACGCTGCGCTGCTGCTGCTGCCCTGTGGTTTCGGGTTCGCCGTTGTGGCCTGAGTCCTGGAGCCTCTGGTTCGCCAGCGGCACACTGCCTGCCGCTTGCGTGGCCGTTGTCCTCTGAATGCGGGACCCTCCAGCTCGGAGCATCCTCTGCCTCCAGCTCCTTAGCTCTTCTCATCTGCTGGTTTGTTCCCGGGACCGTCCTTCTAGAAATAACTGCTTTGTCTGCGAGGTGCCAGGCGTGGGGTTGAAGCTGACCAGTGCAGTGTGCCCTCCTGGCACCGGCCCTGCCTGGAGACACTTCAGCCGACCTTCCTCAAACAGCCCTGAGGAGCCCCTGGGGCTCTCCCAAAGCCTCCCAGGGCAGTGCTGCGCCCGCCCACCCCGCCCACAGCAGGGCCGCTTCCTCTCCTCGGCCAATGGGAAGGTGGCAGAGGCTTGGAAGAACCAGAGCAACCTCCACATACACTTTTTTTTCTAAAGAAGGAGAAGCAACAAGAGAGTTGGAAAGAACTCCACTTTATTATGAAAAATTGTTTTTGTCTTTTTAAAGACAAACAGGCAATTGATAAGGAAGAAGAAGTGTGTGTGTGTGTGGGGGGGGATTGAGGTGCTTCATTAGTCACACCAAACCCTTGCAATTCAATTCATTTGTGAACCATGAGGAGGGACAGAATTAAATAACCAGATGGGGGTACAGAGCTAAGATTCCCAGCCTTCCCTCTTGGGGGAAACTGAGGCCGAGTAATACTGAGCAAAAGTGAGGAAGCCACAGCCCAGGTCATTCCTGATGAGGTGACTTTGGGGACAGGGAAGAGGGTCCACAGGGACATGGGAAATAGGCGTGGCTTGTAAACCTGGGACCTTGCGGGAGGGGGAGCTGGGGGAGTTTGTAAACCAGGTTATGGTCAAGAGAGGAGGCAAGAGCCCAGCTGGTGTGGCTCAGTGGTTGAGGATCAGCCTATGAACCAGGAGGTCATGGTTCAATTCCCAGTCAGGGCACATGCCCTGGTTGCAGGCTTGATCCCCAGTCGGGGCGTGCAGGAGGCAACCGATTGACGGTTCTCTCTCATCATTGATGTTTCTATCTCTCTCCCTCTCCCTCTCTGAAATCAATAAAAAAATATTTTTAAAAAGAGAGAGGAAGCAGGAGCTGTAAATGAAGGGCAGTGCCTAAGGAACAGGAGAAAGAGGTGCCTATAAGGACTGGGCCAGCCTCCCAGGGAAGGCTGTGGGGAGGTGTACTGTGCCCACGGAGATGGAGGGCTCTCCTCCCCACCCCATCCTGGAGCTCCGCCTCCGCCTGGGGACTGGGGTCACCTAGGGAGCACGCCCACACCTGACACTCACTCTGGGGGCTCTGAGTGAGTGGCATTTGGCTGTCCTCAGAAACGGGGTGCGGAGAGCGGGTTGGAAGACGCTGGCTGCCCTTCCCTGCCAGGCTCATTTTGAGGGGCATCTGTCCGGAATCCCCTGGGACCAGGATCTTCAGTTCTGGGAAGGAGGAAGGTGCGTCCCTGTGTTGGGGGAGCGTCACCTCCGGCAGGACTCGTCTGTGGGAGGAGGCAGTGACACGGGGGATGAGTGCAAGCCCCCGCCCCGGCCTCCCCACCCTCCCCACCCTGCGGGCCAGGGGCACGAGGAAGTTGTCTAATGTTGTCCACATCTTGAGTGATTGTTACTACCAGGAAACTTCATAAATAACTTTATAAAAATTATTTAACCCTCTCAGTAACTCCAGGAGACAGTCATTTTTAACACCATTTTAATAATAAATTGAGCCCCGGCCAGTGTGCTCAGTGGCTTTAGAGCGTCGGCCTGCAAACTAAAGGGTCTTGGGTTCGATTCCGGTCAAGGATATGTACCTGTGTTGCAGGCTCAATCCCTGGTTGCAGTCAGGGTACGTGTAGGAAGCAACCAATCAATGTGTCTCTCCCACATCACTCTTTCATTCTCTTTCCCTTCCACTCTCTCTAAAATAAAAGAAATACTAAAAAATTTCCCTAGCTGGTTTGGCTCAGTGGATAAAGCGTTGGCCTGCGGACTGAAGGGTCCCGGGTTCGATTCTGGCCAAGGGCACATGCCTGGGTTGCGGGTTCATTCCCAGTAGGGGGCGTGCAGGAGGCAGCCGATCAATGACTGTCATTGATGTTTCTATCTCTCTCCCTTTCCCTTCCTCTCTGAAATAAATAAAAAACATTTTTTTAAAGTTTAAAAATAATAATAATAAATTGAGGCCAACCGTCAGGTTATTTCCCTGAGGCCACAGCCATCAGAGAAGATAAAATTCAAACTCAGGCCTGACCGCCCACGCCGTGCTGTAACCCACACCGGAGAGCTCGGCAATGTGCACCGCTTTCCAGGACCCGGTCCCCCCGCGCGCCCGCCTCTCCCTCCGGGACCGCAGTGCCCGCTCTGGACGCCAGGCGGCGCCCGCACTCACCCACTAGCAGCGCCTTGGAGCGCAGCCCGCCCGGGCGCTCCGCCGGCAGCTCCTCCTCCTCGTCCTCGTCCTCGTCGGGCGGGGCCGCGGGGGCGCCGGGCGCGCTGGGCGCCTCGGGCTCCGGGCCCAGCTCCCGCAGCACCGAGCTCTCGGAGGGGTACTGGTACGTGGTCTCTAGGGCGGTCTCGCTGAAGGAGATCTTTAGCTGAGGGGGGGGGGGGGCCGAAGGAGGCAGGTCAGCCCCGTGCAAGGTGGGCGTGGGGCCGCATTCGGGCACCCGCTGCCTTTGCCCTCCCCACGCTTCTGACCCAGTTCTCCTTCCATCAGTTTCAAAAACATGGGCCTGAGTTTGGCAGGGGCAGAGGGGAGTACGGCAGGACCAGGGTCCCCCGCTCTGCAGCGGGTGGAAGGCAGAGGGTAAGTGCAAATTAAACACGTGGAAATCAGTCCTGTGATCAGCACGGGCCGACTCCCGAGGAGGGGAGGTGTGAGCTGGCTGGGAGGGGTCCCAGGAAAAAGCAAGGCAGACCCACAGGAGGGCCCTCAGCACAGGGGAAAAGACAAGACCGAGTCCCCAAAGGCGCAGCCGGGGAAGGTGACGCGGGGAGAGCACCGGAGGGGACAGGCACAGCACCAGCCAGGAGAGGGGGACAGACTCCAGCCAGGAGAGGGGGGACAGACTCCAGAAGCAGCCGGTGTGCTCGCCGCTCTCCCTCCGCAGCCCCGCCCGCTCAGGAGCTCAGGGGAGGGGGGCAGCGCGGGATTAACTCGGAGCAAAAACCCAGGAGGGTTCCTGCGACTGTCCGGCCTTCCAGCATGTTCTGAGACACGTGGGGCTGGGTCCCGGCGTCCCGGGCTCAGCAGACTGGAAGTGACAGAGAAGCCTGGCCGGTGGCTGGACGGAAGTGGCTAACATGGGTCCCCACTGGGGACAAAAGCCAGGGCCTGACCAAAGGCTAGAGGATGCTGCCCACGGCCACGCCCTCACCTCTTGGGCATCCTCCCTCCAGCCACACAGGCCACGGCCCGCAGGCCTTTGCACTGGCTGCCCCCTCTCCCAACCACATTATAGTCACACCCAGTCCCGCTCCTCCTGGCCCTCTAGCTTCCACTCACCCTGCGTTTTACCCTCCTCGTGTCTTCTGTCAACAGGAGAATGGGAGATGCTTTACTGGGTAAAGCTTTGAGGGGTTCATGCAGACCCCAGATGAGGTCCCAGCAAGGACCAAGGCTGGGGGAGCCCAGCCCGTGCAGTGACCCGTCTGTGAAATGGCTGACAGAATTGGTGACAGCAACCAGACCCCTTACATCCAGACTTCTTAAAGGGGCGTCTCTGCTTCTGTTGCTGATAGATCTACCCACACTTCTGGGAACCCACTTCTCTTTCTTCATTTCCCCTTTCGGGATAACAAGCTCTGTAGTTGGTTAGACACACTGAAAAGGACTCATTTCCTTCGCTTTCAGTCCATGTTGGACTCTCCCCACACTCTGCTCCCTCCCCCAACCCCAACTTCTGACTGGGCTTCCCAGGAATGTACAGCCTGCAGGGGAGGGGGTGCGGGCGTGGGGGGTGACTCACTGGCTCATCAGCTATATAAGGTCCCGAGGGGGCTGGAGGGAGGGGCTCTGGGCCCCAGGGGCAAGAATAAGGCTGATGGAATTAGCCTGCAGATGTTACTCAGGGAGGGCAGGGTGGGGTGTCCTATCCCTGAACTGGGGGGCAGAGCTGGGCCAGGGCGTGCTAGCCCCTCAGGAGCCTAAAAGGGCGAAGGGGAGGCACGTGGTCCCAGAGCACCGCTCCGCCCCACCCCCACGCAGCCCTGCTTCCTCCTCTCACCACATCCTGAGTGGTGCTGGCAGGCAGGGCCCAGCGTCCCCACTCAGCCCCACCGCCTTCCGGCCCCCACCCCAGGCTTCCTGTTTGGGTGATCTGCTTCCGGCTCCCCAGATCCCTGACCCAGGTATGGTCACCACCACAGGTCCTGCCCTGCCCCCGGATGGCCCTGGACTTTGGGTTCCAAACTTCATGGTCCCTCTGCTCTTTCCGCCCCAAAGCAAAGCCAGCTAAGTCCGTAGGAAGTGACTTTTCTGAACACTTCGCCCTGGCCTCCCGGACCCACCTCACTGCGTGCCGCGGGCTCGGGGTGGGCGCCCTAGCTCCTCGTGATGATGAACGGGGGACAACTGACCCCCAAGCTGAACCTAGCCTGTGGCCCCTGAGGGTGGCCCATGTGGGATGAGGCCTAGAGACCAGGAAGGGGTCCGTCTCGGGGAACACGTATGAGCTGGAAGGGATTGCGGGAAGGGGCGGGACCAGGGCCAGGCCAGGGAGCCCTCAGCCTGGCTTCTCCCCCTTTCCTGCACCCTGATTCCAGTCTAACCTCTGACCCTCCGCTGGCCCTGGTCCCACCCCTGTCCTCAGCTCCCATGGGACTCCCTGCTCTCAGCAGTGCCTCCAAGTTCACTCCTCTCTCTTCCTACCCCAAGGGGAGGGAGAGGCCAGGGGGAGGGGAACCCCAGTGTGAGCCAGTCCCGAGAAGGGAGGGCAAGGCCGGGAGGAAGGGAAGGCGGGAGGGCTGGGAGAGGCGGCACTGTCTGAGGCAGTGGCCCAGCTGGGGTGCAGCCTGAGGTCACCCACTCTAAATGGCCTCAGTGAGTCTCTCCCAGGGGGCAGACTTGCTCTGTGGCCAGCCCTGTCCGCCCCCCCCTCAGCCCAGGACGCCGCCGTCCTCTCTTCCTTGGAATTCTGAGGCCCCCCTCCCCTCACTTCTTCCTTCAGTTTCTCTCTGGAACCCCAAAGCCACCCCCCCCCCCCCCCCAGGTTTCCTGCCCCACATTCTCCTGTAAGGGCTTGTCATCTGGTGACCCTGCGTGTCAGTCAGGGCTGTTGGCCTGTCCCCCACCGATGGCTGGGTTGGCTCAGACTCAGAGGAGAGGAAGGAGAGAAATGGGGGCCTCAGGCCCGAGGGAGCAGTGAGCAGTCGGGGCACACTGCGACACCCCAGGGACAGCGTGGTGGAGAGGGGCTGCGGAGGAAGGGAGTTTGCCGAGGGCGGGGAGGCCGACCACAGAGGCGGCCCAGGAGGCCGGGGCCCCAGAGAGCGCAGAGCCGAGGGGACAAGGCTGCTTGGCTGCTCCCTACCTGTTTGTGGTGCCTTTCCGGGGACCCCTTGACAAGGCAGCTGCGGCTGAGGCGGAGGTAGCCCCCCAGGACCGAGATCTCCTCGGCGGTCGGGTACCGCTTCTTCCCGGCCCCCGGGGCCGCAGCCTCAGCGGGGGCCGGTGCGGCAGGGGCTGAGTGGGGCGCAGACCGCCTGGGGTTGACGGTGAAGGTGTGTCCACTGCGGCGGGGGGCCCCCAGCCCTGGCCCTGCCTTCACCCCATAGAACAGCCGGCTCATGAGGGGATCCCCAGGGGACTGGGGGGCCGGTGGGGGGGGAGACAGAGGCGCGGGTGGGGGCCGCGGCTCCTCGGCTTCCTCTTCCTGCTGCCTCGAGCCTCCAGGCCCCGCGTCCTGGGGCGGGAGGGGGCAGGGCCCAGCGCAGCGGCTCCGCAGGGCGCGCGGCCCCGGAGCCCCCGCCTCCTCCTCCGCAGCCTCCACCCCGAGAGGCCCCAGGTGCTTCCCGGCGGACTCTGGGGGGGCCGGCTTCCCAGGCGGAGTCTCTGTGTCCCTGGCTGTCCATTCTGGAGCCTTCCCAGAGTGCAGGGTCCAGTTCCGCCCTTCGGTCAGCCTGGGGCCCCCCTCCCCACCCTCGGTGGGGCTGGGGCTCCGCTCTGCGGTCTGCCCGCCGTCAGAGCTGCCGCCCGCAGCCTCGCGCGTCAGGGTCTCGGGCAGCCCGGTGAGCTCCTCTGGGGGTGCCCTCGGGGCCGGCCCGTCTCCTCTTCTCCCACATGCCTCGGAGCTGCCTTTGCCTTCTCCTGAGCTCAGACTCCATTCCGACGCCTCCAGTGGCTTCGAACTCTGCTCCTGAGACTCTGCGCAGCCAGGCCTCCATTTAGGGGCCTCCGTTGGGCCCAACTGCTGGCCGTCAGACTCCACTGGGCTCAGCCTGCAGCCGGCCGCCCCCTTCCTCCCGGGGCTTTGTTCTCGCGGCTCCGCCGGCATCAGACCGCGGTCCGCTTCTCCCGGGCTCAGCCTCCACCGCCGCGCCTCTGGCAGCCCCGAGGCCCGGTCTGCAGCCTCTCCCGGGCGCGGCCAGTCCCGGGCCTCCAAAGGCCTGGGGCTTGACTCTCGGGCTCCCCCTACCCCCAGCCTCCTGTCTCCGGCTTCCCGGGGACTGAGCCGCTCTTCCCTTGACTCTCTTTCTCTGGGGCTTGGATCCTGCACCTCCCCGGGGCTGGGCCTCCATTCCCGGGCCTCCGAAGGCCCAAGCCTCCTTTCTGCAAGTAGCTCGTCACTCCGCCGCTGCAGCTGCTGGCGCTCCTGCCGGATGAATCGGTTCTGGTGCACGGGGCCGATGGCCTCCAGCAGGACCGCAGACTTGTCTGGGTCTGGAGGCCCAGCCTCTGGAGGCCCAGCCACAGGGCTGGGCTCCCCGGGACACAGACCAAGCTTGGCCCGGCGGCGTTCCAGGAGCCCCCGCTTCCAAGCTGGCATCTGGGACAGGCGCTCCCGCTCCGCCTTCTCCCGGCCCCGCACGGCTGCCTCCTCCTGCCGGCGCCGGGCCAGCAGCTGTAGCTTCCAGTCCGGGATGGTGGCCATGGTCCCTCGAGGTGCAGGTGAGCACTGGAGCAGAGAGCAGGGAGGAGGTGCTGCTGAGGCCGGGGGTGAGCCTGGACGGCAGCGGGGGGTGGGGGGTGGAGGGCGGGAGGACAGGCAATGAGGCAGGAGAGGGAAACCAGAAAGTGAAGAAAAGGCAAGCAGATGGGGGGGCCGCGGCAGAGGCAGAGGCAGGTTCAGATTTGGCAGTTCTGGGTCCAGGGTGCCAGCGACGGGCCGTGAGAAGAGAGAAGTTGGTGCGGGCGGGAGAGGAAAGAGGCTGCGGACGAGGGAGGCCGGGTGAGAGCCAGGGGGCGTGGGAGTGGGGACGGAGGTCGGGGAGGTGAGGGGCGGAGAGTGAGAGGTCCAGGGGCAAGCGGGGCCCGAGGGGAAAGGGCGACCAGCGGGTACAGCCGGGCGCGTCGCCGCGGCCCCGAGGTCCCGGCTCCCCTTCCAGCTGTGCTGGGGCCGCCTCCCGCCCCACCTCCGCCCGAGGGCCGGGAACTTCCCTCCCGCGGGGACTTCCAGCCCCGGCGCGGCCGCCAGCGCGTGCCCGGACCCCCGGCGTCCGCCCTCCCGGCGCGGCCCGCCTCCCCCGGCGGTGCCGGGACCAGGAGCGCGGAGCCCGGCTCCGCCTCTGCTCCCGGGACCGGGCATCGCCCGGCAGACGGACGTTCCGGCGCGAGGGGAGCAGCCCGGCCGGCCGGAGGCTCCCCGCCCTCGGTGCACTCACACGCTGCGCGCCCGGGCGGGTCCGCGGGGCCCGGCGTCCGGAGGCGAGAGGGAGAGGCGAGGGGTCGCAGAGATCCGGAGGCCGGAGGCGGGGAGGGACGCGGACCGAGACGGGGGCCGGCGACCACTCCGTCAGAGGACAATGGGGAGAGGGATGGGGGCGCGGGGCGGGGCCCGAGGAGGGGCGGGACCTGCTCCCGCCAACCCCGCGGGGAGCGCGTCTCCCCTGCCCGCCGCCGCCCCTGGCCCTCCGTCCCGGGCCCCCACCCACCCGGCTCCGGACCCGCAGTCCCGGGAACCAGGCGCCCGCCCCCAGCCCGCCGACCGGGGCGGCGCCCGTGACTCAGGCCCCTCGAGGGACGTGGGAGGAAGCGGCAGCTGCTCGGAGCCCGGCCCGCCCTCCCCGCCCCTCCCCACGCCTCGGCCTCGGGCAGCCTTTGTCTTGCGTGGCCCCAAGCGCCCGGCAGGGGTCGTGGGGGGCGGCAGGAGAGGCCGGGAAGCTGCCGCTTTGAGAGCTCGCCCCCTCGGCTCCGTCCCTGACCCAGGTCGGCCCAGGGCCCGGGGATGTGGAAGGAGGGGCTGGGTCGCTCCGGAAGGCGGGGCGGGTCCGAGGGCGCAGCCGCCACCCAGCGGTCGCCGGGGGCGCGAGGTGCCGGGCTCGGGTGGGGGCCGCGGCTCCGCAGGTCCTTCCCAAACTGTGCCCCGCGGCTCCGACAAACTGCGCGCCAAGTGCAGAGAAACGGGCTGCGATTTATTTCCCCGCCGCGGTTCCTCGGGAGAGCGGGGAGCCCCAGTCACCCGAACGCAGGGCACAGTCCGCTCCGCTCAGTTGCAGGACGGAACCAGGGGGCCTCGAGGTGCAGGGCCGTGGCGGGAGGCGGGGGGGGGCGGCTTGCACCAGCTCCTGGGGCGCGAGCGAGGCGAAGGGGACCCTGAGATGCAGGGCGAGTGCCCGGGAGGCTGGGAAGGGGGTCACGCCCTCAGCTGTGAGACCAACAAATCTCCCCCAACCCTCCTGGCTGGCCAGGAGTGGGCCTCTGAGTGCTGACACTTGGGATTTAGGGCATGAGATGGCCTGGCAGTGGAGTGGATGGGACGGCCCCTCAGCCCATGGATTTGGGCCTCTGGTCGGAATAAGCCAGGGCCTGGGTGTCCGGGGTTTGAATTCCAAGGGGAGAGGAGGACGGGGCTTGACACCAGGCTCCTCCTCACTCGGCCCCGCCCTCCTGGGGCCGGGAGAGCAGGTGCAGTTTCCTTTGCAGCTGGGCTCGGAGGTAGCAGAGGTCTTGCTGGTCAAGTCCGTGGGCCAGGCCCAGGTACAGGGTGAGGAGGAGGGCGAGGAGCAGCCGGTCGGTGCCCAGGGTGGGCACCACCCACAGCACCGTCAGCAGCTCCACACACACTGGGTGGCGCAGGTGGGAGAAGAGCCTCAGAGCTCGGGGGGACTTCAGGGCGAGGGGCTCGCCCAGCCCTCGCACGTGGTAGTACACCTAGGAGAGGGGAGCAGTCAGCAGCCAGGGCCCTTCACAGCTGTCCCCTCTCCTCCCTGCCAGGTACCCCACCTCGATGACTCAGGCCCAGCAACCTCCCCCTTCCAGGTCTTGGGCCCCTGACCCTCATCTCCCTGCCAGGAACCTTCCACAGGCCCAGGAGGTTTCTGGCCTCTGAGCGGGAGCAGAGGGGAGCCTATCATACAGGTGAGGCAGGCAAGGGAGCCGAAAGCGAGAGGAAGGTGCCCGCGCATGGGAGGAGGAGCGGGAAGTCCTTGGCGAGGCGAGAGGATGGAAGGACGGAAGGTGGGGACGGGGCCTCACCTGCTTGAGGCCCATGAGCTCCGCGTAGTCAAAGACGAGGAGGATGCTGAAGACCAGGAGCCAGGAGACGGCGTGCAGCACAAAGCACAGCAGGGGCACCCAGGTGGCCCAGGGCTCGGCCCGCGCTGCCCACAGCACAGGGCCTCTGGGGACGGGCTCCCAGCACCGCATCACCAGCTGGGGGAGGAGGAGAGCCGGAGACCTGGACAGGCTGCCCCACCCCAGACCGGCCTGTAGCCTCCCCATCTTTACCAGGAGCATCACCAACACTCAGCTCGTGGAGGTGCTGGGTGGGGTTCCCAGGATACAGGGATGACCGTATCTTCCCAGAGGACTGACATGACGGTGAGGGTGACCAGGGAGGTGCAGAGCGGCCTATGCCCAGCACCCACTGAGAAGACAAGCGAGTACTAGCTAGGAAGCCGGGCCCTAGCCGGGCTGGCTCAGTGGACAGAGCCTTGGCCTGCTGACCAAAGGGTCCCGGGTTCAGTTCCTGCCAAGGGCAGGTACCTCAGTTACAGGCTCCTCCCCTGGTCCAGGCCCTGGTCGGGGCACGTGCAGGAGGCAACCAATGGATGTGTTTCTCTCACATCAATGTTTCTCTGTCTTTCCCTCTCTCTTCCATTCATCTGAAAATCAATGGAAAAATATACTCAGGTGAGGATTAAAAAGAAAACCTATAATAATAAAAGTGTAATATGCTAATTAGACCGGACATCCTTTCAGTCGAAGCTACAGCGGGTGGGGGCTGCGACAGGGGCCCCCAGCCGGGGGGGGGGGGGGGCGGGGAGGGGGGACACGGCCCTTGAACCAATTGCGTGCACTGGGCCTCCAGTAAGTAAATAAAAACCATACTAACTCGCCGAAACCGGTTTGGCTCAGTGGATAGAGCGTCGGCCTGCGGACTGGGAGGTCCTGGGTTCGATTCCGGTCAAGGGCATGTACATGGGTTGCGGGCACATCCCCAGTGGGGAGTGTGCAGGAGGCGGCTGATCGATGTTTCTCTCTCATCGATGTTTCTGGCTCTCTATCCCTCTCTCTTCCTCTCTGTAAAAACTCAATAAAATATATTTAAAAAAAAAAACCATACTAACTCAGGAGCCTGCTCCTGGGAGTGAAGACCGGGCAGGGCTGACAGCGGAGGAGAGCGCCTCAGGCAGACCTGACAATGTGCAGAGGGGCAGTGCGCATGGCACTGGTGCTCGGGGGACCACAAGGTGCACCTTCTAGTTTATCCTCACCCGAGCATATTTTTAGAGAGTGGAACGGAGGGGGAGACAGAGAGAAACATGGATGTAAGAGAGACACATCAGTTGGTCGCCTCCAGGACTCTGTATCGAGGTATATGCCCTTGACGGGAATCGAACCCGGGACCCTTCAGTCCTCGGGCTGTCGTTCTATCCGCTGAGCCAAACCGGCTAGGGCAGTGCACCCTTCTTGATATAAAGTAAGGTGTGTGCTGTGGAGGAACGGAGGCTGGGACTAGAGTCCTGGCTTCTCTAAACCCACACTTTTGTTGGAAGCCTAAAGTCCCCCCGCCCCCATCTAGGGCATCCTTCCCAGACTCCCCTTAGGGACTCAGCTTCCAGGGCCGCATACCTGCAAGGCCAGCGCAGTGCATGCCACGTACAGGGACCTCTGAAGAACCCCAAAGTACCGGGACAGCCACACCTTCACTGTCTCAGTCGCCATGAGGCTGTGCTGCCCCACAAATAGCAGCAGGAGCCCCAGATCCCACGCCAGCGGAGCCAGGACGCCGCGGTCCTGAAAGGCGGCCAGCCAGCCCTGGGGCGCCTCTGGGGGGAGGTGGGAGAGAGAAAAGAGCAGGAAGATGGTGGCAAACCCCCCGCCCCTCCTCTCCTCTGGGGGTCCCGGGCCGCGTCTCTCCAGGCTTCGTCTCTAGCTCTGCCCGCCCCACGCCCCCTCCGCCGTCTCCTCCCTTCCCGCCTCCTTCAGAGCCGGGAGGCGTTCCTGGGGGGCGGGCACCGAGGCGCGCGGGAGCGCCCGGCCCCTCCTCCCGCTGCCCGAGGCCCCCAACCCGGCTCCGGCCGCCTACAGGGCGGTCTGCACCCCGCGCACTGCCGCCCCGGGGGCTCGGGCCCGACGGCTGCCCCGACCGCTGCCCCGACTTCCTAAAGGCGCGCGGGCTGCAGTCCCCGCCCCGGCTTCCCGGCTTCCCGCCCTCCTCCCCGCGCGGGGCCGCCCCGCCCCCGCTCACCGGGCCCCTCGGGCTCCGGCGTCCCCCTGAGCAGAGGCCGGAGGGAGGTGAAGCGCACGAGCTCCACCCCGGTGCCGAAGGCCAGGACGAAAGACGCGAGGGCGGCCGGGACCAGCAGCAGCGCCGGGGCCATGGCGAGAACCGGCGGGCAGGGGCGGGCCCGGGGTTCCCGCGCCGCAGGCCCCGCCCCGCCCCGCCCCGGCCGGCCCCGCCCCGCCCCGCCCCGGCCGGCCCTGCCCCGGAGGGCGGGGCTTCTCCTGCCCACGCCCCGGGGCCGCCCGGTCTCGCGTCACCGCGTCCCGAGCGGGAAGTTGGAATCCCCGGGGCGGGGAAGGGCGGCCGCTCGCGCGGGTTGGGCCCACGTGGCTGTCTTCCCGGTGAGGCCGGCCCCTCTGCGGGCCCTGGCGGGAGCGGCCGCCCGGTGGCCCGCGTCGGGGAGGAGGGCGGGGGCCGCCCTGGGAACCTTCAGCGTTGTGTCCATATTTGTACCGTGAGAACAGCGGGACCGTATCGTGGTGGAAAGCTTTATTTATTACAGTTGTGGTCATTGCAGTGGGTTAACTTTATCCAAGCTTCCAATGAACTCTGCAACCTCATTCGTTGAACTCCACTTACTAATCAGAAACCACCACGATCTTCTGTGTGATTGCATTCCCTTACAGGCCTGTTTGTAATGCAGACTACAATGTAAAAGTAAGATTTTCTTTACCAGAGTTAAAAATCCGGTTTGGCTCAGTGGGTAGAGCGTTGGCCTGTAGACTGAAGGGCCCCGGGTTCCATTTTGGTGAAGGGCTCATGCCCGGGTTTCGGGCTTGATCCCCAATAGGGGGCGTGCAGGAGGCAGCTGATGTTTCTCCCTATCCCTTTATATATATATATATATATATATATATATATATATATATATATATATCATATCATATTGTATATTGTATGATTTATATATATATATCATATCGTATTTATATATATATCATATATATATCCTATCTAATATAGAGGGAATATCCTATTTAATAAAGAGGGAATATATATATATATATATATATATATATATATATATCCTATCTAATAAAGAGGGAATATGCTAATTGACCATCACTCCATCACAAAGATGGCTGCACCCACAGCTGAGGCCAAGTTCCCATAAAGAGCCTTAATGAGCAATCAGCAGGGACCTGAAGCTACGCCCTCCCCCGCCCCTGTGGACTTGACAGGGGACCTCAGGCCATGCCCCCCACCCAGCGGGGCTTCACAGGGGATCTCAGGCCATGTCCCCCACCTGGTGGAGCTTGAAGGGGGACCTCAAGGCATGCCCCCCACCCTGGTCTGGGCTGGAGGACTTCAGGACACCCCCCCCCCATCCTGGTGTGGGGCCAGGGGACCTGTGGCTACGTCCCCTGCCAGGCAGTGCTTGACAAAGGTGGGAGTGGCCAGGTTTGGATCTAGCCCAATGGGGGCAGGGGCCGGCTGGCTCTGGATCTCACGCGATTTTTTAAAAAAATAAATCTTTATTGTTCAGATTATTACAAGTGTTCCTCTTTTTTTCCCCCCATAGTTCCCCTCCACCTGATTCCCCACCCCACCCTATGCCCTTACCCCCCGCCACTGTCTTTATCCATAGGTGTAAGACCTTTGTCCAATCTCTTCCCACACCCCTCAGACCCCCTTCCCCCTGAGAATTGTCAGTCCACTCCCTTTCTATATCCCTGATTCCATTACATTCACCAGTCCATTCTGTTCTTCAGACTTTTTATTCACTTGATTTTTAGATTCACTCGTTGATAGGTATGTATTTGATGTCTTTTTGTTGTTCATAATTTTTATCTTTACCTTTTTCTTCTTCTTCCTCTTCTTAAAGAATACCTTTCAGCATTTCATATAATACTGGTTTGGTGGTGATTAACTCCTTTAGCTTTTTCTTATCTGTGAAGCTCTTTATCTGACCTTCAATTCTGAATGATAGCTTTGCTGGGTAGAGTAGTCTTGGTTGTAGGTTCTTGCCGTTCATCACTTTGAATATTTCTTGCCACTCCTGTCTAGCCTGCATAGTTTCTGTTGAGAAATCAGCTGACAATCATATGGGTGCTCCCTTGTAGGTAACTAACTGTTTTTCTCTTACTGCTTTCAAGATTCTCTCTTTGTCTTTTGCCTTTGGCATTTTGATTATAATGTGTCTTGGTGTGGTCCTCTTTGGATTCCTCTTGTTTGGGGTTCTGTGTGCTTCCTGAACTTGTAAGTCTATTTCTTTCACCAGGTGGGGAAAATTTTCTGTCATTATTTCTTCTAATAGGTTTTCAATATTTTGCTCTCTCTCTTCTTCTGGCACCCCAAGAATTCAGATATTGGTATGCTTAAAGTTTTCCCAGAGGCTCCTTACATTATCTTCATATTTTTGGATTCTTTTTTCTTTTTGGTTGGGTGTTTTTTGTTTCCTCTTATTTTTTGTTTTCTCTGGTTGGGTGTTTTTTTGTTTCCTCATATTTCAGATCTTTGGTTTGATTCTTGGGGTATGTTGATCTACAGTTGAGTTTCTGTATATTTTTTTAAAAAAATATATTTTATTGATTTTTACAGAGAGGAAGGGAGAGGGAGAGAGAGTCAGAAACATCGATGAGAGAGAAACATCGATCAGCTGCCTCCTGCACACCCCCTACTGGGGATGTGCCCGCAACCAAGGTACATACCTTTGACCGGAATTGAACCTGGGACCCTTGAGTCCGCAGGCCGACGCTCTATCCACTGAGCCAAACCAGCTAGGGCAAGTTTCTGTATATTCTTTATTTCAGACAGTGCATGCTTAATTTCTGACTGGTCCTTTTCCATTTTTTTGACATTCTCATTGAGGTCCTTGAAGGTCTCATCAAGTTTCTCCACAGTTTTTAGAAGATTCTTGAGTAACCTTATAAATGTGGTTTTGAACTCTATATCGTCCCGTAGTTTGCTTTCCTCCATTTCTTTCATTCGTGACATGTTTCTGTGCCTCCGCATTTTGGCTGCTTCCCTGTGTTGATGGAGCGGCTTTGTGTGGTAGGTGACCTATAGGGCCAGTAGCTCAGCCTCCCCAATCACCTGAGGTGGACGGTCTTGGTGCACCCCTTTGTGGGCTGAGTGCAAAGTCTTGGTGTAGTTAAGCCTTGATTGCTGTTGGTACACTGGGAGGAATTGTCCTCCAGGCCAATTGGCTGTGGGGACCCACTGTTTTTATAACT
The DNA here is from genome assembly GCF_951640355.1 of Cnephaeus nilssonii. NCBI lineage: Eukaryota > Metazoa > Chordata > Mammalia > Chiroptera > Vespertilionidae > Cnephaeus > Cnephaeus nilssonii. The sequence continues at coordinate 96,967,962 of NC_137080.1, read as the reverse complement.
GCTGCACTGGAGACACGCTTATGGGGCAGGACTTGTTTCAGTGGGGCTTTGGTGCTCACTGAGTCTGCCTCCCTCTTGAATGTGTCACTTATGGATGTGAGGAGTTGAAATCTGTGTCTCACACTGACCACTAGGTACACTGGCTTCTGGATCTCCAATGGGGTGCAGGTCAGCTACTGTCTGAGGCCAACCTGCCGGGGCTACAGGAGAATTCCAGTCCTCTCCTCCCTGCTTGGGATTTGGAGATTTTGGAGCTGTCTGAACTGGTTGCTAGGTTAAGCGGCGATCCATTCATATGCAAAAACCGCTGCTTGGAGCTTGGGTGGGTTTGTAGGTTGTGCGGGGTGGGGTCTCAGGGCGTCACTAGGCTACAGCGTGGCAAACAGCAATAGCTGGAAGCCAGCCTTCCTGCGTCTTGGACCACGTCCCCGTGTCTTGCGCCCCAGTGCAGCAAACAAATATTCCTCTGCGCAGCTCTGCAAGCAAGCCACCCTCACTTTCTGACCCGATGGCAGCCAGTCCAGAGACAGAGAAGCATCGAGGATGCTTCTCCTCGTAGAAGTTTGGGTGCCGCATGTCTCCCCTTTGGGTTGAAGAAAGCAACGCCCGCCGCCAGCTGGGATCCACCGCCAGCCCGTATCGTGCACGCACACCCCCGTACCTCAGCTTTTCAGCGTTTGTGCCTGAACGTTCCTCTCTCTTTCTGTCTAGTTGTAGATTTTCCACTCAGCCAGCCCTCCCGTGGCTCTGGGTGATAGAGGTTTTGTCCTTTAGTTGTAGTTTTGAAATTGTTGTGCACGGCTGCAGTTTAGATGTTTACCTACGCTGCCATCTTGAGTTCTCGGGTCTCACGCGATTTTGAGGTGCATGTGGGTGGGCGGGGACTTAACTCTGGGTCCTGTGGTTCACCCCAGACTCTGACAGGAGGAAGGTTTTCATATACATTTTACTAATTTTCGTTCATCTTTGACACTGCTACTATAGAGAAAAGGCAAATAGCAATATTAAATTATTCCCTCTAACCCCCTTTTAATGTGCATGAATTTTGTGCACCGGGCCACTAGTATATATATATAAATCCTCACCAAAAGATATTTTTCCATTGATTTTTTTAGAGAGAGAGAAAAACAGAGAGAAACACAGCAATTGTTTTTCTCCTGCACTAACCCTAATCAGGGTCCTGGGCTCAGGAGGAGCTTCCAACCGATATGTCGATATGTCGTGTCCTTGACTGGAATTGAACTGGGACCCCTTGGTCGCAGGCAGACACTACTGAGCCAGTAGTGTCTAAAAATATATATTTTAAAAAAGATTTTTAAAAAGAACCTACTCACAGCCTCTAGCTTTGTGAGCAGCACCGTGGCGGTGGGAAAGAACAAGTGCTCACAAAAGGTGGCAAAAAGGAGCCGAGAAGAAAGCGTCTGATCTGTTCTCTAAGATAAATCTGTGTGCGTGAAAGGGCCAGCTCTGTGCAATGTAAGGAAGATTGGGAAAACGCTAGTCACAAGGACTCAGGAACCAAAGTCACGTCTGAGGGCCACAGGGGTCATGTCTTTCAAGTGAGCTTCACGGGCCTGCAGAATGATGAAACTGCAGTTAGAAACCCAAATTACTGAGGGTGTTCAGGGCCCGAGCTGCCTGAACATGGATCTTACCCGTGTCGTGGCATGGATATTACCTGTGTTGTGGCATGGATCTTATCCGTGTCAGACAAAATGTGCTCCATGGTAAAAATGTGGCTAACCATGATTGAAGCTCATGTTGATGTCAAGACTGCCGATGGTTATTTGCTTCATCTGTTTTGTGTTAATTTTATTAAAGAAAAGTTAAAAACAATCAGATTCAGAAGACCTCTTATCTCATAAACAGGTCTGTCAAATCCAGAAGATGATGGGAATCATGACCTAAGAGTGCAGACAAATGACTTGAAAGATGTCAATAAGCTGATTCCAGGTAGCATTGGAAAAGACACGGAAAAGGTTTGCCAATCTATTTACCCACTCCACGATTACTTTGTTAGAAAAGTCAAATGCTACCCAGCGGTGTTGCTCAGTGGTTGAGCATCAACCCATGCACCAGGAGGTCATGGTTCGATTCCTGATCGAGGCACATGCCCAAGTTGTGGGCTTGATCCCCAGTAGGGGGTGTGCAGAAAGCAGCCAATCAATGTTTCTCTCTTTCTCCCTTTCTCTCTTGGAAATCAATAAAAACATATTTTTTTAAAAAAAAAGAAAGAAAAGTCAAATGCTGAAGAAGCCCAAGTTTGAACAGGGTAAACTCGCAGAGCGTCACTGTGAAGGGCGCAGCTCTGGAAAGCCAAGTGGGGATGAGACAGTGCTCAAGGTGAACGGGCAGATGGACATGAGCCCCAGGCCAAGATTATGCTTACTAAGAATTAAGGGTGACAAATAACAAGTCCTATCCTATCTAATAAAAGAGTAATATGCAAATTGACCACCGCTCCAACACACGAGATGGCTGCCCCCATGTGGACACAAGATGGCCGCTACTAGATGGCCAGCAGGGGAGGGCAGTTAGGGAGGATCAGGCCTGCAAGGGAGGGCAGTTGGGGGCGATCAAGCCTGCAGGGGAGGGCAGTTAGGGGTGACCAGGCCGGCAGAGGAGGGAAGTTGGGGGTGACTGGGCCTGCAGGGAAGGGCAGTTGCGGGGGACCCAGGCCTGCAGGGGAGAGCAGTTGGGGGAAACCAGGCCTGCAGGGGAGGGTAGTTAGGGGTGACCAGGCCTGCAGGGGAGGGCAGTTAGGAGCAAACAGGCTGGCAGGGGAGCAGTTAGGCATCAATCAGGCTGGCAGGGGAGTGGTTAGGGGGTGATCAGGCTGGCAGGCAGAAGCAGTTAGGGGCAATCAGGAAGGCAGGCAGGCGAGCAGTTGGGAGCCAGCAGTCCTGGATTGTGAGTGGTATGTCCGACTGCCCATTTAGGCTCGATCCTACCAGGATCGGGCCTAAACGGGCAGTCGGACATCCCTCGAGGGGTCTGAGATTGGAGAGGGTGCAGGCTGGGCTGAGGGACAACCCCCCGTGCATGAAATTCAAGTTTGTGATAAAAACAAAACAAAAAGAACCTACTCACAGCAGCTACCAACATGCATACGAGAGCTCCCCTTTGTGCATTTGGTATTAACAGGCTCTCTAGTTTTATTTTATCTTATATGTTTTTTAAATCTATATTTTATTGATTTTTTACAGAGAGGAAGGGAGAGGGACAGAGAGTTAGAAACATCGATGAGAGAGAAACATCGATCAGCTGCCTCCTGTACACCTCCTATTGGGGATGTGCCCGCAACCAAGGTACATGCCCTTGATCAGAATCGAACCTGGGACCCTTGAGTCTGCAGGCCGACGCTCTATCCACTGAGCCAAACCGGTTAGGGCAGGCTCTCTAGTTTTAGACAGTCCAATGACTATGTTGTATCCCATTGTGTTTTGTTATTGTAAACGTTAATTATAGAAAAGTTTTAGCCCTAACTGGTTTGGCTCAGTGGATAGAGCGTCGGCCTGCGGACTGAAAGGTCCCAGGTTCGATTCCGGTCAAGGGCATGTACCATGGTTGCGGGCACATCCCCCGTAGGAGGTGTGCAGGAGGCAGCTGTTCGATGTTTCTCTCTCATCGATGTTTCTAACTCTCTATCCTTCTCCCTTCCTCTCTGTAAAAAAATCAATAAAATATATATTTTTTTAAAAAGAAAAGTTTTAAATTTACAGAAATATTGAGAAGATAGTACAGAATTCCCTTACATCCTTCACTACTTTCTTATTAATATATTAATTAGTATCTTACATTTGTTACAATTAATGAACTAATATTGATACCTTATTGTTAACCAAGAGTCCAAAATTCATTCAGATGTTTTTAGTATTATAAATTATATATATATTATTTAAGTATATGGGTGTGTGTGTGTATATATATATATATATATATATATATATATATATATACACTAGTAGCCCGTTTGCACGAAGATTCGTGCAATAGACCTTCATTCACCTGGCTGCCTGCACCAGTTTTCTGCCGGCACCAGGGACCCAGGCCTTGGCTGTGGCCACCGCCTTCTGCCTTTTTCAGGGTCGGGGCTTGGCCCCGGGCGGTGGCCTTGGGCTCCGCGGCACCCAACATCCTTGCTAAGGATTGCAGGAGCCGACCCCCAGTGGTTTCCTGCGATCCGTGCAGGCTCCCCGCTGGTGCCCAAGGTCCGGAAAGCCTCGGCCCCTGGGACCCCCGGGAGGGGCGGGAGGGGCCGGGCCACGGCCCCCCAGGTGGCCCATAGACCCCCGGACCCCCGGGAGGGGCGGAAGGGGCAGGACCACGCCCTCCCAGGTGGACGATCAACCCCGGGACCCCCGGGAGGGGCGGGAGGGGCTGGACACGCCCCCCCCCGAGTGGCCAATCGCCCCCCGGGACCCTCAGGAGGGGCGGGAGGGGCAGGGCCATGCCCTCCCAGGTGGACGATCAACCCCGGGACCCCCGGGAGGGGCGGGAGGGGCGGGAGGGGCCCGGCCACGCCCCCCCTGGGGTGCCGATCGCCCCAGGCACCCCCGGGAGTGCCCCCCCGGGGTGCCGATGGGCCCAGCCATGCCCCCGTGGTGCCGATTGCCCCAGGCACCCCGGGGAGCAGCGGCATGGGCCCGGCCACGCCCCCCAGGGTGCCTATGGGCCCGGCCACGTCCCCCGGGGTGCCGATCGCCCCAGGCACCCCCGGGAGCGGCGGCATGGGCCCGGCCATGCCCCCCCCCCGTGCCGATGGGCCCGGCCATGCCCCCCGGGGTGCCGATCGCCCCAGGCACCCCTGGGAGCGGCGGCCTGGGCCCGGCCACGCCCCCCCGGGGTGCCGATTGCCCCAGGCACCCCCGGGAGTGGCAGCATTGGCCCGGCCACTTGGCACCGCCATCTTGAACTTCTCAACATTGGATATGCCACCCGGAGTCCCACCCCCAGCCTCCTGCCGACCCAATCGTGGGCATAGCGGAGGTGCGGTCAATTTGCATGTTTCTCTATTATAAGGTAAGATATATATATATATATCTATATATATCTATATATATATATAGATAGATAGATAGATAGATATATAGATATATAGATATATATATGTATAATTTGTGTAATTGGTACAAAACATATTAGTTTTAGGTGTTCAAAAAGTGACTCAACATTTATATACCTTACAATGTGATCACCCTATTAATCCTAGTTGTCATCTGTAGCCTTGCAAACTTATCACAATCTTATCTATATATATAATCTATACTAATAAAAGGGTAATATGCTAATTAGACTGGGAGACCTTCCAGGAGACCTTTTGGAAGTCCTTCCAGACAAAGCCATGGAAGCAGGGCCAAGGCAGAGGTGGTTAGGGGCGATCAGGCCAGGAGGGGAGGGCAGTTGGAAGTGATCAGGCCAGCAGGGGTGGGGGGAGTTGGGGGTGAGAAGGCCGGCTGGGGGGGCGCAGTTAGGGGTGAGCAGGTCAGCAGGCAGAATGGTTAGGGGCGATCAGGCAGACAGCCAGGTGAGCAGTTAGGAGCCAGTGATCCCAGATTGCGAGAGGGATGTCCGACTGCCAGTTTAGGCCTGATCCCCAGGAGGGTGCAGGCTGGGCTGAGGGACACCCACCCCCACTGTGCATGAATTTCATGCACCGGGCCACTAGCATATATATAAAAGCCTAATATGCAAATTGTCCCCTTGGAAGTTTGACTGGGAGACTGGGAGTTTGATCACTCGCTATGACGTGCACTGACCACCAGAGGGAAGTGCAGAATGAAGGAAGGCCCTGGCCAGCAGCCAGAAGGCCCCAATTGGCCCTGATCATCTGCCAGACCTAGGGACCCTACTGGTGCTTGAATTTCATTCACCAGGCCTCTAGTCTATCCTACCTAATAAAAGAGTAATATGCAAATTGACCCTAACTCCACTACACCCACAAGCCATGCCCACAAGTCACACCCACCAGCCAATCAGGAGCAGATATGCAAATAAACCCAACCAAGATGGCTACAGCCACAGAGAGCAAGGTTTCCCAGGCAACAGAGGAAGCCAAGCTCTCCGCCTGCCCTTGCAGGCCTAAGCCTCCACTCAAGCTACACATTTTCAATTATAGAAGGTAAACAAATCCAAACAGAAATGGTGGCAGCAACGGAGCTGGAGAGAGCAGGCCAGGGTTGCCCCAGGCAATGGAGAAAGTCAAGCTTTCCACCTGCCCTGGCTGGCCTAGGCCTCCACTCCAGGCTACAAAGTTTCAATTGTAGAAGGTAAATAAATTCCAGATACCAGGGCCTCTGCTTGGGTTGCCAGGGGGCGTGGCTGGCCTGCAAACCACCACAGGCCCCTTGCTCAGGCCGCCCCATGCCCCAAGGGAACCCCCACCCTGATCCAGGACACCATTCAGGGCAAACCAGATGGCCCCCACCCCTGCACCAGGCCTCTATCCTATCTAATAAAAGAGTAATATGCAGATTGACCATCACTCCAACAAACAAGATGGCTGCCCCCATGTGGTCAAAGATCCTGCCCCCATGTGGACACAAGATGGCCACCACAAGATGGCCAGCAGGGGAGGGCAGTTGGGAGGCACCAGGCCTGCAAGGGAGGGCAGTTGAGAGGGACCAGGCCTGCCAGGGAGGGCAGTTGGAGGTGATCAACCCTGCAGGGGAGGGCAGTTAGGGGTGACCAGGCTGGCAGAGGAGGGAAGTTGGGGGCAAACAGGCTGGCAGGGGAGCAGTTAGGCATCAACCAGGCTGGCAGTGGAGTGGTTAGGGGCAATCAGGAAGGTAGGCAGGCGAGCAGTTGGGAGCCAGCAGTCCTGGATTGTGAGAGGGATGTCCGACTGCCCGTTTAGGCCGATCCCACCAGGATCGGGCCTAAACGGGCAGTCAGACATCCCTCAAGGGGTCACAGATTGGAGAGGGTACAGTCTGGGCTGAGGGACACCCCCCTCTGTGCACGAAATTCATGCCTCTAGTCCTACCTAATAAAATAGTAATATGCAAATTGACCGTACCTTTGCTATGCCAAGCCACGCCCACCAGCCAAAGCCACGCCCACCAACCAATCAGGACGAGTATGCAAATTACCCAACAAAGATGGCGGTTAATTTGCATATGCTGAGGGAGGGAGGAGTGAAGACTGAAGACAACTTAGAAGGAAGAGGGAGGAAAAGCTGAAAGCAAGGTGGCTGCCAGAGGGAAAGCCTGGGCAGGGCAGAGTGGGGCGGGCGGCAGCGGCGTGCGGGTGCAGGTGCGACGGCCGCAACAGCGGCAGCAGCGGCAGCTCACACGGCCGCAGTGGCCGCTTGCAGGATTCTTCCTGCAAATGGGCTACTAGTATATATATAAAAGCCTAAGCAACCATTTGACCGTTTGGTCGCTATGACATGCACTGACCATCAGGGGGCAGGTGCTCAAAGCAGGAGCTGCCCCTGGTGGTCAGTGTGCTCCCACAGCTGACTGATGGGCACCAGATGCTAGGCTCATGGCTGGAGAGCACAGCTGCTGCAGCTTGAGCCTCTCCCATGGAACCCTCCCCCTGTGTGCCCCTCCCCCATCGGGACCCGGACCTGGATTGGGATCGGCATTGGGAGAGACAGGGTGTGAGCTCGCGGCTGCTTCTCAGTCATGGGCGCACCAATATCGCACTAGGACGAGCGCGCAGAGACTACCGGGGAGCGGCAGCGAGCCTACCGAGTGGCAGCAGGCGCAGCAGGGCCTGGATGAGTGGGAGCGCCACGCCGGGGCTCGGGCTCCTCCCGGGACGCCTGCTGCTTTGCGCACTACTACATCCCTCAGGGGATGTTGGACTGCCAGTTTCAGCCAATCCCCACAGGCCATGCTGAGGGACCCCACCAGTGCATGAATCCGTGCACTGGGCCTCTAGTTGATTATATTCCCCTTCACCCTTTTCACCTATTCCCCAACCACCTCCTCTCTAGCAACCATCAATTTGACCTCTGTTTCTGAGTCTGTTTTTGTTTTGTTTTGTTTGTTCATCTGTTTTGTTGTTGTTGTTAATCCCCACCTGAGGCTATATATATATATATTTTAAATATTGTTATTGAGTTCAGAGAGGAAGGGAGAGGGAGAGAGAGATAGAAGTATCAATAATGAAAGAGAATCATTGATCAGCTGCATCCTGCACGCCCCCTACTGGGAATTGTACCTGCAACTCGAGCATGTGCCCTTGCCTGGAATCAAACCCGGGACCCTTCAGTCTGTGGGCTGACGCTTTACCCACTGAGCCAAATAGGCTAGGGCTGTTTTTAGTATTTTTTTCAAATATTTTTTATTGATTTTTACAGAGAGAGGAGGGGAGAGAGAGAGAGAGACACAGTTGTGAGAGTGTTATCAGGCCAACAACTGGAACATGTGCTCTGACCAGGAATCGATTGGCAACCTCTCGGTACACAGGGCAACGGCCAACCCACTGAGCACACGGGCCAGCGCTGGCATTGCTTTAGATTCCACAAAAACCCATTTGGCATTTGTCTTTCTCTGTCTGACTTACTTCACTTAGCATAACATCCTCTAGGTCCATCCATGTTGTCACAAATTGCAAAATTTCAATTTTTAAAAATATATTTTTATGATTTCATAGAGGAAAGGGGAGGGAGAGGGGGAGAGAGAGAGAAGCATCAATGATGAGAAGAAGTCACTGATCTGCTGCCTCCCACACGCCCCCCACCAGGGATTGAGCCCACAACCCGGGCATGTGACCTTGACCAGAATTGAACCTGGGGCCCTTCAGTCTGCAGGCCGTTGCTCTATCCACTGAGCCAAACCAGCTAGGGCAAGATTTCATTCTTTTTATTTTAATATTTCATTGTCTATATGTATCACATCTTTATCTGTTCTTCTATGTATACGATAAACCTAGGGGTGCATATATTTTTTCAAATTAGTGTTTTTGTTTTCGCTGTATAAATATCCAGAAGTAGAATTGCTGGGTCATATGGCAGATTGATTTTTAGTTTTTTGAATAATCTCTATACTGCTTTCCTCAGTGGCTATACCAATTTGCAGTCCCACCAAAAGTCCATAAGGATTCCTTTTCTTCACACCCTCAGCAATACTTGTCTTTTTAAAAAATATATTTTTATTGCCCGAGCTGGTTTGGCTCAGTGAATAGAGCGTCAGCCTGTGGACTGAAGGGTCCCAGGTTCGATTCCAGTCAAGGGCACATACCTGGGTTGCGGGCTTGATCCCCAGTGAGGGGTGTGCGGGAGGCAGCCAATCAATGATTCACTCTCATCATGGATGTATCTCTCTCTCTCTCCCTCTCCCTTCCTCTCTGAACTCAATAAAAATAAAATCAATGATGAGAGAGAATTACTGCATATATTTTTTCTAGGAATATATCCTAAGAATCCTGAAACACCACTCAGAAAGAATGTATGTACCCCTATGTTCATAGCAGCACAAGTTACAATAGCTAAGATCTGGGAACAGCCCACGTGCCCATCAGCAGATGAGTGGGTAAAAAGCCGTGGTACATTTACGCCATGGAGTACTATGCAGCAGTGAAAAAGAAGGATCTCTTACCCTGTGAGACAGCATGCTCGTGACCCATCTTCCCCACCACGCAGCCCTGCACCGGCTGCTCAGGAGCATAATTTATACCACCTTAGACAAAAGAGGCTTCTTGCCAAAATAGTGACCTCAGTCTTTTGGGTGATAGAAGGGCACCCCTGCGCAGCGCATAGATTGTTGCATCCTTGCCTTTGCACCTGCATATGGCAAATTAGCCTTAAACACCCTGATGAGGATTCCCACCCTCAGAGTGGCCGTGACATCCCGCATACTCTGGACAGGGCCCCCACAGCCAGGTGTGAGGTGATACCTCATTGTCATTTTAATTTGCATCTCTCTGAGGATCAGTGACTGAGCATTTTTTCACATGTCTCTTGGCCTTCTGTATGTCTGCTTTGGAGAAGTGTCTATTTAAGTCCCTTGCCCATTTTTAAATTGGACTGTTTGTCTTTTGTTAAGTTGTATGAGTTCCTTATAAGTTCTGGATACTAAACCTTTATCAGACGTATCATTGCCATGCAGTGGGCTCCCTTTTTGTTTTGTTGATGGTTTCTTTTGCTGTGCAGAAGCTTTTTTGTATGTGTGTGTGCAGAAGCTTTTTATTTGGATGTGATTCCTCCAACTTTGTTCTTTATTTTCTCCTTAGTTTCCTTTGCCCCAAGATATGTATCCGTAAACATATTGCCACAAGACATGTCTGAGATTTTGCTGCCTGTGGTTTCTTCTAGGATTTTTATGGTTTCATGACTTACATTTCATTCTTTTACCCATTTTGCGTTTATTCTTGGGTATGGTGTAAGTTGGTTGTCTAGTTTCACTTTTTTGCATGTATCTGTCCAATTTTCCCAGCACCATTTGTTGAAGAGACTGTCTCAACTCCATTATATGTTCTTGTCCCCTTTGTCAAATATTAATTGAGTGTAATGGCTTGGGTCAATTTCTGGGGTCTCTGTTCTGTTCCATTGGTCTATATGCCTATTCTTGTGTCAATGCCAGGCAGTTTTGATTATGGGGCTTTGTAGTATAACTTGGTATCTGGTATTGTGATTCCTCCAACTTTGTTCTTTCTCAAGATTGCTGCAGCTATTCAGAGTCTTTTTGGTTCCATATAAATTTTGGGAGTATTTGTTCTTGATCTGTGAAATATGTTGTTGGTATTTTAATAGGAATTGCATTGAATCTATAGATTGCTTTATGTAGTATGAACATTTTAATGATGTTAATTCTACCATTGAACACGGTATATTCTTCTATTTGTTTCTATCTTTCTCTATCTCTTTTTTCAATGTCCTGTAGTTTTCCGAGTACAAGTCTTTTACCTCCTTGATTCAGTTTATTCCTAAGTATCTACATTGTTTTTTTGCAATGGCAAATGGGATTGTTTGTTTAGTTTCTCTTTCTGGGAATTCATTATTGGTGTATCAAAAAGCCATTGATTTTTGGGTGTTAATTTGGCATCCTGCTACAATGCCAAATTAATTTATTAAATCTAGTAGTTTTTTTGTGGAGTCTTTAGGGTTTTCTATGTACAATATCATGTCATCTGTGAATAATGAGTTTTACTTCCTCCTTTCCAATTTGGATGCCTTTTATTTCTTTTTCTTGACTGATTGCCGTGACTAGGACTTCCAGTACTGTGCTGAATAAGAGTGGTGAGAGTGGACATCCCTGTCTTGTTCCTGTTCTTAGGGGAAATGGTTTTAGTTTTTGCCCATAGAGTATGATGTTCGCTGTAGGTTTGTCATATATGGCCTTTATCATGTTGATATATGCTCCCTCTATTCCCACATTTCTGAGAGTTTTTATCAAAAATGCGTATTGTACCCCACTGGTGTGGTCCAATGGTTGAGCGTCGACCTATGAACCAGGAGGTTATGGTTCCATTCTCTGTCAGGGCACATGCCCAGGTTGAGGTCTTGATCCACAGTAGGGGGCATGTAGGAGACAGCTGGTCAATGATTCTCTCTCATCACTGATGTTTCTCTCTCTCTCTCCCTCTCCCTTCCTCTCTAAAATTAATACAAAAATATTTTTTAAAAAATGGGTGTTGGGGCCTGAAAATTATTTTGGAAGGAAATAAAGAGAGGTTTTCTTCAAATATCGTAGGGATTGTAAAAAAAAAAAAAATGGGTGTTGGATTTTGTCAAATGCTTTTTCTGCATCTATTGATGTGATCATGTGATTTTTGTCTTTCAATTTGCTTATGTGATGTATCACCTTTATTGATTTATGAATATTGTACCAACCTGGAAAAAATCCCACTTGGTCATGGTGTATGGTCTTTTTACTATATTGCTGGATCCGATTTGCTAACATTTTGTTGAGAATTTTAGCATTATGCTCATCAGGGATATTGACCTTAATTCTCTTTCTTTATACTGTTTTTATCACTATATAGTGTTTTGGAATTAGGATAATACTGGCCTCATAAAGAGAGCTTGGAAATATTCCTTCCTTTTGGATGTTTTGGAATAGTTTGAGAAGGATAGGTGTTAGTTCTTTGAATGTTTGGTAAAACTCCCCTGGGAAGCTGTCTGGACCTGGGCTTTTTTTTGCTGGAAGTTTTAATTTTAATTTTTATTTATTACTCCTTCTATTTCCTCAGTTGTTATTGGCCTATTCAGGTTTTCTGGTTCTTCCTGATTCAATTTTGGGAGATTATATTTTTCTAGCAATTTGTCCATTTCTTCTTTTTCTTAAATTACTTTATTGATTAAGGTATCACATATTTGTTCTCATCCCCCCCCATTCCCACCCCAAACCCCTCCCCACGCATGCGCCCCCCGCCCCCGCTGTTGTCCGTGATCAGTGGTCTTTTTTAAAAAAAATATTTTTTATTGATTTTTTAAAGAGAGGAAGGGAGAGGGATAGAGAGTTAGAAACATCGATCAGCTGCCTCCTGCACACCTTCTACTGGGGATGTGCCCACAACCAAGGTACATGCCCTTGACTGGAATCGAACCTGGGACCTTTCAGTCCGCAGGCTGACGCTCTATCCACTGAGCAAAACCGCCTAGGGCTAGGAATTTGTCCATTTCATCCACATTGTCCAGCATGTTGGCATATAGTTATTCATAGTATTTTCTTACAATCCTTTGTATTTCTGTGGTGTCAGTGGTTAATTCGCCACTTTTGTTACTAATTTTATTTATTTGGATCCTCTCTCTTTTTTTCTTGATGAGTCTGGCTAACAGTTCATCAATCTTGTTTATCCTTTCAAAGAACCAGCTCTTGGTGTCATTGATCTTTTGTATTTTTTTTTAGTCTCTTTGTCATTTATTTCTGCTCTAGTCTTTATTATTTCCATCCTTCTACTTTGGGATTTTCTTGTTGTTCTCTTTCTAATTCTTTAAGTTGTAGGGTTAAATTGCTTATTATTAATTCTTCTTATTTTTTGAGATAGGCCGTTAGTGCTATGAACTTTCATCTCAGGACTGCTTTTGCTGTGTCCCAGAGATTTTGGGTTGTTGTGTGCTCATTTTCATTTGTTTCCAGAAAGTTTTTTATTTCTTTCTTGATCTCATTGGTAACCCATTTATTGTATAATAACATGCTATTTAAATTCCATGTGTTTGAATAAATTTTTGTTTGTTTTTTTACTGTATGTAGACAGTGGACTCTATTTTATAAAGTTATTTTCCTTGGGGTAGTTTATGATTCTGAATCCACTCTATATACAATATGGAATGGAGCGATGAATTAGTAAGTGGCAGATGGCTCTGGCCAGGTAGCTCAATTGGTTAGAAGGTCATCCCGATACATCAAGGTTGCGGGTTTGAACCCCAGTCGAGGAGAGGTTATAGTATCCATGTGATAATGGATCAGGCTGGAGACAACAGTATAAATTCATCTTTAGCGTAACATGGGCAGTTCCACATAGAGATCTTTATAATTAGGTTTGTATACATAGGTTGGAATACCTCTATAAACTTCCTGACATGGTCACCTGAGCACATTTAGCTCCCACATGATGTAATTTAATATATATATATATATATATATATATATATATATATATATATATATATTATTGATTTCAAAGAGAAAGCGAGAGGGAGAGAGAAATAGAAAAATCAATGATGAGAGAGAATCACTGATTGGCTGCCTCCCACATCCCCCCCCCCCACTGGGGACTGAGCCCACACCCAGGGCATGTGCCCCTGACCAGAATCAAACCCGGGACCCTCCAGTCTGCAAGCTGATGCTCTATCCACTGAACCACACCAGCCAGGGCATGATGTAAGTTTTTAACACCATTCTGTACTAAAGGAACCAGGGCCCTCTGAAGAAATGACTGATTAAAGACTTGGCTGTTACTTTCATTTGGCTTGTTGACTTCACAACTACTCCAACACATGAGCTCTGCTGAGCTGCTGCCAAGGGAGGGTTCTCCCCCTCTGCTGGAGGAACAGTCCTCAGAACGGCCATAAAAAACAGGTGTTGATAACATTTAAAAAATATATTTTTTATTGATTTCAGAGAGGAAGGGAGAGGGAGAGAGAGATAGAAACATGAATGATGAGAGAGAATCACTAATCAGCTGCCTCCTGCATGCCTCCTACTGGAGACTGAGCCCACAACCCAGGCATTCGCCCCTGACCAGAATCAAACCCGGGACCCTTCAGTCTGCAGGCTGAAGCTCTATCCACTGAGCCAAACCAACTAGGGCAGTGATGGGCAACCTTTTGAGCTTGGTGTGTCAAACTTCGCCAAAAAACTGAGCATAACTCAGGTAGTGTGTCACTTTGAGGAAAAAACTAAATCCAAGAATCTAGTCGCAAATGTTTCATCCTCAGGAGCAGCAAATGTTTCATCCTCGGCATGCGGCCACGTGTCATCAGGAATGGCTACGCGTGTCAGTGCTGACACGCGTGTCATAGGTTCGCCATCACTGAACTAGGGCATGGATAACATTTGCTAAGCAAATGTCCTAATTTATTAAAAACCCACATTTATATTACATTTTACAATATATTTTTACAGCCGAAACCGGTTTGGCTTAGTGGATAGAGCGTCGGCCTGCGGACTCAAGGGTCCCGGGTTTGATTCTGGTCAAGGGCATGTACCTTGGTTGCGGGCACATCCCCAGTAAGGGGTGTGCAAGAGGCAGCTGATCGATGTTTCTCTCTCATCGATGTTTCTAACTCTCTATCCCTCTCTCTTCCTCTCTGTAAAAAATCAATAAAATATATATATTTTAAAATATATATATATTTTTACACCTGCCCTACAAGGAATGCTAAGAGAGAGTCTCACCAAGAGAAATGAAGGATACCACTAGAAGGATACTGAAATCCACATTTATCCAGCTCTCTTGGTCCCTTCCCTAAGCCAACAAAAGAAGGGGTACTAAGGGAGCTCTATTCAAAATGGAGGGTTCGCCATCCAAGCATTAGGGTTACTCTGGGTACCACCAGGTCCCTTGTCCGGTGCACAGGAGGTGGGTTTAATAAAAACCCCTCTGGGTACCAGCCTGGAGCACCTGGACCCTGTCCAGAGCCTTTATCGCCATCCCAGGTGAGGGCCCTGCCAGCACCATGGACATACTGACCCACAGCCTGAGTTCCAGTTGGAGGCCCTGCCTGCGTGACTTACTGCCTCAGGTTGTTGGTGTTGTTAATCCTCACCCATTGATTTTTAAGGAGAGTGGGAGAGAAAGGGAAAGACAGAGAGAAACATCGATGTGAGAGAAACACATTGATTGGTTGCCTCCTATATGTTCCCTGACCAGGGGGAGGAGCCTGCAACCAAGGTACATGCCTTTGACCGGAATCGAACCCGGGACCTTTTGGTCTGCAGGCCAACACTCTATCTACTGAGCCAAACCCACTAGGACTCTGCCATTATTTCTTCAAAGACATTCTCTATCCCTTGCTCACTTTCTTCTCCTTCTGGCACTCCAATTATGTGAATATTGTTATGTTTCATATTGTCCCACAGATTCCTTATGCTGTCCTCCTAGTTTTTAATTGATTTTTCTTTTTGGTTCTCGATTGATTTTTTTCTACACTGTCTTCTAATTTACTCATCTGATCCTCAGCTTCCCCTAATCTACTGTGTATTCCTTCCAGTGTGTTCTTTTTTTAAAAAAATTTCTTTATTGATTAAGGTGTCACATATTTGTCCTCATCCCCCCATTCCCATCCCACACCCCTCCCCACGGATGCCCCAACCCCCTGTTGAACTTAAGCATTGGTTAGGCTCATATGCATGCACACAAGTCCTTTGGTTGATCTCTCCCCCCTCCCCCCACCCTCCCCTATCCTCCCTCTGAGGCCCGATAGTCCGATCGATGCCTCCTTGTTTCTGGTTCTGTTCTTGTTCATCAGTCTGTGTTGTTCATCCTTTCCCCTAGATGAGCGAAATCATATGTCACTAGAGATATACTTATAAGAATTGAATGTGCGACGAGCAATAATAGTTATGCTGACAGGCAAATGAATCAGTCTGTAGTGAGTTTCTTTCTGGTCCAACAGTTCTTTTGAGACCCAATATCAATGTCCACCAGTTCCTTATGAGTACATGTCGGCACTGACCCCTCAGCTCTGGATGGTGGACAAATGGTGGTAATGCAGGTCCGACTCCCTCTGGTTTGATCTCGGCCGGATCCAGGGGCATGGCTTCACCCGGATCCAGGGGCCCACGGCCTCACCCGGACCCGGGATCCAGCCTCACCCGGATCTAGGGGCACACGGCCTCGCCCAGACCCAGGATTCAGCTTCATCTGGACCCAGGGGCGCATGGCCTCACCCGGACCCAGGGGCGCATGGCCTCTCCCAGACCCAGGGTCGCATGGCCTCACCCGGATCCAGGGGCCCACGGCCTCACCCGGACCCGGGACCCAGGCTCACCCGGATCCAGGGGCCCACGGCCTCACCCGGACCCGGGGCCAGACTCACCCGGATCCAGGGGCCCACGGCCTCACCCGGACCCGGGACCCAGGCTCGCACGGATCCAGGGGCCCACGGCCTCATCCGGACCCGGGGCCAGGCTCACCCGGATCCAGGGGCCCACGGCCTCACCCGGACCCGGGGCCAGGCTCACCCGGATCCAGGGGCCCACGGCCTCACCCGGACCCGGGGCCAGGTTCACCCGGATCCAGGGGCCCACGGCCTCACCCGGACGCGGGGCCAGGCTCACCCGGATCCAGGGGCCCACGGCCTCACCCGGACCCGGGACCCAGGCTCACCCGCATCCAGGGGCCCACGGCCTCACCCGGACCCGGGGCCAGGCTCACCCGGATCCAGGGGCCCACGGCCTCACCCGGACCCGGGGCCAGGCTCACCCGGATCCAGGGGCCCACGGCCTCACCCGGACCCGGGGCCAGGCTCACCCGGATCCAGGGGCCCACGGCCTCACCCGGACCCGGGACCCAGGCTCACCCGGATCCAGGGGCCCACGGCCTCACCCGGACCCAGGGATGTTATCCACCTTGATTGGCCATAGGCCAGTGGTTGCCAACTGGTGGTCCATGAGGTCCGAAAGGTTGGTGACCACTGCCTTAGGCTATGGGCCACGGGATGGGCCAAGAGTTCTTCCAACAGTGTGTGGCAACTGCATTTCCCCCAGGCCAAAATACCTGGATAGCCACGGTCAATCAGAGAAATTTGTTCTCCGCAGCATGAGGGAATGACTCAGCACAGAAAACCAAGCTCCAATCCCAGAGCTCCTAACCCTGAACTCTCCTCACATAGTTCTAGTTTGGCCCTGGGAGCAGGTCAGTGTAGCTTCCACTTACTCTGCTGCCATTTTTAATTTCAACACCTGTCTTTGGTTGACTTTTTTATAATGGCCATTCTCACTAGTGTAAGATGGTATCTCATGATTTTGATTTGCATTTCCCTGATTATTAGTGAATGTTGAACATCTTTTTTAAAAATCTTTTTTAAAAATTGATTTGAGCTCTAGCCAGTTTGGCTCAGTGGATAAAGTGTCAGCCTGTGGACTGAAGGGTCCCGGGGTTGATTCTGGTCAAGGGCACGTACCTTGGTTGCAGGCTCTGAGCCTTGGTCAGGGGCATGTGGGAGGCAACCAATCCATGTGTCTCTCTCACATCAGTGTTTCTCTTTCTCTCTCCCTCTCTTTTCCACTATCTCTAAAAATCAATGGAAAAAAAATCAGGTGAAGGTTAAAAATAAATTTGATGAGAGAGAGAGAGAGAGAGAGAGAGAGAGAGAGAGAGAGAGAGAGAGGGAGAGAGAAACATCAATGTGAGAGAGAAACATTAATTGGTTGCCTTCCATATGCGCCCCAACTGGGGATCAAACCTGCAACCTATATATGTGCCCTGACTGGGAATTGATCCCACTACATCTTGGTGTACAGAATGATGCTCCAACTAACTGAGACACACTAGGGCTGAACATCTTTTTTTGTTGTTGTTAATCCTCACCCAAGGATATTTTTCCATTTATTTTTTAAGAGAGAGAGTGGATGGGAGGGGGAGAGAAAGAGAGACAGAAATATCAATGTGCTAGACGATTGGTTGCCTTCTGCACACCAGGACCAGGGCCAGGACCGAGCTTGCAACCAAGGTACGTGCCCTTGACTGGAATCAAACCCGGGACCTTCAGTCCATGGACCAATGCTCTATCCACTGAGCAGAACCAGTCAGGGCTGAACATCTTTCTATATGACTGTTGGCCATTTGTATATCTCCTTTGGAGAAATGTCTCTTCACGTCCTCTGCCCATTTTTTGGTCATATTTTTTCTTACACCTTATTCAAAAATAGACTCCAAATGGATCGAACACTTAAATGTAAGACCTGAAACCATAAAACTCCTGGAAGAAAACAGGTAATAAACTATTTGACATCAGTCTTAGTAATATCTTTTTTGATATGTCCTCTTGAGTAAAAGAAAAAAAAAGGAGACTTCATCAAACTGAAAGTGAAGGAAACATGAATTGAAAAGACAATCTACTAAATGGGAGAATATATTCTTAAATGATATATCCAATAAGATTTTTTAAAATTTCTTTATTGATTAAGGTATCACATATTTGTCCTCATCCCCCCATTCCCATCCCACACCCCTCCCCACACATGCCCCCACCCCCCTGTTGTCCTTAACTGCTGGTTAGGCTCATATGCTTGCACACAAGTCCTTTGGTTGATCTCTCCCCTTTACCCCCACCCTCCCCTACCCTCCCTCTGAGGCCCGACAGTCTGATCCATGCCTCCTTGTTTCTGGGTCTGTTCTTGTTCATCAGTCTATGTTGTTCATTATTTCCACTAGATGAGTGAGATCATGTGCTATTAGAAATACACTTATAAGAACCGAAAATGAGACAAGCAATAATGGTTATGGTGACAGGAAATGAATCAGTCTGTAGTGAGTTTCTTTCTGGGCCAACAATTCTTTTGAGACCCGATTTCAATGTCCAACAGTTCCTTATGTGTACATGTCAGCACTGACATTACAGTTCTGGATGGTGGACAAATGGTGGCAATGCAGGTCTGACTCCCTCTGGTTTGGTCCTGGGCAACCTGCAGTGATGCACAGCTGCTAACTGCTAGTATGGGAAGACCACGTCAGCGTCTTCCATCTCTGGACTGCTTCTCTTCTGTCTTCATGGCTGGAGTAGTCCTGTCGATTCCTCTCAATTGCTGGAATCCACATGGTCTCGGAGTTGTTTTCTGAAAATATACAAACATATTCTCGACCAAAAGTTAATAAAGGAATATTTTCTATAAATTTGACTTGGGATCCTATTTCATTTTTTGCCCAAATGATTTTCCTCTGGCTTGTTTTGACACCTTGTGTGTTTTTCATGGGTGTCTTGCTCCAATAAGATTTTGATCTCCAAAATATATCAGAAATTCATACAAAGCCTGGCCAGCTTGTCTCAGTGGTTGAGCACCAACCTATGATCCAGGAGATCACGGTTCGATTCCCCGTCAGGGCACATGCCCGGGTTGCAAGCTTGATCCCCAGTGTGGGGCACAGGAGGCAGCCAATCAATGATTCTCTCTCATCATTGATGTTTCTCTCTCTCTCTCCCTCTTTCTTCATCTCTGAAATAAATTAAAAAATATATTTTTTTAAAAAAAATTCATTCAACTCAATAATAAAAACTTTTCCTTAGTTTGAACTGTCTTTTTCTGTTCTTTTTTTAAAAAAATATATTTTATTGATTTTTTACAGAGAGGAAGAGAGAGGGATAGAGAGTTAGAAACATCGATGGTAGAGAAACATCAATCAGCTGCCTCTTGCACACCTCCTACTGGGGATGTGCCTGCAATCAAGGTACATGCCCTTGACTGGAATCGAACCTGGGACCTTTCAGTCCGCAGGCCGACGCTCTATCCACTGAGCCAAACCGGTTTCGGCTCTTTTTCTGTTCTTGAATAGCATGTTCTATTTACTTACCGTTTCCTTTGGCTCTTCTTGGTTGTAACATAATCTCAGATTTTCATCATTGTTGTTTTTTCTTGTTCTTGACAGTTTTGAGGAGCAAAAATTAGGTATTTTGGAAAATGCCCCTCTGTTAGAAATATTATGATGTTCTATCATGATAATACTCATTGCCAAACTCTCCTATGTTTTTTAAAAAAATATATTTTATTGACTTAATTATTGCAGCTTCATACTGAATCCTGAGGTCAGATAGTGTTAGTCCATAACATTTTTCTTCTCTTTTAGTATCATAATGGCTCTTGTGGGTCTTTTACCTTCTCATTCAAACTTTAGAATCAGTTTGTTGATTTTACAAAATACTGTTGGAATTTTTATTGTGGTCATGTTGATCAAGTTGAGAAGAATTGACATCTTAACATATTGGTTCTTCCAACCTGTGAACATGGAGCAGCCCTCTACTTATTTGGATATTGTTGTTTTATCAGGGTTTTGTAGTTTTCTATATAAGAACCGAGGACATATTGTGTTAGATTTATACCTAAGTATTCCATTTTTTATGCCTTTGTAACTAGTATTGTGTTTTTCATTTCAAATTCTAATTTCTCTTTGCTGGTATTAGGAGAGCAATTAAATTTGTATATTAACCTTATGTGATCTTGCTATAATCACTTATTGGTTCCAGATTATTTTTGTCAACTATTTAAATCTTCTATGTAGAAAATCATGTAATCTTTAACAAAAACAGTTTTCTTCTTTTCAAACTATATGTATGTTCTTTCTTTCTTTTTTTAAAAAAATATATTTTATTGATTTTTTACAGAGAGGAAGAGAGAGAGATAGAGAGTCAGAAACATCGATGTGAGAGAAACATCGATCAGCCGCCTCCTGCACAGATGTGCCCGCAACCAAGGTACATGCCCCTGACCGGAATCGAACCTGGGACCCTTCAGTCCGCAGGCCAACGCTCTATCCACTGAGCCAAACCGGTTTCGGCTATATATGTTCTTTCTTTAAAAAACTTTTTTTTAGTTAATCCTCACCCAAGGATATTTTTCCATTGATATTTAGAGAGAGTGGAAGGGAGGGGGAGAGACAGAGAGAGAAACATGTAAGAGAGACACATCAACTGATTGCCTCCCACACACCGGAATCTAACCAGGACCCTTCAATCAGTGGGTTGACACTCTATTCACTGAGCCAAACAGGCGAGGGCTATATTTTCCTAATTTACCAGCTAGGACTTTCGTATAATGTTAAATAACAGTGGAGAGAGATACATCCTTACTTTACTCTTGATATTATGGGGAAAGCATCTAGTATTTCAACATTAGGTATGTTAGTTGTAAGGATTTTTAAAAAGTATATTTTTTTATTGATTTCAGAGAGGAAGAGGGAGAGATAGAAACATCAATGATAAGAGAGAATCATTGATCGACTGCCTCCTGCATGCCCCACACTGGGGATTGAGCCTGCAACCTGGGAATATATCCTGACTGGGATATGAACCATGCTTTCCTGGTTCATAGGTCAATGCTCAACCACTGAACCACCTGGTCAGCGTTTTTTTAAAAAAAAACATATCTTTATCAAATTGAGTTCCCCTCTATTTCTAGCTTCCTAAGAGTATTATCTCACCTAATGTCCATTTTATGTTTACTGTGAAGGTATTTTTTGCAGTTTACTTTCTATTAGGTATATTACCCTGTAAGCCATTTTTTTTCTGCTCAGGGATGCTATAACAAAGTACAATAAGCTGGGTGACTTAAGCAATACATTTTTTTCCCCACAGTTCTGTAGAATTGGGAGTCCAAGATCTAGCCAGGCTCAGATGTTTGTAAGGGCTGTCTTTGCTTTTTCACAGATCATTGCCTCTGAAATGCTATCACTGGCTAACTAGTCTGAAAACCCACGGATTTCAAGGAAAATAATGTCATAAAAAACAAGTTAAGGTTACAGATAAAAAATGGTGGCAGAGTAAGTGGATGCTATACAGACATGCTTCCAAACTGGAATTACAACTAAAATACAAACCAAACTGGAATTACAACTAAAATACAAACAAAAATCCTGAATAGTCACCTGAAGACTAGCTGGAGAGGACCCTGATGACCAAGGACAGAAAGTGGAGACCACACGGACTGGTAGGAAGGGGAGAGACATGAAAGGGCTGGAGGGCTCCCACAGACATAGCTGAAGTTCTGGAGAGATATCTCAGTTTGGGGGGTTGCCACTGAGAAGTCTGGGGTCCAATCCCCAAGCTGGACGCCCAGGCAAAGAACACCAGAACTGAGAAAAGTGCCAACATAACATCTGGCTGTGAGAAGCAGCAGGGTTGCTGTTTGCCCAAGAAGAGATGGCTGGAAATGCAGGCATGCTCTTAAAGGGCCAATGCACAAATTTTTGTGTGTAGCCACTCACATTGTGCTCTAGCAGAGGGGGAAAGAGTGGATTGGAGCTGTGTGAACAGAAGCCAGGGTTGGGGCTCTGGAGTTAGAGCTCAGAACGCAGACACCCTAGTTTCCTGTGCTGAGTCAAAAGCCTCATGCTGCAGAGGTCTTCTTTCTCATGCAGACGTTTGCTATCCAGGTGGTTTTGCCTGGGGGAAGACAGTTGACCCACCTATTGGAAAATACCTTGCCCCATGGTGTGGAGTTTCTGAGGTGCATTAAGATTCTGAGAATAACAATTAGCCTCCAGGCAGAAGCAATTGCCCCACCCAGTTGGAAACACTCTCCCCAAATCTGTGGACGATTGCCTGAGGGCTGCTCAAGACTGAAACCAATCAGTCTGCAGGCACAGGCAGTCTCTGGAGGCTTTGAGTCTTCACATAACATAATTAGGCAGGAACGTTTGACACTGCCCTGCACTAGAGACTGAAAGGCGTAGCATATCTAGATAATACAGAGTCACAAACCCAAATAGGCACCAAAATGATGAGACAAAGAAAACCCCCCCAAATGAAAGAACAAGAGAATTCTCCAGAAAAAGAGATAAATGAAATGGAGATGAGAAATTTATCTGATACAGAGTTCAGAATAATGAAGGTAAAGATGCTCAATAGCATTAGAAAAGATATAGTAACTATGGAAACAGAAATAAAGAATGACATAGCACAAATAAAGAACACATTGGAAGGAATACACAGCAGATTAGGGGAAGCTGAGGATCGGATCAGAGAATCAGAAGACAAAGTTGAAAATATCACTCAATTAGAGAACCAAAAGGAAAAAAAATTATAAAAACAGGAGGACACCTTAAGGGAGCTGTGTGACAACATGGAACATCACAATATTCACATAGTAGGTGTGCCAGAAGAGGCATAAAGGGAGAAAGGGATAGAGAACATGTTTAAAAACATAATGGCAGAGCCCTAACTGGTTTGGCTCAGTGGATAGAGTGTCAGCCTGCGGAATGAAAGGTCCCAGGTTCGATTCCAGACAAGGGCATGTACCTTGGTTGCAGGCACATTCCCAGTGGGAGATGTGCAGGAAGCAGCTGATCGATGTTTCTCCCTCATCGATGTTTCTAACTCTCTATCTGTCTCCCTTCCTCTCTGTAAAAAAAAAAAATCAATAAAAAACATTAAAAACACACACATAATGGCAGAAAACTTCATGACTTGAGGAAGGAAAAAGTCACAAGTTCAGGAGGCACAGAGAGTCCTAAGCAAGAAGAACCCAAACAGGCCCATGCCCAGACACTTAATTAAAATGCCAAAAAAATAAAAAAATAAAATAAAAGACAAAGAGAGAATCTTAAAGGTAGCAAGAGAAAAGCAAACTGCTACTTACAAAGGAGCTTCCATAAGGCTTGTTATGTGATTTCTCATCAGAAATGCCACAGGCCAAAAGGGATTGGCATGAAGTACTCAAGGTAATAGAAAGCAAGGATCTGAAGCCAAAATTATTATATCCAGCAAGGCTATCATTAAAAATAGATGATGAAATAAAGAGCTTCCAGAAAAAAAGAAGGCTAAAGGAGTTTATCACCACCAAACAAGCACTGCAAGAAATGCTAAAGGGACTGCTGTAATGAGAAGACAGAAAGAGAAACATAGGCATACAGAATTAAAATGGTAATAAATAAGTACCTATCAATAATAACCTTAGCCCAGCCAGCGTGGTTCAGTGGTTAAGTGTCGATCTATGAACCAGGAGGTCATGGTTCGATTCCTGGATGGGAAACACGCCTGGGTTTCGGGCTCAATTCCCAAGGTGGGGTGTGCAGGAGGCAACCGAAAAAAAAGGAAACAAAAAAAAGGCTTGGGTAGCAATACTCATATTTGACAAAATAGATATCTAAATGAAGACCATCACAAGAGACAACAAAGGTCACTACATAATACTAAAGGGATCAATCCAACAAGAGGATATAACCATTGTAAACATATATGCACCCAATATAGGAGCACTTCAATATACAAAAAAACTTCTAGAGGACTTTAAGGGAGAGATTGACAACAATGAAGTTATGATAAGTGACTTTAACACCTGCTGATTTCACTGTCCTGTCTTTCTTTCTCTTCTCAAATCCCACCTCCCTACCTCAGCCCGGTTCAATCGTCAGGCTGGACCTGACAGCAGAGGCTAAATTAGCACCTCCTTGGAGATCCAAAAGCCAGTGTACCCAGGGGTCAGAGTAGGACCATTCATATTACAACTCAGATCCATAAGGGACACACTCAGGGGGCAGACTCAGTGAGCACCAAAGCCCCACTGAAACAAGTCTTGCCTCATAAGGGTGTCTCCAGCACAGACACAGCTGATCCTCACAATTGGCCTGGAGGTCAATTCCTCCCAGTGATACCAACAACCATCAAGGCTTAACTACAACAAGACTGTGCACACAGCCCACAAAGGGGTGCACCAAGAGTGTCCACCTCAGGTAACTGGGGAGGCTGAGCCACTGGGCCCTATAGGACACCTAGCACACAAAGCCACTCTATCAACTCAGGGAAGCAGCCAAAATGCGGAGACAAAGAAACAGATCACAAATGAAAGAAATGGAGGAAAGCAAACGATTGGATATAGAGTTCAAAACCACGGTTATAAGGTTTTTCATGAATTTTCTAGAAAAGGCCGATAAATTTAGTGATACCCTTGAGGATATGAAAAAGGACCAACTAGAAATTAAGCATACACTGACTGAAATAAAAAATAATATACAGAGATCCAACAGCAGACTAGAGGACTGTAAGAATCAAGTCAAAGATTTGAAATACAAAGAAGCAAAAACACCCAACCGGAAAAGCAAAAAGAATCCAAAAATATGAAGATAGTGTAAGAAGCCTCTGGGACAACTTCAAGCGTACCAACATCCGAATTATGGGGGTGCCCGAAGAAGAGAGAGAGCAAGATACTGAAAACCTATTTGAAGAAATAATGACAGAAAACTTCCCCCACCTGGTGAAAGAAATAGACTTACAAGTCCAGAAAGCGCAGAGAACCCCAAACAAAAGGAATCCAAAGAGGACCACACCAAGACACATCATAATTAAAATGCCAAGAGCAAAAGACAAAGAGAATATTAAAAGCAGCAAGAGAAAAGCAAGGGAGCACCCATACAACTGTCAGCTGATTTCTCAACAGAAACTATGCAGGCCAGATGGGAGTGGCAAGAAATACTCAAAGTGATGAATAGCAAGAACCTACAACCAAGATTACTCTACCCAGCAAAGCTATCATTCAGAATTGAAGGTCAGATAAAGAGCTTCACAGATAAGAAAATTCTAAAGGAGTTCATCACCGCCAAACCAGTATTATATGAAATGCTGAAAGGTATTCTTTAAGAAGAGGAAGAAGAAAAAGGTAAACATTAAAATTATGAACAACAAATACATATCTATCAACAAGTGAATCTAAAAATCAAGTGAATAAAAAATCTGATGAACAGAATAAACTGGTGATATAATAGAATCAGGGGCATAGAAAGGGAGTGGCCTGACAATTCTCAGGGGGGAAGGGGTGTGGGGGGTGCGGGAAGAGACTGGACAAAAATCGTACACTTATGGATGAGGATGGGGAGGGGGTAAGGCCAGAGGGTGGGGTGGGAACTGGGTGGAGGGGAGCTATGGGGGAAAAAAAGAGGAACAATTATAATCTGAACAATAAAGATTTATTGAAATGAAAAAAAAAAAAGAACTAACACTTGCCCTGACTATTTTGACTCAGTGGATAGAGCATTGGCCTGTGGACTGAAGGGTCATGGGTTCGATTCTGGTCAAGGGCATGTACCTTGGTTGCGGGCACATCCCCAGTAGGAGGTGTGCAGGAGGCAGCTGATTGATGTTTCTCTCTCATCGATGTTTCCAACTCTTTGTCCCTCTCCCTTCCTCTCTGTAAAAAATCAATACATTTTTAAAAAAATCATTAAAATATATATATTTTAAAAAAAGAACTAACACTTGTCCTCCTCAAACTATTTGAAAACATCTAAGAGGGAGGAACACTTCCAAGCTCTTTTTATTAGGCCAGCATTAGCCTAATTTACCAGGTAAAGATACTACAAAGAAAGAGAATGAGAGGCCAATATCCCTGATGAACATAGATGCTAAAATTATCAACAAAATATTAGCAAATAATATCCAGCAATATATTAAAAAGATCATATAGCATGAACAAGTGAGATTTAATTCCAGGGATGCAAGGCTAGTACAATATTCATAAATCAATAAACATGATACATCACATAAACAAATTGAAAGACAAAATTACATGGTCATATCAATAGACACAGAAAAAGCATTCAACATAATCCAATACCCATTTTTTTTCTTTTTAAAAAAATTAATTTTTAATGATTTCAGAGAGGAAGGGAGAAGGAGGGAGAGATAGAAACATCAATGATGAGAGAGAATCTGATTGGCTGCCTCCTGTGCTCCCCTGCTGGGGATGGAGCCCGAAACCTGGGCATGTGCCCTTGACTGGAATCGAACCCTGACCTCCTGGTTCATAGGTTGATGCTTAACCACTGAGACACACCGGCCGGGTTATCTTTTATATCTTTAGAGTTGTGAGGGTGGTGTTCTCTGGCTGGGGTGGTACTGGTTAAGGTCTGGGGAGTCAAATAACTTTATAGTTATTTAAAATTTACATCTCTGTGTCTCAGAATATTTAAAACTAGAGGCCCAATGCATGAAATGCGTGCATGTGGAGGGGGGTGCACGTAATCCGGGACCCCTCGTGGATTGGGCCTAAACTGGCAGTCAGACATCCCTCTTGCAATCTGGGACCTCTCGTTCTTAACCGCCCACCTACTCTCTCCTTATGCCTGCCTGCTTGCTCCTAACCGTCTGCCTGCTCGCTCCTAACTGTACGCCTGTTCATTCCTTACCGCCCATCGCCCATCGGCTTGCTCCTTACCACTTGGCTCGCTGTTTCTTACTGCTTGGCCTGCCATTCCTTAGCGCTGCCGTGGAGGAGGGAGAAGCTCTCGCCACTGCCACTGCGCTCACCAGCCATGAGCCTGGCTTCTGGCTGAGCGGTGCTCCCCCTGTGGGAGCGCACTGACCACCACGGGGCAGCTCCTGCATTAAGTGTCTGCCCCCTAGTGGTCAGTGCACATCATAACGACTGGTCATTCTGGTCGTTCCGCCTTAACGGTCGCTGGGCTTTTATATATATAGGTGATCACAAGTTGATTCTACAGATGTGCCCCTTATCTTGCTGCTCTGGTCCTTCTGCAGCCCGCTGTACACTGAACCTGTCTTTCCAGCTCCCTGCTGTACAGTGCACACCTCGACAGTCACAATGGTCACCAACCTTTTTGACCTTATGGACCACCAGTGGCCCACAGACCACTGGTTGGCGACCGCTGGTCTAGAAGACTCCTCCCAAGACACTCTTGTGGTGACTGGGCTTTCTCCCCCACAACATTCCTTGGTTCCTTATTGGGGAGGGCTAGGATGCTCCTCCTCTCTCCTTACCCCCCTGTATGGCCTGGCTCTTCAAAAACCTGCCGTGAGCTGGCAGGAACATGGATGGGCTTTTATTGAGAGGTGACAGGGTTGTGGACACTAGTCCTGACACAACCACACCCAGGCAGTGTCCAGGGACAGGGACTGGGGAGGGAAGGGAACCTGTGTGAGTCAGACCTTGCCTCAGGCCTCTCAGATGACTCTACAGCCACACTTGGTCAGAAGCCTCGTCACCGTCATGCAGGAAAGGAAGCGGAGGTGGGATGAGTCACCCTATAGCCCAGCGCCTCAGGCAGCCCTCAGGAGGCAGCTCTGTCTTGGTTGCAGCTGAAGCCCCAGTCTCTACATCGGAACACTCGGCATCAGGAGGGTAGCACGGAAGTTTCCCTGGGCGGGAATGTCCTCCCAGGAGCAGAGCCCTGTCCATGTAGGTCCTCCTGGGGTCAGCTTAGCCTTTATGGGCACTGGAGCAAACATTACCCAACCTCCTATTTGTCAAACTCCACTCCATCTCGAGGCAGAATTGGACCACAACCAAACCCTCCCTGAATCCTAGCTGATGGCCTGTGTACATCCTTCTGCATGGCCAGTGCCTTCCCAGGCTCCCCAGGCGTCCTGAGTGCTGGAGTCCGTGGGCTCTGCCCTCAGCAGCTCCACTTCTCACTGCAGCCCTCCGTGCTCCAGACATCTCTGGTAGCAAATGCTGACTCAGTTTTGCAGCATGTCCTGCTGCCTCTAGGGCTTCTAGGCAACAGATGGCAGAAGGGCTCCAATGTGGCGGCAGCTGGGTATGGGAGTGACCTCAGAGGTGCACAAAGGGAACTCAAAGGGAGATGGAGCCTGGGGAGGCTCTCCTGTGCAGGGCGGGCTCTGTCCAGAGGCCCCTTTGAGTAATGAGTAATGCCGGCTTCCCACGTTTTAGGACTTCCTTCCAGCCAGGCACTGGGCTACTTGCTCTGTGGTGGTATCTCATTTCGTCCTCCCAATGGCCCAATTAATTACTAGTTACCCTCTGTTACTGAGGCTCAGAGAATTGGTCCCCCTAAGTGATTCCACAACCACACATTCTTTTGAAGAGCCAGGCCACATGGTCACTCTACGTGCCAAGGTTGTGTCTTAGAATCAGGTCAGTCCCACCAAACTGGACCTTTTGACGGTGAAGCCCTTGAGGGGAACTGAGGAATGGAGAAGTTGCAGAGTTCGTTTGAGGCAGCTGAGGGGGTGGGTAGCGACTGAAGAGGTCCTAAGGTCTACGAGCCCATGGACTCGCAGGGCCAGCGCGAGCTGGAGACGGGTACAGGGAGCGGGGTGGCAGTTGGCAGTTGCATCCCACACTTCGACACCCATTTCTGATAAAAACTCTCAGCAAAGTGGGAATTGAAGGAGCATATCTCAACATGATAAAGGCCATATATGACAAACCTACAGCCAACATCATACTCAATGGGCAAAAACTAAAACCATTTCCCCTAAAAACAGGAACAAGAAAAGGATGCCCGGTTTCACCACTCTTATTCAACATAGTACTGGTCATCCTAGCCATAGTGATCAGACAAGAAGAAGAAATAAAAGGCATCCAAATTGGAAAGGAGGAAGTAAAACTGTCACTATTCACAGATCACATGATATCATACATAGAAAACCCTAAAGACTCCATAAAAAAATACTGGATTTAATCAATGAATTTGGCAATGTAGCAGGATACACAATCAACACTCCAAAATCGATGGCTTTTTTTATACATCAATAATGAATTCTCAGAAAGAGAAACTAAATAATCCCATTTACCATTGCAACAAAAAAATTAAGATACTTGGGAATAAACTTTACCAAGGAGGTAAAATATGTGTACTCAGAAAACTATAGGATGTTGAAAAAAGAGATAGAGGAAGATATACACAAGTGGAAGACTATATTGTGTTCATGGGTTGGTAGAAGTAACATCATTAAAATGTCCATACTATCCAAGGCAATCTATAGATTCAATGCAATCCCTATTATAATACTAACAGCATGTTTCACAGATCTAGAACAAATACTCCAAATTTTTATATGGGACCAAAAAAGACCCCGAATAGTTGTAGCAATTTGAGAAAGAAGAACAAAGTTGGAGAAATCACAATACTAGATTTCAAGTTATACTACAAAGCCCCGTAATCAAAGCAGCCTGGGACTGGCACAAGAACAGGCATATAGATCAATGAAACAGAACAGACACCCCAGAAATTGACCGAAGCCATTATGCTCAATTAATATTTGACAAAGGAGGCAAGAGCATACAATGGAGTCAAGACAGTCTCTTCAATAAATGGTGTTGGGGAAAATGGACAGATACATGCAAAAAAATGAAACTAGACCACCAACTTACACCATACACAAGAATAAACTCAAAATGGATAAAGGACTTAAATATAAGTTGGAAACCATAAAAATCCTAGAAGAAACCATAGGCAGCAAAATCTCAGACATCTTTTGTAACAATATATTTACAGATACATCTCCTGGGGCAAAGGAAACTAAAGAGAAAATAAACAAATGGGACTACATCAAAACAAAAGCTTCTGCACAGCAATAGAAGCCATCAACAAAATGAAAAGGGAGTTCACTGTATGGGAGAACATATTTGGCAATGATACATCTGATAAAGGGTTAATATCCAAAAAATATAAAGAACTCATACAACTTAACAAAAGGAAGACAAACAATCCAATTAAAAAATGGGCAAAGGACCTAAATAGACACTTCTCCAAAGTGAACATACAGATGACCAAGAGACATATGACAAAATGCTGAAAGTCACTGATCATCAGAGAGATGCAAATTAAAATGACAATGAGGTATCACCTCACACCTGTCACAATGGCTATCATCAACAAATCAACAAGTGACAAGTGCTGGTGAGGCTGTGGAGAAAAGGGAACCCTAGTGCACTGCTGGTGGGAATGCAGACTGGTGCAGCCATTATGGACAATAGTATGGAGTTTCCTCAAAAAATTAAATATGGAACTGCTATTTGACCCAGTGATCCCACTTCTATGAATATATCCTAAGAAACCCCAAATACCAATCAGAAAGAATGTATGCACTCCTATGTTCACAGCAGCACAATTTACAATAACTAAGATCTGGAAATAGCCCAAGTGCCCATCGGTAGATGAGTGGGTAAAAAGCTGTGGTACATTTACACCATGGAATACTATGCAGCAGTAAAAAAGAATCTCTTACCCTTTGAGACAGCATGGAGGGACCTGGAGAGTATCATGCTAAGTGAAATAAGCCAGTCAGAGAAAGACAAGTCTCACATGATCTCACTCATATGTGGAATCTAATGAACAACATAATATGATGAACAGAGTGGATTAGAGACATACAACCATGGAACAGAGTGAGGAATCTCAGAGGGAAGTCAGGAGAGGTTGGGTGGGTGGGAGGTAATCAACCAAAGACCTTGTATGCATATATGCATAACCCATGGGCACAGACAATAGAGTGCTGAAGGCCTGGGGTGGGGGGTGGGGTCAATGGGGGAAAAAGGGAACATATGTAATACTTTCAATAATGAAGATTTAAGAGAGGTATAAATATCAATAAATAAATAGAATGTCAATAGAGTTGTCGGAGAAATGGCTGACTGTGGAATGTTGATACTGCTGTCATTCAAGAGATTCTAGGGATGTTATTGGAAGCCTGAAAATCTACAACTACGGCACCCACCGAACAGCTGCAAACCCCAGAACACCGGTCCCCAATTGGCACAAACATGCGGATTCAGAGGAGCTCTACACTCCACCACGGAAAGGAGAGAGAGAACTACATAACCAGACACCCGGAGAAGAGAGACCATGGGGAGACAAAGAAACAGCCCGCATATGAAAGAAAAGCAGGCATCACCAGAAAAGGAAGTAAATGAAATGAAGGCAAGCAACCTGTCAGAGAAAGAATTCAGAGAAATGGTCATAAGGTGGCTGAAAAGAATGGAAGACAAATTTGACAATATGAGTAAGAACCAAGAGGAAATGAAGAAGAACCAAGAAAAAATGAAAAATGACATAGCTGCTGTAAAGAACTCAATAGAAAGCATCAAGAGTAGACTAGAAGTAGAAGAGGACCGCATAGTGAGCTAGAAGACAAGACGGAAAAAAATACCCAAGTAGAGCAGCTTCTAGAAAAAAAAATTAAAAAGTAGGAGGAGAGCCTAAGGGAACTTTGGGACAACACGAAACAAAACAACATCCGAATAATAGGGGTTACTGAAGGAGAGCAAACTGAGCAAGGAATAGAAAACCTGTTTGAAGAAATAATGACAGAAAACTTCCCTGATATAGGGAAGAAAAACCCCACACAAATCCAAGAAGCTCACAGAATCCCAAGCAAAATGAACCCCAAAAGACCGATGCCAAGGCACATTATAATTAAATTGGCAAACACCAATGACAAAGTAAGAATCTTAAAAGCGGCCAGAGAGAGACAGAAAGTTACGTACAAAGGAACCCCCATCAGACTAGCGACTGATTTCTCAACAGAAACTCATCAGGCCAGAAGGGAATGGAATGAAATATACAAAGTCATGCAAAGGAAGGGTCTGAATCCAAGAATACTGTACCCAGCAAGGCTATCAATCAAAATTGAAGGTGAAATCAGGAGCTTCACAGACAAAAAAGGGCTAAGGGAGTTTATCACCACCAAACCAGCAATGCAAGAAATGCTAAAGGGTCTGCTGTAAAAAAAAAAGAAATAGGAAGTGAAGAAGGAACACAGGGGTATAGAATAAAAATGGCAACAAATAAGTACCTATCAATAATAACTTTAAAGTAAATGGATTAAATGCCCCAGTCAAAAGACATAGGGTAACGGACTGGATAAGAAAACACGACCCATATATCTGCTGTCTACAAGAAACCCACCTCAGAAAAAAAGATGCACACAGACTGAGGGTGAAGGGATGGAAAAAGGTTTTTCAGGTGAACGGAAATGAAAAAAAAGCTGGGGTAGCAATACTTATATCTGACAAATTAGATCTCAAAGTGAATGACATAACAAGAGATAAGGAAGGCCACTTCATAATACTAAAGGGAGCAATCCAACAAGAAGAAATAACTCTGGTAAACCTATACGCACCCAATACAGGAGCACCCAAATACATAAAAAAACTCCTGGAGGATATCAAGGGAGAGATTGAGAGCAATACAGTCATAGTAGGAGATTTTAATCACCATCGGACAAATCCTCTAAACCAAAAATCAGCAAAGAAACATCAATCCTTAATGACTCACTAGACCAGATGGAATTAATTAACATCTTCAGAACATTTCACCCCAAAACCATAGAATATACATTCTTCTCAAGTGCACATGGGTCATTTTCAAAGATAGACCATATGTTGGGTCATAGGCAAAGTCTCTTCAAATTCAAGAAGATAGAAATCATATCAAGCATCTTCTCAGATCACAGTGGCATAAAACTGGAAATCAGCCGAAACCGGTTTGGCTCAGTGGATAGAGCGTCGGCCTGCGGACTCAAGGGTCCCAGGTTCGATTCCGGTCAAGGGCATGTACCTTGGTTGCGGGCACATCCCAGTAGGGGGTGTGCAAGAGGCAGCTGATTGATGTTTCTCTCTCATCGATGTTTCTAACTCTCTATCCCTCTCTCTTCCTCTCTGTAAAAAATCAATAAAATATATTTAAAAACAAAAACTGGAAATCAACTACAATAAAAACAATCCAAAAAAATCAAACACATGGAGACTAAACAGCATGCTATTAAACAAGGACTGGGTTACCAGAGACATCAAGGAAGAAATAAATAACATCATGGCAACAAATGACAATGAAAACACAACAATCCAAAATCTAGGGGACACAGCGAACTTCAGTCTTGAGAGGGAAGTTCATAGGTCTACAAGCCTACTGCAAAAATCAGAAAGGATATATGCACCCCTATGTTCATAGCAGCACAATTCACCATAGCTAAGATTTGGAAACAGCCTAAATGCCCATCAGCAGATGAGTGGATTAGAAAACTATGGTACATCTACACAATGGAATACTACGCTGCTATAAAAAAGAAGGAATTCTCACCATTTGCAGCAGCATGGATGGACCTGGAGAGCATTATGTTAAGTGAAATAAGCCAGGCAATGAAAGAAAAATCCCACATGATCTCATTCATTTATGGAAAATAAAGAACATTATAATCTGATGAACAAAAAGACAGATACAGAGGCAGTAAAGCACCGAACAGACTGTCAAATTACAGCGAGAAGGCTGGGGAGTGTTGAGGAGGGAGGGAAATAGATCAACCAAAGGACTTGTATGCATGCATATAAGCACACCAATGGACACAAGACACTGGGGGGGGGGGGGGATGAGAGCATGCGACAGGGGGTAGGGGAGGCCGGGGGAAGGTCAATGGGGAATAAAAAAGGAGATATAAGTACTACTACATGTAATACTTTAAACAATAAAAGAATTAAAAAAAAAAGAGATTCTAATATGCAGCGAGAGGTTTGTAAGATGCAGTTATAGACATGAGGATGTGCCCATGATGAAAACGTTGGAGATGTCCCAGGGGGAATGATGCCAGGAAAACATTTCCCATCAAAGGGATTCTTAGAAGTCTTTCATGCCAGTGGAAGTGAAAGGATAAAATGTAGGAAACTTAGGAGTATGGAATCTGCCAAGGCATAGAGATGCTCACGCCCTGCTGTGAGTGACATGAGGAGGTAGCAAACACTGTTCCAACTATTCTTTTAAAAAAAAAATAAAAAAATATATATATATTATTGAGTTTTTACAGAGAGGAAGAGAGAGGGATAGAGAGTTAGAAACATCAATGAGAGAGAAACATCGATCAGCTGCCTCTTGCACACCCCCTACTGGGGATGTGCCCGCAACCAAGGTACATGCCCTTGACCGGAATCGAACCTGGGACCCTTGAGTCCGCAGGCCGATGCTCTATCCACTGAGCCAAACCAGTTTCGGCTGTTCCAACTATTCTTGGTAAATTTTTTACAAAGGAATGATACAACTTAATTCTCAAAAAAAAAAAAAAAAAAGTCACAGAAAACAAAACAAGTGGAATGTGATGTGGAGGGCTAACAGCAAAGCTGGGTGACCAGGCAGATTTTCATCGAGTGGGTTCATGAGGTGTTTGCCCCAAGTGTGAAGAAATACCTCTGGGAAAAACAGCTGCCCCTCAGGGCACTTCTTGTCATGGACGAGGCTCCTGCCCACCCTCCCGGCTGGGAGGCCGAGCTGACGGAGGAGCACAGCTTCATCGCGGTGAGGTTCTTGCCACCTCCCATAACTCCTCTCATCCAGCCCATGGGCCAGCAGGTCATCTCTGACTTTAAGAAACTCTACACAAAGGCGCTGTTTCAGAGGTGTTTTGAGGTGACCTCTGAAACGCATTTAACCCTCAGCGAGTTCTGGAAGGAACATTTTAACATCCTCACTTGCTTGAGGCTCATAGATGAAGCGTGGGGGGGAGTGTGTTCCAGGACCCTGCAAGCGGCCTGGAAGAAACTGTGGCCCGAGTCTGCTGCTGACAGAGCCTGTGAGGACCCGCCCGAGTCTGTGGTGGAGGATATTGTGTCTCTGGGCAAGTCCATGGGCTTGGAGGTGGATGATGACGATGTGGAGGAGTTGGTGGAGGACCACAGCACGGAGCTGACCACTGAGGAGCTCCAGGACCTTCAGAGGGAGCAGCAACAGCCGGCAGCTGAGGAGCGCTCTTCAGA
Source organism: Cnephaeus nilssonii (assembly GCF_951640355.1). Taxonomy (NCBI): domain Eukaryota; kingdom Metazoa; phylum Chordata; class Mammalia; order Chiroptera; family Vespertilionidae; genus Cnephaeus; species Cnephaeus nilssonii. Next base: position 96,932,410 of record NC_137080.1, on the reverse strand, counting down.
GGAGGGAAGGGAGGATATTCCTACTTCGCTAATCAAGGGAATGCTTGGGAAATGGGGAGAAATGCAAAGCTTCATTGAGAAATATCACCCTGACAAAGAAGTAGCAAACCGAGCAATAAGCTTATTCAATGACAATGCAGTGTTGCACTTCAGGCAAGTGTTAAACCGCAGGCAAAAACAGTCACTGGGTAGGTATTTAGTGAGACAGAGGCCCAGCGAGCCTGAAGCACGTTCTAGTGGAGCAAAGAGACGCAAGAGAAAGGACCCCAGGAGAATAGCCACCTGACGTTTTTATGGAAGGAGCTCCCTTCCAAACAAGAACACCCACCCTCCACATCAGTCACCAGTCGCTCTCAGCATTAAGTTCTAGTGTGTCTGTAAATTCCCATTTTGCACTGTACATTTCCTTTCCTTTTTGTTTTTATATATTTTTAAATATGTTTTTATTGATTTCAGAGGGAGAGGGAGAAATAGAAACATGAGACAGAATCATTGATCGGCTGCCTCCTGCATGCCCCACACTGGGGATTGAGCCCACATCCCAGTCAGGTACCTTGACCAGGAATCAAACTATGACCTCCTGGTTCATAGGCTGACACACAACCACTGAGCCATACCTGCCGGGCTTCCTTTTTGTTTTTATTCATTAAAATATATTTTTATTGATTTCAGAGGGAGAGTGAAACATCAATAATGAGAATCATTGATTGGCTGCCTCCTGCATGCCCCCTACTGAGGATTTGAGCCTGCAACCCGGGGCATGTGCCCTTGACCAGAATCGAACCCGGGACCCTTCAGTCTGCAGGCTGATGCTCCATCCACTGGGCCAAACCGGCTAGGGTCCTTTTTGTTTTGAAAGTGTTTATTTATAGATTAAACAGTACGTTAGACATGTACTATATATAAGAAAGGTTATAACAGGAAATCATTTGGGGGCCTGGAACCGATTAATTCAATTTACATTATTTCTAATGGGAAAAAGTGATTTGGTTTTCAAACAAATTGTTTCTTGAACAATCTTCCGAAACAAAGTAAGTTCGAGAACTGAGGTGTACTGTACCAGACATCTTGTGTTTTCCATCCAGATTCACTCTCCACCCACTCTGCTTCGGGAAGTTGTCCGGGATGGCGACATCAATGCACATCCGTTTACTGAGGGCGCTCTCTCCATAGAACTGCTCCGCCTTTCTTCCTGTGGGCTGAGAGGTGGCCATCACAGCCCTGGGGGCACTGCGTTCTTCTTTGTGACTTCTCTAATCTCTGCCTAGTTCTTTGTAATTATTGTCACTTTGTTAAACGCTCCCCAAATTATCCCAATTTGACTGTGCTATTGTTTCCCCGGCAGACCCTGACTGATAGACACATTACACAATGTGCTACAAGCTGTAGGATTCACTGAAGGTTAGATTCTCCACAATTTTAAATGGAGGCACTTAATGAAGTGGGAATGCTAAATGGGCTATAGAGGAATCCCTGAACCTGGAGAAGTTTCACACAGTGAGGCTTTGAGTTGTGCAATGGGACTAACATTTGGGTCCTCCATGTGCCACACCTTCTACAGTCGTGCTTAATATATTACAGTAAGAGATTAGGTCTATTTAAAAGCCAGCAGTGTTCAGCAAACCTTATGCTATTTCTACTATACCAAAGTTTTCCAAACTTAGGTATAACTTACCTGCAGAAAAATGCACAAAACTAATCAACAATTTTTTTTTATTGAAGTGAAATTCACATAAAACTAACCATTTTAAAGAGAACAAGCGAGCGGCATTTAGTGCATTCAAAATGTGCAACCATCAACTGTCTAATTCCCAAACATGCTCACCACGCCACATAAACCTGGTGCCCACGAGCAGTCACTCTCCATCTCCCCTCCCTCCAGCCCCTGCAACCACCAATCTACTTTTTAAAAAAACACACATATATTTTTATTGATTTCAGAGAGGAAGAGCTAGAAACATCAATGAAGAGAATCACTGATCAGCTGCCTCCTGTACACTCCTCACCGGGGATTGAGCCTGCAACCTGGGCATGTGCCCTGACCGGGACCTCCTGGTTCATAGGTTGATGCTCAACCACTGAGCCACGCTGGCCGGGCACCACCAACCTACTCTTTATCTCCATAGATTTATCTATTCTGGGTATTTTGTAAGTGGAATCAGACAATGTGACCTTTTGTGTCTGGCTTCTTTTGTGTAGCATGCTTTGAAGGTTCATCCTCAAAGCACTGTGGTATAAATCAGTATTTCATTCTTTTTGTAGCTGAATAATCATCCATTGTATGGGTATGCCACAATTTGGAATATTTGTCTTTATCTTTTGGCTCTTTTTTAAAAAATATATTTTATTGATTTTTTACAGAGAGGAAGGAACATTTTAACATCCTCACTTGCTCATTTTAACATCGATGAGAATCATCGACCAGCTGCCTCCTGCACACCCCCTACCAGGGATGTGCCCGCAGCCAATGTACATGCCCTTGACCGGAATCGAACCTGGGACCTTTCAGTCTGCAAACCGATGCTCTATCCACTGAGCCAAACCGGTTTTGGCTATCTTTTGGCTCTTATGAAAAGAGTTTATATGAACATTTGTGTACAAGTATTTGTGAACATCTATTTTAATTCAGGTATATACCTACCAGTGGAATTGCCAGGTCATTTGGCAATTATATGTTTAACTTTTTGAGAAACCATCAAACTGTTTACTACAACGGCTGAACCATTCTATTTTCCTGCCAGCAATGTATAAAAGTTCCAATTTCTCCATATCCTTGTAATCAACCTTTTAAACTTAAATTTAAGGACTGCCATATTAAAAAATAACAACTGCACTACCCTGGCCAGATGGTTCAGTTGGTTGGAGTGTTGTCCTGTACACCAAAAGGTTGTGGGTTCAACCCCTCTGTGGGGAACGGGCTGTAAGCTGACACGGTCCTTGCACCTGTAGGGGCTAGCAAGGCTGGCACCCTACCCCCCCCAGATTTCCCAGGCCTGTTTGGGTGGCAACTAATCAGTATAACGAGAGCAGCCCCTGCCTACAGAGCTTTCCCAGGGTTTGTTTATATGACTGCTATCAGTAGGATAAGAGCTACTTTCATGGCTTACCAAGAAATATGTATCCAACTAGTGAGATTTATTGTAACAAGAAACCTGTCCTTCAACTTATCCCTCCAGTAGTGATTTTAGAGAAACAAAGAATGTTTTCCTTGTGAGTGATTCCCTGCTTAGTGTCTTATGTATAAAAAGCACTGTATTACTAATAAAAGTTGCCAGAGCTTCTCGAGAGCTGTGGACCTCCCGAATCCCACTGTCCTGTCTTTCTTTCTTTTCTCAAATCCCACCTCCCTACCTCAGCCCGATTCAATCGTCAGGCTGGACCTGACAAATTGGCGCCCGACCAGGGACCTGAGGACTTGGGAAGCAGAGGGTGAGGAACTCCTCCAGATAAAGAGTGCACTTGATAAGGTAAGGGAGGAGCATTGTTTTGATAGTCGGGAGTAAAGCATGGGACAGTTAGAATCTAGAGAAAATGCCTTTTATGGACAAATATTAAAGTCTATGCTCAACAGTAAAGGAACTAAAGTTACTGACAAGCAAGTAGAAAATTTTTTAAAATTCATTCAAAAAGTCTGCCCTTGGTTTCCTGAGGAAGGAACCGTTAACTTACAAACGTGGCAAAAAGTTGGAGAACAAATGTGCAATCATTACAAAGCCTTTGGGCCAAATAAGACCCCGATTGATACATTTTCTTTATGGAGTTCAATACAGAACTATTTAGATCCCAGGTATGATCATAATCAACCATCTCTTAAGCCAGGAAAAAAGGAAAAGCAGTGTACTGGCACAAAAAAGGGGTCTAAAAAAGACAGCATATTAAAAAAGAGTAATGTAAATTTTAAAGACAAATTAAATCCTCAAGATGAGGAGGATCTTGAGGAAGCTACTGCTCTTTGTCATGATGATGATACAGGTGTTGTTCAGGCAAAAGAGGAGGAAGATTATTTCTCTGCTGGAACTGAAGAGGGTAGTGATGTGGAAGATGTGTTAGAACAATTTTTAGAAGCATTAAAGCATCTTGGCAAGAAAAAGAGAAGCCGTGGGGGCAGTCCCCGCTGCTCTCCGCTGCCCTGTGCAGCGCCAGTTCCACTCTCCCCTCTCCAGATGGCTTTGCAGGAGGCACGAAAGGCTGGTGAGGACTTAGGCATTCACGCCTTCCCCGTTATGGAACGGGTGAACCCTAACACGGGACAGCGTGAGCGTACTTATGACCCGCTTCCTTTTAAAACCCTAAAGGAGTTAAAAACAGCCTGTGCTCAGTATGGGCCTACTTCTCCTTATACTTTAACCATCTTGGAAACTATAGCCTCAGAGGCTCTCCCACCTAATGATTGGAGAGCTATTGCCAAGGCCTGTTTATCAGGAGGGGATTATCTCTTGTGGAAATCAGAATATGATGAAAAGGCTAAGGAGCAAGCTGCTCGTAATCGAGCAGCCCAGATTAATATTTCTTATAAAATGCTGATAGGAGAAGGAGACTATACTAATACCCATAATCAAATTCAATACCCCCTAGAAGCTTATGGACAAATTAATAGAGCTAGGATCAAAGCCTAGAAAAAGCTTCCCACCTCTGGTCAGAAAACAGAGGAGCTCTCAAAGATTATTCAAGGGCCAGATGAAAAGTATCAGGATTTTGTCTCTCGGCTGTTACAGGCTGTTGGCCGAGTAGTGGTGGATGGAGAGGCTGGCATATTAATAGTCAAACAATTGGCGTATAAAAATGCTAACACTGCCTGTCAAACTACATTGCGGCCCTATCAAAGAAAGGGGACTCTCTCAGATTATATCCGCATTTGTACAGATATTAGTCCCTCATATATACAAGGAGTCGCTATTACAGCCGCATTAAAAGGAACCACCATTGAAGGAATTCTTCAGCAACAGTTCAGCACAGGGAAAAGTCAAACACAGAAGTGTTTCACTTGTAGAGGAACAGGACACATGGCAAAGCAGTGTCCCTCCAATAAAGGGGTTAATAAAGAAAATGACAGAGGTCCCAAACAACCTGGACTGTGCCCTAAATGTAAAAGAGGAAAACATTGGGCAAATGAGTGTAAATCTAAGACAGATATCCAGGGAAATCCCTTGCCTCAGCAGCAGTCGGGAAACTCCCGAAAGGGGCCAGCTCACCCCCGGCAAATAATGGGGGCACTATCTGTTTACCCTCCTGCCCCTGTGCCACCTCAAGGCCAGCTGGCTGCGCAAAATCCAGCCTGCCCCAGGAGCAAAACGGATACAGGAGTTATTCCGAGCAACCCCCGGAAGTGCCGGCGTGGACCTTAGACCCATAAATCGATATGTATTAACTCCAGAATTGAGACCACAGGCCATCCCCACAAGAGTATATAGACCTACTCCTAAAAGGATGTTTAGACTTTTACTAGATAGAAGCAATTTAACTATAAAAAGATTACACCAGGAGTGGCAGGAGAAGGCAAGGCTATCTGCTCTCCCACAATAAAATTACTTACAATAAAATTACTTAAAGTTACATTTAAAAATTATAAAAGAACTTACAGAGAAATGTAAATCTTGGCTAAATTAGATATAAATTATTACTTCAGAAAGCATAAAAGAAAGAAAAAATTTAAGATCTATCTTTCTTTTAAGCATAAACAGAAATTTGGCCAGATCCGTTACTAATATTTCCCCTAAAGTAAGCAAGATATAGAAGAAGAAAGAGACACGTAACGATCCAATATAAATGCCCACTCTCCCAATATACAAATTTAAAGTTTCCTTTCTCGCCATGAAAAAGCCTTAAAAATGTATCTAGAATTTCTGTGCTAGTGGGGAGAAAACTTAGCTATAAAACAAAATGCGCACATAGTCTGATTTCAGACATTTAGATTGTCTTCAGCTAGAATCTCTCTACAAAAGCTATAAAAAATTAAAAACCCAGAACTAGTTATTTTTCCTAAAAGAAACGGCGAAAAACTCTTCTTAAAAAAAATTCAAGCTAATTCCAACAACAAGATTCGCATTTCCATAATAAAGAGCTATTTTTAAAATACTAATAAAGTGTGTTAAAAGGTTGACTTTTAAAGCCTTCAAGAATATAAGTAAATTTATCTCTGTCATAAAATTTATTCAAAATAAATACTTTAAAATAATTAAAATTAAATTTAAATCTCAAAAATTATTAAAATATAAATAATATATTAATTATAAAGATCTAAATAGCCCAGATAACTAACTACACCCTTTGTTAATAGAGGAAGGGGTAGATACCCTTCCCCCAGCAAAATTACTAGCAAATAAAAAATAAAATTTAAATTTATCTCATAAAAAAAATCTAGAGGACAGAATTAAAGCCATTAATTAATTATGTCTTATATTTCTCTTAGAAATATAAAAATGTCATCAATCTAAAAACTACTAAAAATATTTAATTTACAAGCTCTAAAAGTTCAAAGTACAGATTAAATTAGAAAAAATTATAAATATAATAATTATATTACCTAATATATAAAAATATATTTTTGAAAAAATAAAATACTATATTTTCTCTAATAATTAAAAATTTAAAATATATTAATTATTAATCTAATTTTAAAAAGAAAATTAATTCTATAATCCAATTTAAATATAATTGATATTCTTTAAAATAATTTAGATATATAATTTTTAAAGCATATATAAAAATATATACATCTTACCTTATAATAGAGAAACATGCAAATTGACCGCACCTCCGCTATGCCCACGATTGGGCCGGCAGGAGGCTGGGGGTGGGACTCCGGGTGGCATATCCGCCGTTGAGAAGTTCAAGATGGCGGTGCCAAGTGGCCGGGCCCATGCCGCCGCTCCCGGGGGTGCCTGGGGCGATCGGCACCCGGGGGGGCGTGGCCCCGCCCCTCCCGGGGTCGATCGGCCAGCTGGGGGGGCGTGGCCTGGCCCCTCCCGCCCCTCCCGGGGGTCCCAGGGGCCGAGGCTTTCCGGGCCTTGGGCACCAGCGGGGAGCCTGCACGGATCGCAGGAAACCACTGGGGGTCGGCTCCTGTGATCGGTAGCAGGGACGCTGGGTGCGGGGAGCCCAAGGCCAGGAAAGCCTGGGGCGGAGGCTTTCCCGGCCTTGGGCACCAGTGGGCAGCCTGCACGGATCGCAGGAAACCACTGGGGGTCGGCTCCTGCGATCCTTAGCAAGGATGTTGGGTGCCGCGGAGCCCAAGGCCACCGCCCGGGGCCAAGCCCCGACCCTGAAAAAGGCAGAAGGCGGTGGCCACAGCCAAGGCCTGGGTCCCTGGTGCCGGCAGAAAACTGGTGCAGGCAGCCAGGTGAATGAAGGTCTATTGCACGAATCTTCGTGCAAACGGGCTACTAGTATATATATATTTAATCTTTCCAAATTATTTCAAGACTGAGAGTGACTTTTGAACATTTCATTAGGCCCCGAAATATTCAAAAGTCTGTTCTCTCTTAAAAAAATTTTTTTAATTTAATTAAGCCAATTGATACTTAAAGTCACATAAAAAGCTTTATCAGATATAAATTAATATATTTTACTTATACATATATATTAAATATTATAAAAATTTTCGCCTATAAAAAAAGCAAAAACAATATATTTCTTAAATATAGCCATACTTTTAAATCAAACCAATAAAATATTAAACCTATAAATTTTACTAAATAAATTTCTTTACTTTTTAAATAAAAATACCTACTTTAATTACTTAAATATATTAGCTTATTAAATTATAATAAAAAATTTCAGCTTAAAAAAACTAATATCTTTATAAGCAATTTAATTAAATATTCTAAAAAAATTACTAAAAACTTATCTATACAAAAAAATAAATAACAACCAATTTAAAATTAAATTGCCATACCTAAAACAAAATATATCCTTACATAATATTATTCTACAATGTCATTATAATTTTTTAATATTTTACAACAACATATTATACATTTATCCCAAACAAATTTACAAACTAATTTTTTGAATATTCAGCAACAATTTAAAAAGACATAAAAAATTTAATCCCTTCTACTATATAGAAGGCCCTCTAAAAAAACACCTAAACATTCTATATTAGCCCTTCTTACTCTTTTTACCAAGAGAAACCCTCTTCTCACAATGTAATTGCCCGCAGCTATTACCTAAGCTCTCTATTCATACTGAGGTTGAAGCCTCATAATAACTAGTACCATAGATCTATCTCTCACCCAATAGCATGAACTAGACCCTCTCTAGAAAAAAAACCTAGATTCCCCAAGATATGTGATCAATGCCAGAGCCCCGCCAACAAGCGAAGAAATCCCAAAACAGGCACTAGACATAGAAGCCACAAAGACATAAACTAACAAAAAGACAGAACTAAACCTCACATCACCCTGCTTAACCCCGGAAAATAACTCATTAATCAAAAACAGATAAAATTCCTCAAAAGAAAAACAACCTAAAACAAGCACAGTCGAAGGGGGGCCATCAAAAGAAAACTTAAAAATCAACAGAGATAAAGCGCAAAACTTCACCCCCCCGCCAACATTACAGAGGCCTGAACTCTAGCCCCTTCTAAAAGAAGCCTCCTGCCCCCATGGCTACTTCGTGCTTCCCACGCCCAGCCCAAATTAAGACCCAAATAACAGACAAAAACTTGGCCTAACTCAGATCGAGACCCAAATAACAAAAACATAGCTAACAGCAACTACCCTATATCTAAATCCAACCACAAAATAGACAGTGGCCCACAAAAACAAAAATAAAATAATCCAAAAATAAATATAATAAAGATACCTTACCATACTAGCAATCAACTATACATTACCCAAAACCAAAAACAAAAAAAATCAATATACATACTTCCAAATCTTATATACACACCCTTCTACATAAAAATAAAAATATTTAATATTTTATATTCTACCGAAAACCCTGACTTACAAACTTACTTTATTTCTAACATAAGAAATAATATTAACTACCACATTAAAAAAAATATTATACCTCAAGCATTAACCATTTTTTCAAATAAATCCAATTCTAAAAAAACTAAATCTACTACAACAGAAGAACAAAAGTCCTTCAAACCCCTTATATTTCAATAAAAATACAAACTCTTATTTATACCTTAACAAATTTTACTAGAAAACCCATCAACCTATAATAATAATACTTATATAATAACTATAACAAAAATTATTAAAACAACTACTATAAAGCACACTAACTCAAAAAATTTTTCATTCAATTTTCAGTCTTTAAAATATTATTTAAGAACAACAATTTCCATATTTTATTAGAACCAATATTCTCAATATATTATCCACCTTCCTATACCAACTTTAAAAATAAATCCCCAAAAACTTAAACCTAATCATATCTAACAAAAAAATATCACTCAATTGTAAAAAAAACCATTCATACTCTTACAATCATTTACTAAAAAACAAAAAAAGAGAAGAGGTTGTGTTTTATATCTTTCCAGAAGGAGTAATGCAGCCAATTCGGGTGCCAGAGAGTTACGTGTGTCACCGAAATGGACTCAGACAAGCTCCTGTGTCCCTTCACTCGAAAGGACTAAATACTACCCTAATAACAGCAAAGCAGAGGAAGAAGAAAACTGAAAGCTACGCAAGGGACTGAGGTGCCAACATAGAGTCATCTGAAGAAGTTAACAACTGAAGTGCAGCAGATTATAGAAAAGCAAGAAGTTGAAGCTACTTCTTCAACCATGTTCCTGCTCATGCTAGCATCTATTAGCTGCCAGTCTTCTGCAAAGTTTTACGCAGGCAAACAAAAGACTCTAAGTAAATATACACCAGGAATACCAGCAGCAAAAGAGTCTTTCTTTCATTTAGTAGCTAAAAATATTAATATATCCATAGTTTTAATTTCTCTCTTATTATTTTATTATTATTTAATAGCCATAGTTTTGCTCTTAACATTCAAGTTTTAAAAATAATAACATGTATATAATTTAATTTTGCATTGGCATTGTTTTAATATTAGATCTTTGTTATTGATATTTAAATTTTACTTTTATTATTAATAGCCTAAAAAACAGGTATCAGTAGATTACATAGAGAGATTCAAGCTATTAATGATGCAGATTCTACTCTGTTGCCTCCTAGCGAAGTGGCACAAAATATTTTTGATAAAATCCTAAGCCTTATGTCTTTTCATAGATTACAATCATTTATCTGGTCTCTGTCAATTATTATTATCCTTGCTCTCGTTATTCTCTGTTTAATTCCAGTCTGCTTCCGAACCATTGGATCCAGCATCCGGTCCCTGCAAATAAGACTACATGAACTTCGCTTAAAAGACAGAGAAGGGGGATCTGTGGGGAACGGGCTGTAAGCTGACACGGTCCTTGCACCTGTAGGGGCTAGCAAGGCTGGCACCCTACCCGCACAGATTTCCCAGGCCTGTTTGGATGGCAACTAATCAGTATAACGAGAGCAGCCCCTGCCTACAGAGCTTTCCCAGGGTTTGTTCATATGACTGCTATCAGTAGGATAAGAGCTACTTTCATGGCTTACCAAGAAATATGTATCCAACTAGTGAGATTTATTGTAACAAGAAACCTGTCCTTCAACTTATCCCTCCAGTAGTGATTTTAGAGAAACAAAGAATGTTTTCCTTGTGAGTGATTCCCTGCTTAGTGTCTTATGTATAAAAAGCACTGTATTACTAATAAAAGTTGCCAGAGCTTCTCAAGAGCTGTGGACCTCCCGAATCCCACTGTCCTTTCTTTCTTTCTTTTCTCAAATCCCACCTCCCTACCTCAGCCCGATTCAATCGTCAGGCTGAACCTGACACCCCTCCCCCCACCCCCGGTTGGGATGTACTGATCAATGTTTCTCTCTCACATGGATGTTTTCTCTCTCTCTCTCTCAAACCAATAGAAAAACATATCCTTGGGTGAGGATAAAAAAACCCAAAAAACTGCACTACACCATAAGGCACAGAGTGAATATTTATTTATCATAAAGTTTAAGCCTAAGCTCTAATTTGATAAATACTGGAAAAGCAGGCCTGAAAAAGTGCAGAGACTTGCTCAAAGTCCAAGCTAAAGGATCTTCTAACAAGATGGGGCCAGGAGAGAGGTAAATATTTTCGTAGCATTCCATAACTCCACCCTCAAACTTACTCACTCCAAGCATCCCTTCAAGTTTCTGGCATTGAATTATTTCTACTATGTTTTGGAGGATAAGTAAGAATTCCAATAACAAAGAAAAAGTGAGATGGCGTCCAAATGGGAGGCAGGGCACTGAGCAGTCAGGGCCTCAGACACCTAAAGATGAGCGACACTTAAGACATGTGAGCACGAGACTAAGCAACTTTAAATGGCCATTTAAGAAAACCTGTGGCTCCCACTCTCCCTATCTTTGTTTTCCCATAAGCCTTTTCAGCCCCACCCGTTTCCAGACAAATCAGATCAGCACACCCCAATCCTTCCTAAGCCCTAAGTTCTTTCTCCCCACTATTTCCTGTTTATTGGTCTGGGAAGAAAAAGGGTCCTGGTGGGGTTTTCAGGGGCACGACATTTCCAAAGTGGAGAGAACAAAGGCCTCCAGGTTGGCTTCCTGCTTCAGCACTCCTGTCAGCAGGAACTCAGGTGAGACGACGGGCAGCCCAACCCGAAATGGCGTGGTGCATCGCGGGGCGTCCTGGGAGCATGTGATCACGACTCTGCGAGGCTGGGAGGACAGACAGCAGAGGCAGAGAGTCAGGGACAAGAGCCCTGAAGTAGGGCTAGGACCACTCAGCAGTCCAGGCATCACCAAGACAGGAGCTCGGGACACGATGCCACACGAAGTACACTACGTTGTCTATGACGTGCTCTTGCCAGAAGTGTGGAAACTGAATTTATTCAAGCTTTTAAGACGGATTACAGTTTACATGAAATATAGAAGATAGAGAATAAGGTAAGTGGTACAACCAGGCAGCAAACAGAAGAATCCAGCCTGAGGAACATTCTAAAGGACAACTGACCTAGTTCCTGCAGAAAGTCAATGGCATAAAAAGGCGGAGCGGGCCCTGGCCAGTTTGGTTACAGCATCGGCCCGAGGACCAAAGGGTCTCAGGTTTGATTCCCAGTCAAGGGCATGTACATTGGTTGTGGTTCAATCCCTAGTTGGGGTTCATTTGGGAGGCAACCAATTGATGTGTCATCAATGTTTCTCTCTCTCTCTCTGTCTCCTCCTCCCCTCTTTCCTCCTTCCACTCAATGGACAAAATACCCTCCAGTGAGGAATAAAAAAAAAGGCTGGGCCGATGTGGCTCAGTGGTTGATCACTGACCTATTCAATTCCTGGACAGGGCACATGCCTGGGTTGCTGGCTCAATCCCCAGTGTGGGGTGTGGAGGAGGCAGCCAATCGATGATTCGCTCTAAAAAAATAAGCTATTGCACCAATCCAGGAAATTATAAAAAATTAAAAAAGAAAAAATCAATAAAAAGATAGTTAAAAAAATAAAATGCAAATTAAAACAAAATCCAGCTGGTATCAGCAGAGCTCCTCTGCCATTCCTATCTCCCTCCTCCTTAAAAAAAAATATTATTGATTTCAGAGAGGAAAGGAGAGGGAAAAAGAGAGAGAAACATCAGTGATGAGAATCATCGATTGGCTGCCTCCTGCACGCCCCACACTGGGGACTGAGCCTGCAATCCGGGAATGTGCCCTGACCGGGAATTGAACCGTGACCTCCTGGTTTATAGGTCGATGCTCAACCACTGAGCCACACTGGCTGGGCTCCTTTCCGTACCATAGGTCTTCCCCCAACCCTCTCACTACAGTGTTCCCATCTGCAACTCCCCAGATCCAGAGCCACCAATACCTTATAGGACCGGGGCATGCTGGGTAGGACAGTGCCTCCACAGCAGCTGATGATCTCTCCCATCTGAGGTGGTGGCGGCTGGACTCCAGGGGTCACGTGAATCTCATAGCCCTAGGAGGAAGGAAATGGTGGAGGTGGTAGAGAGCTGCACTGAGGCCATGGGCTGCTGGGAAACTTCTGGAGGGAGGGCTAGAGCACGTGGAGGAAGACAGTCCCTCACCTCTAGCAGCCTTCGTGCACGAGCCCGGCTCAGGGAGTCACGGAGGCTGAAGCCAAAGTTCCTTTCCTGCTCAGGGTCAGTCACCACATATCCATCCGGGGGCAAGAAGCAGCCGGCCTTGCGGGACTAAGGGTGGCACAGTCAGAATCAAAGCCCAGGCCTGCGTCACCAGCTCTGCTGCCTAGCCTTTACAGGGGCTCACAGTGTTTCTGAATGAGGCTCCCGCTCATTCACCCTGGTCTTCCTGCACCCCTCTTCCTCCCGCCACTTCCTCTATTGGTCTGCCACCATCTGGCCTCTCCTGGCCTCTCTCTCACCTGGTACAGCCAGTCCAGGGAGAGGATAGGGATCCCCCGCCCTAGGGCACACAGGAACTTGACTGTCCGGCAGATTCGATCAGTCACCAGGTGGGACGCCTCTGCCACTGAGCTGGCCAGACTCCCGCCCAGGGCCAGCACTGCCTGCTCGCCACGGGCATCCACCACTCCTGTGAAGAGCACCTGTGGAGGGGATGGGCCGACGTTGGCCACAGCAAGCCTTGCACCAGAGCCTATCTCCCAAGGCCCAGTCTCCTCCCACCCCCACATCTGCTCCCATGAAGCCCCAGGCCTCTTCTCTCCTACTTTGGGGGCTGTGGACTCGTGGTTAGGTTTGGTCCGTCGGAGGCTGCGGACTGGCATTCCTTTGGCCTCTTCCTCAGCCTGGTCTTTCTTTCTCTTGCCTGGTCCTGGCATCACCACATCCTGGGAATGAGAAGGATCCTGGTGGGAACTATAAGCCCCCAGCCCCTTCCCAGCTTGCGGCCCCAGCCTTCTCCTCACCTCTTCCTTCCCTGGCTTCTCGTCCTCTTCTTCCTTGAGGAACACTGTCTTCTGAGGGACTTCTCTTCGCAGCCGTTTTGGAAGTGGGGGCGAATCCACAGTATCTGAAGGCCTCGTGTGGTTTTGAAAGGCCTTAGGCTGGGACTCTGGGCTGAACTCATATCCACCTGTTGCCTCTACCTTTTGGACCTGGAGAGCACGAGTGGGTGCCCCAGGAAGCTGGGCAAAGGCAGGCTCAGGAATGGTCTTAAGGGACTTGGTTGCTCTCATTGCTCCTCGCCTTTGGCTCCGTGAGGACCAGGCGTTAGGTTCAAGGGGTGCAGAGCAGGGTTCACAGACAATGGGAGCTGCGAGGGGCTGCCTAGCGACCCTTGGCCTCCTGCTACAATTGGCTTGAGGGATGGCCTCAGGGGGAATAGGCTGGTCTGTGGGGAAAGGAGACTGGAATTCAGGGGTGGTAGGAACTGGCACAGTACTTCTTGTAGACCTCAGTGTCCTGCTCTGACCACCCTGAGCTATGGCCTTGGGGGTGACAGGCTGGTCTGTAGGGGCGGGAGGTTCAAGGTCAGGAGGTGTGGGGGCAGTCGGTTCAGGGGTCTTGACAGAGGCCCTGTGTGTCCTGCCCCGAGTGGCCCGAGATGTGGGCTCGGGGGTGACAGGCTGGTCTGTAGGGGCCGGAGGTTCAAGGTCAGGGGGTGTGGGGGCAGTCGGTTCAGGGGTCTTGACAGAGGCCCTGTGTGTCCTGCCCCGAGTGGCCCGAGATGTGGGCTCGGGAGTGACAGGCTGGTCTGTGGGGACAGTCGGTTCAGGGGTCTTGACAGAGGCCCTGTGGGTCCTGCCCCGAGTGGCCCGAGACGTGGGCTCGGGGGTGACAGGCTGGTCTGCAGGGGCCGGAGGTTCAAGGTCAGGGGGTGTGGGGGCAGTCGGTTCAGGGGTCTTGACAGAGGCCCTGTGGGTCCTGCCCCGAGTGGCCCGAGACGTGGGCTCGGAGGTGACAGGGTGGTCTGCAGGGGCCGGAGGTTCAAGGTCAGGGGGTGTGGGGGCAGTCGGTTCAGGGGTCTTGACAGAGGCCCTGTGGGTCCTGCCCCGAGTGGCCCGAGATGTGGGCTCGGGAGTGACAGGCTGGTCTGTGGGGACAGTCGGTTCAGGGGTCTTGACAGAGGCCCTGTGGGTCCTGCCCCGAGTGGCCCGAGACGTGGGCTTGGGGGTGACAGGCTGGTCTGCAGGGGCCGGAGGTTCAAGGTCAGGGGGTGTGGGGGCAGTCGGTTCAGGGGTCTTGACAGAGGCCCTGTGGGTCCTGCCCCGAGTGGCCCGAGACGTGGGCTCGGAGGTGACAGGGTGGTCTGCAGGGGCCGGAGGTTCAAGGTCAGGGGGTGTGGGGGCAGTCGGTTCAGGGGTCTTGACAGAGGCCCTGTGTGTCCTGCCCCGAGTGGCCCGAGATGTGGGCGCAGGGGTGACAGGCTGGTCTGCAGGGGCCGGAGGTTCAAGGTCAGGGGCTGTGGGCTCAGGGGTGACAGGCTGGTCTGTAGGGGCGGGAGATTCAAGGTCAGGGGCTGTGGGCTCAGGGGGGACAGGCTGGTCTGCAGGGGCCGGAGGTTCAAGGTCAGGGGCTGTGGGGACAGTTGGTTCAGGGGTCTTCACAGAGGCCCTGTGTGTCCTACTCCGAGTGGCCCGAGATGTGGGCACAGGGGGGACAGGCTGCTCTCTGGAGGTGGCAGGGTGGACCTCAGGGGCTATAGAAGGAGCTGGAGAGGGTGTCATCCTGGAACACCCCTGGGGCCTGCATTTGGGTTTTGCATGAAGAGGGTCCAGCTCTGAGGACAAGGGATTCTCCGGAGCTTCCTGACTCCTGTTTTGCCTGGAGCTGGGAATGGGGGACTCTAAAGAAGGTGGAGATGGAGCAAAGAGGGGCTGTGAAGCAAGATGTTTTTGGTTCTGAGGGATGAGGGGGTTTTGGACTGGGGCTGAGGCTTCAGGGACTGCTGGAGGCAGACAAACATCTAGGGATCCTGGATCACCCTGGGGAGAAATAGAGCAAGTGAGGGAGGGAGAGGCAGAGGGAGGAGAGACAGGACTGGACTCTGTTCTCGATACTCGTTACAGTGAAAGTACGCTCACTGGCATTTCTCTTTCTGTCTCTGACCATCTTCCATTAGACTGGGACTTCTCCCCACAGACCTCTCCCCATAAGGCCAGGACAGTGCTGTCAATATATGGATGGTGGGTGGCTGGGAAAAGAGGGAAGGGACATGAAGAAAGGGATGTTCTTTCCGAGTCAGGTAGAGGGAAACAGCTGGGGACAGAGAGATGGAAAACAGTGGGTGCCAACATGAAGGGCCAGAAGCCAGCTGAAGAGTGGTGGGAATGACCATGGAGAAGACGGGGAAGAGCAGGTGAAGCAAGGCCGGGAAGGGGCAGTGGAGGGGAGCTAGAGAAAGCAGCTCTCACCCTAGAAGCCTTCTCAGCAGGTGACATCTTGCAGTTCAGGTGGCCTAGACAGAAAGTAAAGACAATGTGGCTGAGGTCCAAGCAGGCAGTTGCTTAGGGGTTATCATGAGGCTTTGTTCACACCTGGGTCTTACACCCCCTGCCTTCACTTACCTCTCTGATGCCTCCTGGGACTTACCTTCCTCCACCTGACTGGCTCCTAGACGCTATCAGGGCTAGTGATAGTCCACAAGGTCCCCCGCCCCTTCTTCAGGGTCCAGTGTTGAACTGGAGGCCTGCCCTTTCTGGTCCTGGCTCCCTCTCTGACCCCCTCTGTGCGCCTCCTTCCAGTATTACTTTGGGTATGTTGACTTCCAACCTACCTGGCTCACAATCTCTCTCTGGTGCTCGTTTCTCAGCTTCCTTCTCAAATACTTCTCTTGCAAGAGTCTGCTTTCCCACCTCGTGTAGTTCCTTGGGTGTCTCCATTTCTACCTCCAGACTCTCCATATCCCTTTCCATACTTGCCCTTTCCACAGTTCTATGGGACTCCTGTCTCTGAGTGCCTAGCTACCACCTGCTTTTGTTCCCTGTCCTTCATCACCCTGGTTAATTCCTCCTCTCCCAGCACTTCTTCTCTTGACCCTTCTGGTGGCAGTTTAGTTTCCCTCTAATGGTCCTCTCTGGGTCCCCTCCCTGCTGCTTCTCTTGGTGTACCCATGCCTTTCTCCGCAGTCTGCATCCCTCCGCCTCGAATCTCCAATGGCTCTGCGCGAACTGGGCTTTCCAGATGTTGGTCTAGAGGTGTTGGCCTGGGTGAAAAGGGGCAAGATCCATGGGCCTCAAGGTGGGCAGCAATGGGCTGGGTCTCAGAGGCCTCAGGTTCTCTTAGACAGAATGGCTGTGTAGCCAAGACTTCCCAAGGCTCATCCAGGGCGCCTGGAAGTACAGTCAGAGAGAGTCAGAGTCAGAGTCAGAGTCAGAGTCAATCTCTATGGGCTATTTTAAAGAAAGCTACAAGTAAGGAGGATAGTTGTAACCTTTAATGCTTGTTTCAAAAAGTAAGACCATACCTTCATATAAAAGCTCTCACAGCAGCCTCTTAAAAACTATGCTACAGAACGCTTCTTGGTCTTTTGGCTAAGATCAAGTGTAAAAGTTATGCTAGACAAGTTCCTCTATAGGTCTAACTGAATAGGACCATTTTTCCCTAATAAGATGGAGAAACATCAGCAACATAATAAAATAGGAAAGAAACGTGTATAGGGAGAAAACAGGAGGAAGTTAGGGGCACAGAGCAGGGGCGTTTCTCATACCTGAGGCCTGGGAGCTGCCATGGGAAGGGCCAGGCTCTCGGGGCAGAGTAAACAGGAAGGCCTGGGTGGGCTCATCCTCCATGCTCAGGTCTGCTGCACAGGAAAAGGTGGCCTAAGCACAGGTCCTCCACAGAACTCCAGGCCGTTCTCAGTCTCCTGCCCTGCCTGTGCCAGCCTCACACCCCCAGGACCACCAGTGTCATCTCCCTGCGCCTGCTGCGTACAGCACCCCATGACACAAATGCCCTCACCTTCCAGGCTCTGACTCTCCCTCTCCACAAAGCACTGGGTCGCTTGTTGGTCTAGATCTTCAGAATCTGGTGGTGGAGAAATACAGAATAAAAAATCCTATCTGACCCATAATGTCTTACTTTTTCTCTACAATTCTCTCCCCAACCCAAATCCCTACGCAACAGACTGAATGTCTGTGTCCCGCCCCACATTTTTTCTTCTTTTTTGTTAATCCTCATCCAAGGATATTTTTCCATTGATTTTTAGAGAGTGTGGAAAGGAGAGGGAGAGACAGAAACATCGAAGTGAGAGAGACACATTGATTGGTTGCCTCCCACATAAGCCCTAACCAGGGCCGGAGATTGAGCCTACAACTTAGGTATATGCCCTTGATTGGAATTGAACCGCGGACCCTTCAATCCACAGGCTGACACTCTAGCTACTGAGCCAAACTGGTTATGACCCCACATTCTTTAAAACACACACACACACACCCCAACAAACTTTCATTACACACACACACACACACACACACACACACACACACACACACCAACAAACTTTCATTACACACACACACACACACACACACACACACACCCCAACAAACTTTCATTAGTACTTATTTTATGCCGAATTTACTCCCGGGTCTTACATTTTTGTTTCTTCACTTTCTTCTGGGACATCTTTTTCTTCTGTGCAACCTCCTCTCTGGTTTAGGAACAATCTGGTCCTTTTCAGTACAGTCACCTCATCTTGGGGACTTGGTTCACTTGGCTGTGCTCAGTGATCAGAGAGTCTACATCTAAACCCTTAAGCTAAGCTCTCTGCATTGTCAGCACGTGTAGCAAACATTCGGCACTCTTTTTGGGCCACCGACTCTGTGTCCAGCCCACTGTTTTGCCTGGGCGCACCTACCAGCCCAGGTCGGTACTGTAACAATGGAATGACACCTATTGCTTCCGCAAAGTGACATCCTCAGATACTTGGTGACTTTTTAGACATGCATACCCTGATGGCCTGGGCAGTTTCATGAGTGTTCTTAAAGTGAACACGAAGATTTGAACCTCTTGATTTGCATGATTTTGTGGGGGTTTTTTGAATAGTGAACCATTTTCAGAGGTCACATTTGGCCACTTTTGGGAAGAATCCACCCCACATTCTTATTTCTAATATCCCCATGAGATAGTACTAGAAGGCAGGGGCCTTGGGAAGTGACTAGGTCCTCAGGGTGGAGCCCCCAGGAATGAGATTAGTGCCCTTATAAGAGAGACCCCAAAAAGCACCCTTGTGCCCTTCTGCCAGTTAAGGACCTGGTGAGAAGTGGGCCACCTATGAACAAGGAAGCCCTCAGCACACACTGAATCTGCTGGTGCCTTGATCTTAGACTTTCCAGCCTTTAGAACTGTGAGGCATGTTCCTGCTTACAAGCCATCCACTCTGGTATTTTGTTACAGCAGCTTGGATGGATTAAGTCTCCCTGTAAGCTTTCTTTCTCTCAGAGATCAAGGGAGGAGAGCAGGCCAGCACTTACCATCATGGCTGTGTTCAGAGTTCTTGGTCATGTCCACATGGGGTTCTTCCCCACTTTCTCTGGGGGTCAGGGCTCCCTTTCTCTGTGCCTGGGTAGGTTCCCCTGCAGTACCTGTGTCTACCAAGAGATCTGTTAGGTTCTCCCTTGAGACAAGGAGATGGTCCTATCCCACTTATGCTAAACGTGACCCACCCTGGGCTGCTGCCTCAAGAGCTCTCTCCTGCTGAAGGACAGGAACAACCCACTCTGTCCCAGCATCCTCTTCTGCTGGAAGCTGGCTCTTTCTTACACCTGCCACTCCAGAGTCTGCTAAGGATGCACCCTCCTCAGCACCTGTTCCACAGTACCCACCTGGAGGAGGCCGGGCTTCCTCTGGGCGCACGGCAGGCAGCTTTGCTGGGCCCCCTTCTGCTTCCCCATCTGTCGGGTGTGTGCGTGCCAGAGGCACCCCATGCTTCGCTGGTAGTGTAACAGCTGGCCCCGGAGGGGCTCCCTCTTCCTCTGGTGTGTGGATGCCTTCTGTGGCAGAGGCCTGGCTTCTCGACAGGACTCCGGGTGAGCTCCCATCTTCTTCCACTTCTCTGTCACTGTCCCCAAGAGACTGGCTCTTTTCTGTCTGAGCTTTGTCTGTGTGACTCTTGGGGACATATTCTCTCTTTTCCACTGGGAACCCCTCCACCTCCGTGTCTGTGTCACGGTCTCTCCCAGCAGAGGTTTGGCTTTGCTCAAGAAAAGCCGGAGGCTGGGCTCTGTCCTCCTCCCCATCTGTATTTCTGTTCCAGCCAGTGGCTCGGCTCTCCGTCAGATGCGCCAAAGTGAGCGGGGCTGACACGCCTTCCTCGTCACCTACATTGCTGTCGCTCACCATGGAGGCTCGGCTTCGCTCCAGAGGGACTGTGAGGGGGGCCTCAGCCTCCTCCACATCTGTCTCACTGCCAGCCGGGCTCTCGTGAAGATGTGCCAGGTCAGGCCCCCCAGGACTCTCTGCATTAACTCCGTGGAAGATCTGCCTTCTTTTCATGGGCCCCACAGCGGGGGTCGTGGGAATCCCCTCTTCTTCCACGTCAGTATCACTGTCTATGAAGCCAGAAGGCTGGGCCCTTCCCAGATGACCCTCAGCTGGCTTTCCTGGAGGCCTGCTCTCATCATCCACATCTGTCTCACTGTCCTCCCCAGCGGGCTGGCTCCTCTCCAGAATCACCCCATTGCTTGCAACTCTCTTGACTCTGATGTCACTGTTGCTCTCCTGTCCCAAAGACCGATCCTTTTCAACCTGGATTTCAGTTCTGACGGCCTTAGGCTGTTCTGTCTCTGCAGTAGCATCTCTCGTGGCAGCTGAGGAGGCCCACCCTGTTGCTGGTTGCTGCCTTTCTTCCTCATCTGTGTCGCTGTCAAAGTTGAAGGCATAGGGGGGCCCAGGGCCATCTGGGGCAGAAGGCCCCTCGTCATCACTATAAAGGGAAGAGAAGAGTTTAGAGACTCATTTCCTAGGAGGGGACCCCTGATTCAGCTGTGAGCTCCTGGAGAGCAGAAACAAGGTGGTGTTTGTTTTTCTATCTCCAGCCATTAGTTCTCCACTTGGAACACCAAAGGTGCTCAATGACAACTCCGTTAATGAAAGGGTATGTGGGGCTCCCCAGCCCTCATTTCCATGATGATTCTCTCTTACAGATGGATGCTTCAGTCCCAGGTTCCTTCTCTTTCTGAAGACTTAGGTGTCTGGCCCTCAACACTCACCTCTCTGGAACGACTGTTGCCAAAAGGGAGGACATGGTCCTTGGTTCATTCACCACGTATCTTTCAGAAAGAGGATCTGCCAAGAGCAGAAAGGTGACAGTTTTACATTCACCATCCGTCTCCTTGCCCACCCTCCCAACACATACACTTACCTACTTCCTCTTCTGAGTCCTCAGCCAATAGGATCCCCCAGGGTTGAGTTCCTCTCTGTACCCTGGGTGTCTCCTCTACAGTTAGGGGGCCCCGGGAGAAAAAGGGCAGAGAGACATCCAGGCGATGGTACTGGCAGGGCAAGTCAGCAAAGACCACCACCTCCTGGTCCCTCAGACGATGACTCACCCCAGGGCTCAGGAACTTAGGAGGCCTCAGGATTTGCGTACCATTGAGACTCCCACAATCCCGGAGGACAGGTGCCTTGTCCCACGCCAAGATTTCAATCACTGCATGTTGCTTGGAGATGGATGGAAAGGGCAGGGCCACAGAGCAATCAGGCATTCGGCCTACCACATTTTTCCCGAGGTAGAGTGGGAAATCTAAGAATTAGAGGGGTAGATAGGTTCCAAGGCCACATTCCTGGCCTGCTACTGGGAAAATTTCTGGTTAAGTACCCGACTACTCATTCAAGGTCCTCACATGCAATAGAAAAATAAAAGGCCCTAGGACATCTAAGTATTGAAGATTATATGCAATACATTATTCATAGTCAACACTCCACCCATCCATACTGGATTTGTGATAAAATACACATAAAATATAGCATTGTAAGCATTTTTAAGTGTACGGTAAAATCACCCCCAGAGTCCAGAGCTCTTGCTTGGAACAAATCAATCAGCCCGCTCTTCTCCATTCCCAGTAAAACAGTTTTCAGATCTCCTTGAAAACAAGTTTTGCCCTGGCTGGTATTTCTCAGTGGTTAGAGTGCTGGCCTATGCACAAAAGGTTGTGGGTTTGGTTCCATGAAGGGCATGTACCTGGGTTGCAGGTTCGATCCCAGGCCCCAGTCAGGGCACATGTCAGAGGCAACCAACTGATGTCTCTCTCTCACATGAATGTTTCTCTTTCCTTCTCTCCTCCCCTCCCTCTCTCTCTAAAAATCAATGGAGCCTGGCTGGTATTGTTCAGTGGTTGAGCACCAACCCATGAACCAGGAGGTCACGGTTCCATTCCCAGTGGGGCACATGCCTGGGTTTCGGGCTTGATCCCCAGTAGGGGGCATGCAGGAGGCAGCTGTTCGATGATTCTCTCTTGTCATTGATATTTCTCTCTCTCCCTCTGCCTCCCTCTGAAGTCAATAAAAACATTTTTTAAAAAATTATTAAAAAATCAATGGAAAAAATATTTTCAGGTGAAGATTAACAAAATATATACATAAGTTTCTTACAATCCTCCAACTACCTCCCCACAAAAATAAGAGGCCTACACTAGTACTCCAGCATCAATATCCCCTGACCTTTTTCTGGTCCGTGGGCACTACTGAAGATATGCAGTCGCCCTAGGGGCTCCAAGCTACACCCCAAGGAGTCACTGGGTCTCTCTGTCTCCTCCTCTTCTTCAGCCTCCCAGTTAACAGCCTGAGTGTCCTCCATGACCTGGGAAGGAAACACATTATCATCTCCATCATTGGTTCACACAGTCTCAGAGAGGAGACTCACAACTAGGGGTAAACCTGGATGTTTACTCAGTTTGATGCTTCTCTTTATGCCAAGCATTCTGTTGTTATCCTTCTAAAGCATTGAAAAAATATTTTTGACCAGGACACGGAATAAGAAATAATTATCATAAGGCCCCAAGTTCACAAGTAAATGTTCCTCAACTTACAATGTAGTTACATCCCGATAAATCTATCATAAGTGGAAAATATCATAAGATGAGAATGCATTTAATATACCATAGCATAGCCTACCTTAAATGTGCTAGGAACACTTACATTAGCCTACAGTTGAGCAATATCATCTAACACAGAGCCTATTTTATAATAGAGGGTTGAGTATCTAATGTAATATATTATGTATACCACTTTTACAATATTGTAAAGTCAAAAAATCATTGCTTAGAGAATATGTGTATATACAAATACACACACTTATTTATATAGACAAGTGTTTTGAGAAACAATGGTCAGCCTTGCTATATGTAATAGTTTTGTTTGTTTTTTTATAATGCTGATTTGCAATCCACTAAATTGACTTCAATATCCACTATTGGGTTGCAACTCAGTTTGAAAACCACCATTTTTAGGGAGTGAACTTTTGCCAAGCATCAACTACATGTTGGGCATTGTGTTATGTGTCAGGCATAGTAGCCATATGAGGCAGGCCTTTAGGAAACCAAGGCTAAAAATATTAAATCATTTGCTCAGGATAACACAGCAGGCAGTGTGAAGGACAGGACTAAGTATGCGTTGGCTGCAACGCCGTGCTTTTTACACTCTACCAGACTACCTCAGGTGACCAGACTAACCTGACTCATTTAATGTCTAAAGAACCCTGTGGCGTTTATTATGTCCTATTTGATAAAGAAATGCGACACAGCCCTGGCGGGGTGGCTCAGTTGGTTGGAGCATCATCCTGACATGGCAAGGTTTTGAGTTCGATCCCTGGCCAGGTCACAAACAAGAATCAACCAATGAATGCATAAGTAAGTGGAACAACAAACTGATGTTTCTCTCTCTCAAATCAATTTTAAAAAATACAAAGAGAAGATAGAGCCCTGGCCAATTTGTTCAGTGGTTAGAGCGTTGGCCCACAGACCAAAGGTTCTCTGGTTTGATCCTGGCCCAAATGGGGGGGGGACACGACACAGCGGGGCAACCAATCCATGTCTCTCTCTCTCTCACCCTCCTCCCTCCTTCCACCCAGTCTATAAAAGAAAAAGAAAAAAAAGAAGCTGAAACACAGATGGGTAAGGAACTTGCCTAAGATCACCCAGATAATGTCTCTCCTCGGTTTAATATTCTTTAATGGCTTTCCATGTCCACAGGATAAAATAAAACGTAAACTCCTTAGCGAGAGCCAACAGGACCTAAACCGGGGTCCTGCGAGGTGTCCCAAGCCGCGTGCAGCTCCCCGCCCCTGGCGCTGCCCGCCGTCCCCTCTGCGCGCCGGGCTCCTAGTTTCCCGGTCCAGCTCCCACCCACCCTTGCCGCTTCGGCTCCAGGCCGCCGCTTGGGCGCGGCCTCCCTGCGCCCGCCCGCCGCCTGCTGCGCGGAGCCCTCGGGCCGGCGCTCCCGCGCTCTCACCGTGTCGTGGCCACGGCCGCCGGCACCCCCGCGGACGGCACCAGCACTGTCTTTCCCTCGAGGGTCCGTCATCTTCGCCCACAGAACTTAGCACGCCTGGTGCCGACCCAAGTGTCAGACCCACTCATGAACCGAACGCCAAGGCAACCCTGCCCGCCCGGAGGCACATCCCACTCTACCGACCAAAGGACCAACGAGGGGGACGAAAACTCAAACAGCACGAGAGGAATTCACTGAGAGAGGCCACCCTAGGGAGAAGCCGCTGACAGGGAGGGCAGTGCCCGCGCGTCCGGACCGGGATCAGGGACCCCGGCTCCCACCCACAGGCCGCCCTCCGGCCCGTCTCCCAGCGCCCGCACCCCAGCTCGGGGCGGGGCGTCGGGCAAGGCTGAGGATTATAACCCCACCCGCAGCTTCGAAGTAGCCTCCGCCCAGTCGCACCAAAGCACGCCCCTCCCGCCCCCGGAGGAACAAGATGGCACCGGGCAGGGGCGGGCTCGGCCCCCAGAACTCACCCGCGGTGAGACCCGCGCGCGCCACCAGTAACGGCCGCGACGCCGTGGCGCGAGCGCTCCCGCCGAGCCGAGCCGGTCCGCTGATTGGTTCCAGCCGCTGTCTTTCACAGCCCGCTGCGAGCCGATTGACGCAGCCCAGGCGGAGGCCCCGCCCCCGCCCCGCCCCTACCCATCTAAGTGGCAGCTCTCCGGGGCTGAACACGCGCTGAGAGAGGCGAGGCCGCCGCGCGCGCCCGAAATAGCGCACCTCGATTGGGCACGTCCAGGAACCACCCCCGGCCGCGTCACCGCCCGCCGCCCATTTCCGCGCAGACACCCAAACCACGACCACAGAGTCTCGCTGCGGGAGGCGCCTAGAGGGGCTCCTGGTTCGGCCAGAGCGTCCTTCCAAGGTCCTCCCAGACCCGGTGGTTGCTGACTCATGGAAATGGAAACGAGTTGCTGTCGTGGCCGGAGGCTGCAGTTTGGAGCACAGCCCGCAGGCGTGGCGCCTGAGGACTCCTCACTGCCATGGAAGTTTATTTCCTTTTGATTTGTTTGTGTAGAAGTGAGAATATAGCCCTGATGGATCTTTTGAGATCGTTTACCTAAAGCAAAGTTCCCTAGGCCCACAGAGGGAACCCTTTTTACGAACCGTCTCAAGGCTGACCGAGGTATTTCAAGGAGTGAAGAAAGGATAAAATAATTTATTTCATTATCTCATACTAAGACAAGCAAGAAGAGGATAGTAACAGTTTGACATGTGTATAATGTAGAAAGTCCTTTTTCATTCGCTATCTCACTTTATTCTGACCACAACTATCAAACAGAAGTAGATTTTACAGAGGGAAGCTCTGCTCTGCTAAGTTAAATCACTTGGCTAGGTCTCTACAGCTCATGTAAGGTAGGGAGTGATTGAAACAAGTCCTTTGATTCTAAACTCTAAACTCTCCACTGCCACAAAAGAACTACTTTCATCGTGATTATGCCCCCAAACATTCTATTTTAAATGGGTAGAGGGGTTTTCTTACACAATTGGATGTTCTTTTATTTATGACAGAGATGTGTATTGACTTCAAGAACTAACAACGATGACCTTGATATCACATGTCCTCTATTATAGTGCTTACTACACTCTATTCTTTGTCCATTTTTCACCCAATTGCAAGGTCCTGGAGGCTAATTCATAATTATTTTTGTATCCCTCACTCCTGGCTTGGGGACATTCAGAATCTACCAAGTGAGTTAATCCGGGAGGAAAAGCATGGCACTTTGATTTGAGCCCATCCAATTTTCTCCCATGAATACCCCCTCTCCCCATTTTGAAATTTGTATCCTGAGGCTCTTGAAAGCCAGCCACTAGTGACTAGGTCCTAGTCAGTGAAACCAGCGAACTGAAAAACCACTGACTTCAAAGTGTCTACAGGCAGGCTGGAAAGACAATGAAAGTCTAGCAGGCATCTCACCCCATAGTTCTGTGTTTGACAAAACCACAGTCTTCAACGCTGCTCTAAGGCCCAGATGTCCTACACGGACGGAGACTTCTGGCCTCACAGATCCGGATATCAGCTTCTCTAAACCATTCCGTTTATTCTTTGAACATACCCTCCAGACAATTACATCTCTATCCTGTAAGCCCTTGCTGCAATTTTGTTTCTCTTTCTAGATGTTATCGTTAGAAAACGCCCAAGGAAATAGCAGGAAGGCAATCCCCTCCTTCTTGAGGCATCTGCGGGAGCAGCGGCGCAGTGTTCCTGTCTGCGGTCCCCGAAGGGCCCGTGTGAGACAGCAGAGCAGAGTGCGGGTCCTCCGCACTTTTCGCTGAGCTAAGCAGTCCCGCTTCCCCAGAGCTACCGCAGCCCGGAGCTTTCGGGGCGTGGCCACCCCACCTTCCAACGCCAGCACCACATAGTTCCTAACTCCTGCAGCCCCGAAAACGACTCCCTTTTTTCATAAAAAAAAACTCAGACCTAGAGGAAAGTCATCTTGGCAAGATCATTTTCATAAAACCTCTAAAATCCAAAACACCCCAAACCAGTATCCACCCATCCGCCCCTTCTTTTTGCAGTGCGGACAACAATGGAGGACTACAACTCCCAGAGAGGACTGCGCTCCCTCACCCGAGCGGAGACCAATGGACGTCGGCTACCTGACCGGCGTCGACTAATCAGGGCCCGCCTCGCGGAGGCTTTGTCTCGGAGCGCGGCGCGGGCCGGCTCCCGCCTCCCGCCGGCGCACGCGCGCCCCGCCCTCCCTCCTTCGCCCGCGCCCTGCGCTCGCTCTTCTGCCTCTCGCAGCCTGCCAGCCGCGGCGTGCGGACCTCGCTGCTCCAGCCTCCCGGCCACGTCCCATTCTATCAGCCTTGAGCAGCAGCGGAGAAAAAAAGATTAGGTATTCTCTTGCCCCATACACACTTTGGAAGCGGGCAAAAATTTTAAATTTGAACCATGAGGGAAATCGTGCACATCCAGGCGGGTCAGTGTGGAAACCAGATCGGTGCCAAGGTAAGGATTTTAAACCTCTTTTAACTCTTTCTTTTTGAGAATTAAAGAATCCAGATAAACTATGAAGAATGGTTGTGGGCTGTTTGCAGTCGCCAGCCTTAGCCAACCTTGGCCAAAAGGAAGTTTTATATGTATAACACACATTTGCACTAGAATTTGCTTTTGGAAAATGAGGATTTTTTTTTTTTTTGGCAGAATCATTTTGGGGAAGCTATCAAAAGCACCCTTGAGGTTTGGGGGACTGGAAGACCGAGGTTCTGTAAGGTTTTACCTAAAGGGAATCTAACGGTCCGAGGGTCGAGGAGGGAAGGAGATGCGGAAACTGGCCGAGACAAAGCGAGGCGAGGTTCCTCCATGTGCATCCCCCCCTTGGCGGGGTTTCGGAGGCCAAGCCGAGGGGAAAGGGGCGAGGCTGGGGGGACACCTGCAGACCCCGGTTCCCAAGCTGGGGACGCGTTACCTCCACGAAGGCCAGGGGTCTCAGCGCGCCCCTGTGATTCCCGAGGGGCGGGCCTGTAGTTTCCCGTGGATGGAAGGCTAATATGAGCTGGATTCATTTTGCTTCCTTTATTTCCGCTGAGAGACCCCTTTAGGGCTTGAACAGATAAGGAGAAAAGGAGGGCTTCCTTCTCTTTAAAGGGTCCCCTCAGGACTCAGTTGTGGGAGGAAGGAAGACAATCCTCATTTAAAGCAAGAGGAGGGGAAGTCAGTCAAGGGATACAATTCCGAGGCTAAGCGGGTATTTCTTTCTTTCCTTTTGCGCGCGGCTACAGTGTAGCGGGGGAGAAAGTGCGGCCGCTATCGGCCGCTACTTTGTAGCAAAAGGGCTGGGCTCAGGGCGGGCACTGTACCCCGCGGGCCGCCAGGGGGCGCGCTAGCTCAGGCAGGCCCCGCCCCTCGCGCGCTGAATTCGCGCCTCGGCCCCGCCCACGCGTGACGCGTCCCTTTGTCAGCAGCTTGGCGAGCGCTACAGCCGCGTGGAGGGCTGGGGGTCGGCCGCTGCGGCAGCTGGTTTCTCGGGCCCTTTGTGCGCGGCTTGCATGCCCTGCGTGGGGGCGAGCGGTGAGCTTACCTAGTTAGGTTAGCCACCTCATCTGTGTGCCGTCGCCGGCCCTCCCAGCTGGACAGCATTTCACACCCCAAGGCGGCTGTCCCGTGGGTGGAGGTGTCCGAGGGAGGGGCGCGCGGGCAGATGGAGGGGATGCCTGCAGTGTGTTTGGACTTAAAGAGGTGGAAGCAGGGGCATAACTGAGGAGTCACCGTTCTTTCCTGACAGTTCTGGGAGGTGATCAGTGATGAACATGGCATCGACCCCACCGGCACCTACCATGGGGACAGCGACCTGCAGCTGGACCGCATCTCCGTGTATTACAATGAAGCCACAGGTGAGGGAAGGAGCCGGAAGATCAGGCCCATCTGCTCCTACGCCCGGTGTCTCTTTCCATTCCTATGGAACCCCTAACTCCTTCGAATGGATCTATCCTTTCCCTTTGTGAGCCTTCCCCTGCTTAATTTCTCACCGCGGGGGTCTAAGACTAGCTCAGCTGTCACCTGGTAGCAGCCCCTGGGATTACGTTTGGGTCCCTGGCTGTCATCCAGCCTCACTTTGTTTACCTTCTGCCAATTTTCACTCCTCTACTTTTCTTCTCTGTAGGTGGGAAATATGTCCCTCGTGCTATCTTGGTGGATCTAGAACCAGGTACCATGGACTCGGTTCGCTCTGGTCCTTTTGGCCAGATCTTCAGACCGGACAACTTTGTTTTTGGTAAGTTATACAGATACACGTAGATACCATCATACTCCATTTATTTGGGTGCAAGAAGGCCGTTAGAGTTAGGAATGATCATTGTACTGGAGAGCTTTTATAGGGCCATGCTCTGAGACCTAATGGAGGTGGGGGGTGGTGCCTTACTTGGTAAACTATTGGGGGCATATCTCACAGGCGAGGGAGAAAAAAATAGACCCAGAGGCATTGTCCCAGGAGGTGCGAGGTGAGGGCGTGGTGTGTGTGCTGCCCTTCACTAATCAACCTGCCTCCTGGCCCCGTTCCAGGTCAGTCTGGGGCCGGCAACAACTGGGCCAAGGGCCACTACACAGAGGGCGCCGAGCTGGTGGACTCCGTCCTGGACGTGGTGCGGAAGGAGGCCGAGAGCTGCGACTGCCTGCAGGGCTTCCAGCTGACCCACTCGCTGGGCGGGGGCACGGGGTCCGGGATGGGCACCCTCCTCATCAGCAAGATCCGGGAGGAGTACCCCGACCGCATCATGAACACCTTCAGCGTGGTGCCCTCGCCCAAGGTGTCGGACACGGTGGTGGAGCCCTACAACGCCACGCTCTCCGTGCACCAGCTGGTGGAGAACACCGACGAGACCTACTGCATCGACAACGAGGCGCTGTACGACATCTGCTTCCGCACCCTGAAACTGACCACGCCCACCTACGGGGACCTCAACCACCTGGTGTCGGCCACCATGAGCGGCGTCACCACCTGCCTGCGCTTCCCCGGCCAGCTGAACGCGGACCTGCGCAAGCTGGCCGTGAACATGGTGCCCTTCCCGCGCCTGCACTTCTTCATGCCCGGCTTCGCGCCGCTCACCAGCCGCGGCAGCCAGCAGTACCGGGCCCTCACGGTGCCCGAGCTCACCCAGCAGGTATTTGATGCCAAGAACATGATGGCCGCCTGCGACCCCCGCCACGGCCGCTACCTCACCGTGGCTGCTGTCTTCCGCGGCCGCATGTCCATGAAGGAGGTGGACGAGCAGATGCTCAACGTGCAGAACAAGAACAGCAGCTACTTCGTGGAGTGGATCCCCAACAACGTGAAGACGGCCGTGTGCGACATCCCGCCGCGGGGCCTGAAGATGGCCGTCACCTTCATCGGCAACAGCACGGCCATCCAGGAGCTGTTCAAGCGCATCTCGGAGCAGTTCACGGCCATGTTCCGGCGCAAGGCCTTCCTGCACTGGTACACGGGCGAGGGCATGGACGAGATGGAGTTCACCGAGGCCGAGAGCAACATGAACGACCTGGTGTCCGAGTACCAGCAGTACCAGGACGCCACCGCCGAGGAGGAGGAGGATTTCGGTGAGGAGGCCGAGGAGGAGGCCTGAGGCCGCGCCTGCACCCCCTTCTCCGCTCCCTCAGCTGCCCCTTTCTTCTCCCTCAACATTTGCCTTTTTTTTTTTTTTTTGCTTTTAGGGGTGTTCTAGAACAATGCCTGGCACATAACAGGGCTCAATAAACATTCATTGTTTCTTGAATGTCTCCTCTCTTGTTCCATACTGGGAAATCTATATTTCTGCCATTCTGCTGGGTAACTTATTTCCTTCTCATGCCTTATTTCCTCCTATCCAGTAAAATTTTGTTATATATATACTAGAGGCCCGGTCCACAAATTCGTGCGCGGGAGGGGTCCCTAGGCCTGGCCGATGGGGGTGGGAGGGTGGGGGAAGGGCGGCAGGAGGTTGGCTGGGACGGCACCGACCATCAGGGGCAGCTCCTGTGTTGATCGTCTGCCCACTGCTGGTCAGTGTGTGTCATAGCGTTTGGTCCACCAGTTGTAAGTCACAGGCTTTTATGTATATAGGTTTTTAAAAATTGTTTTTTAGAGAAACACTGTGAGGACAACATGGGTCAGCTGACTCCCGCATACCCCCCCCCCCCCCCCAATCAGGGATTGAGCTTGTGCCCTTGACCTCTAATCAAACCAGCAACCTTTTCATGCATGGGATGATGCTCAACCAACAGCCACACCAGTCAGGGCCCAGTTAATATTTTCCTGTTTTCAACATAATTCTCCAAGAAAGCTGGATGTCACCCAGATCCCACTTAGAACTGTACTGAAAACACGCTACGCCCGCATGGTAGCTGAGGGGAAAACCACGCTAACCAGCTGGTAGAAGTTCCTATGAAGAATGGGCGGGGTTCACCCTGCTTTTGGAGAATGGGATTCGGGTTGTTCAAGTCCTAGTTTCCAGGTGTGTTTTCCTGCTCCACCTTTAGCTTTGGGGGAGGTGCTAATGGCAGTCTCAATGTTCCGTCTCCCAGCTTCGCCCCCTCTACCCAGTAGGATCCTTCTCTTCCACTTTACCTCCTCCTCACATCAAGTCACTCCTTCCTCTGGATGGAGGAGTTAAAGTAAATGGGAATTGAAAAAAGATTTGCAAGACTTGCTCATTTATCGGACTGGTTCACTCACACGTATTGTTCTCTGTGAATGGATGAGAAAACCCTTAATTGACCCTGTCTTCACCCCTGGTACCCACCCCCACCAACAGTCCTAACTAGGGTGGGCCTGGGCGGCGCAGGCTTGGGCAGCATGTAGGAATTGGGATGGAAACGGATGGAAGTCGAAGGAGCAGAAGTGGTTCCTAGACCAGCACCTTGGAGTCTAGAAACGCAGGTTCCGTCGATGCACTGACCCAAACCGGCCGGCTCCTAGCAGTCCGCGCTCCCGGGGGATCCTGAATGAGTTAGGCCACTGCTGCCAGCCCCGGGCACAGCACCCAGGACTCCGCGGGTGGCATCTGCAACCACGTGGGTTTTCTCCGTCAGCCTAAGATGAAGGTAACTAGCATGGGAGGCCGCCCCTGGGCCCAAACACTGCGGCTCTATCATGTTCTTTTCTTAAAGATTTTTTATTGATTCCTAGAGAGACGGAGGGAGAGGGAGAAACATCCTTGTGAGAGTGGAACATGGGTCGGCCTCCTGCGCGCCCCGTCCTGGGGTGCACGCGGCAACCTCCAGGTGCACGGATGACACTGATTGCACAAAGTCAGTCTCAAAGTTACCCTGGAAATTGAAGTCCATTTCCCTTGGCCAATTTTCAGTAATTCTAGGGACTAATGCAATTCTCACATTCCTCCCATGTCAACATGCTTTCTGACTAAACCAAGGTTTTTTGGGGGAGGAGTTAATTCTACAATCCCTCTGCGTACAAATGACTTTCTCCCATTCTAAACGCCGACTGGAAGGAAGCAAGCTGTATTCTAACATTCATTCCAAGTGAGCTCTTTTTACCTTAATTGTTCACAAGTGTCAATGCTTAACAGCAATTTATCTGGCAAGTTGAGAACCTGCAGCCATCCCTCAGCCTCACCAGAAAACAATTGTGGACCACAGGCTCAGCGTCGTTTAATTAGGAAACTGAACAGGCTGGGTGGAGTGGGGTGGCCAAACTGCTGGCACGGAACCCTCGGGGGACTGGCAGTCTCGGTGGTGTGGGCCCGGGCAGGAGCAACCCTTCCCCTCCAGGGCAAGGCACGGCTATTTGGCAAGGAGAGATGAGCGGTGGGATCCCACTGCCCCAGGACATGCTCGGGGCCAGCTGACAGGCATGCAGCACGGGGGTCACTCAGGCAGCTTGAACCACGAGGCTGGGCGCGGCGAAGGTGGAGGGCTCAGGCTGTTCGCAAAGGCTTGTGGTTCACCTGGGAAAAAAGACGACAGAGGGTGACATGGGAGCTTCCCTCACTCTCCATTTGGATGAATGGGCTGCAGGAGGAATGCACACCCAGAATTTTTCTAGTTTCTTCTTTTTCCCCAATTACAGTTTACACCAATAGCACTGGCATTAGTTCCGGCATATGGCACAGTAAGGGGTCTGCCGTTTCCTGGCACCCTCCCTCACCCCCCTGCCCAGCCACAGGATCCGTGCACAGCAGTGAATTACTGAGCGCGTGTGGGAGGGGCCGGAGCGTGGCTTGCGGACTCCAACCCTCCACTGCAGGCCTCAAGGAGGCCACGAAGTGGCCCATTGCTTTTCCTTACACATGAATTTCTTCATTTAAGACACTCCTACATGGTAGTTACTACGTACAGGCAGTGTTCTAAACACTTCGCAAATATTATGCATTTAATCCCCGCAACCATTCAACAGGTAGTTGCTATTATCAGGCTGTGAGGAGACGTGGGCAGAGTTGAGAACTCTGAGGTCACGGCACGCACTGGAGCCAGGATGTGCACGGCAGGTTTCGGCGGCGCTCTGACCTCTGCCGTAACTCAGGTGAGCCAGCAGGCCGGAGAAGAGCAGTGCGAGGCCTTGGAATTAACGCCCACAGACCTCCCCGCTCCCTGTCCTGGACGGGGCGGGCTGGAAGCTGGCTGCCCAGAGGCATGACGGGGCCAAGTGGGAGTTCAGTTTCTCTACTTTGTAAACACTCCGTACCCCAGGGCTGGTGTCAGTAAAACATCCTTTTATGAAAAAGGTTTATGTCGAAGCTGAGCACTGGCACAGAGACAGCAACTGATGCAGGTCCCCGTGCCGCGGCCTCACCTGGGAGATGCTGATGCCCGTGAGCCTCTCCACGCTCTCCGGCAGGCGGCTCAGGATGTCCAGGACTTCCCCCGTCACTTTGGCCGCGCCCACGGCCCCGCTGCCGCTGGACACCAGTGTGATCTTTTTGGTCGAGGTCAAGGGACCACTGATCTCCTCTGCCACCTGGGGGTGAGACGCCCACTCAGCGCCCGTGACCCGATCACACCCTCCTGAAAGGCTTTAATCCTCATCCGAGGATATTTTTCCCACTGATTTTTAGAGAGAGTGAAAGGGAGGGGGGAGAGAGAGAAACATCTCGATCGATTGCCTCCCACGTGTCCTGATAGCCAGGGATCAAACCTGCCACCCAGGTACATGCTCCTGACCGCGAATTGAACCCACGACCCTGGGTGCAGGGGTGGATGCTCTCACCACTGAGCCACGCCGGCTGGCGACCCTGGGTTTTTTAAGAGCCCGTCTTACAGATCATCCTTTTTCACTGTGGTCACTGGCTTATAACTCGCAGCCTAACTCGTGGTCCCCTAGCCTGGTTCTGTGACACCGGTTCCGGTGATACCCGACCTGGGGCAGCTTCTCCAGCAGCATGTCCAGCTGAGCAGCCTCCTGGTACAGCTGGAAGGCTTCTGCCTTCTTGGCCATCTGTTCAGCCTCAGCCCGGGCCCGGGCCCCGATGGCGAAGGCCTCGGCCTCCCCCCGCATCTGGGGAGGGCACAGGACAGTGTGATGTGAGGGGAGCAGGTGAGGGCGAGAAACCCCAGCTCCACAACAGCGCCCCGAACTCACCCTCACCGACTCCGCTTCGGCCTCCGCCTGCATGATCAGCTGGCACCTGGGCAAACAGGGGTGCAGAGCTGAGGCCGGGCTCCGGGGAAGGCCCCAGCGGGTGGAGGCTCGACCACCTGAGCTCCATAGGAGTCCGGGTAGTGAAGACCTCGGCTCTTTCTCTGGGGGCGCCCGCCCGGGCGGGAAGGGGCCGAGGGGCCAGGGAAGGGCGTTTACTTCTCTGCCTCCGCGAGGCGCTCCAGCCGGTAGCGCTCGGCCTCCGCCGGCTTCCGCACGCGGGCCTCCAGCTCCTTCTCGCGGCGGGCGATCTCCTGCTCCTGCACGGCCACCTGCTGCGCCCGCTCCACCACCTGCACCTGCACCCGCTGCTCCTCGATCTGCTGCTTCGTTTTGGCCACCTGGAGGAGGGTGCTCAGTGTCGGGGCTGAGCGGCAAGTGCCCAGGACCAGAGAGGCCAGGGCAGGGTCCGGGGTGGGGGAGGTGGAGCGGTCCGTTTCTTATACAGACCCAAGGCATGCACGGCCGACCCTCCTCAGACCCGCACCCGGGACCGGGGCTCCCGGGCAGCCTGTCAGAGCTGGGCAGGGCTGGGACCCAGCGGCCTCCGCAGCCCCTCCAGGAGGCCCCCGGACTCGTTTCCCGCCTTCTCTCCCTCTGGTGTGGGCACCTGGCGGCATGAGGGCAACCCCGTCCGGCTCCCTCCACCCGTCTCTGCGCCCGCTGCTTCCTTCCTGGGGGCTGTGCGCGGCGCCCTTTTCCCTCTTACTTCTGCGGCTGGTGCCCAATCGAGAGAAACCAGGCTCCCTCCCCCTCAAGCCACCAGTGCCCGGCGCCCCGTGTACCCTCCCAGGGCACCCGACAGGCGCTCCAGGGCCTGCACACAGAATGCCTCTGGAGTGGGCAGAGTCCATTCCCACTCCCCGTGGCACCCAGGGAGCAGCGCGCCCTGGCCGGCAGGAGGGCGAGTCCTCCCCGTCCCGCTGCTCCAGCCCCCATCACATCACGGCGCGGGCGCCCCTGCCTGGACTGGGCCCACCTGAAGATGTCAAGCCTTTTCCAAACTGGACTTGCCGCTCTCCTCCCCCGCCGGCCCGCCCGGCCCCTTCGGAGGACTCAACCTCCAGCAGCTTCCTTGGACCGAGTGCGTGGCAGTAGGTTCTCCGAGACCTTCCTTCTGCCTTCCATCCGGATTAGGCAGGCCGAGTGCACTTGCTATGTTGAAAGCATTTTCAGCAGAATTGTGAAGGCATTGCTCCATGGCCTTCTAACTTGTGAAGAAATCTAGTCATTTTGGTGCCTGACCCTTTGAGAAAAGTTCCCTGGAAGCGTCTAGATCTTTCCTTGTTCTCAGGGATCTGGAGTTTCAGAGATGAGCTTCAATGTAGATGTTTTTCATTAATTGTGTCGGGCACTTGGTGGGTTGTTTCACTTAGAAACTCACACCCTTCAAAACATAAACATTTTGCAAATTTTCCATTTGGCTATTTCCTCCCATTTTCTTTGGTCTGTTGGAGCTGCTGGGCTGGCCGCTCCTCCACCCATCTGTTCTGTTCTATTTTTCTGGGGAGTTTTATTAGAATTTCTCTTCCAAAGTGATTTTTAAATTTATGCCATTTTATTACTTCCCCCTTTATTGAACTTATTGGGGTTTGTTAATTTCTAAGAGTGGCTTCTTGTTCTCTATCCTGACTTCCTGGAAGTGGATTGTTCTATCTCACTGAGCACATTTACTTTCCCAAAGCTGTCTTTTCCCTGCACAGCCCGCCTCCTGCACTCGGCTCTGCGGTCTCCCTCCCAGGCAGGAGCGGCGGGCCGGCCTGGAAGGAAGCTCCGGGGTGTGGGTGGGGCCTGTGGGCTGAGAACTCACTCTCACAGTCTGGGCAGGCCACAGCTGGGAAACCTCGGCTCCAGGAACTTTAAGTCTCTCCCTTTGGAGTGGTCATGTTCCCAGGGCACTTTTCCAATCTATTCTTTGGCAGACGGAGCTCTGGGAGCCGAGTGGGGCCGGGGGAGGGAAGGGGCCAGCATGTGGCATGCGACAGGCCCACGGTCAGGTCATGGCCCTGCTGCCGAGTGCCAGGTCCTTGCCTGTGTCTGGCTGCCCCAGGCCACATCCTCTGGTTTACTCACA
This sequence comes from Cnephaeus nilssonii, assembly GCF_951640355.1. Classification (NCBI taxonomy): domain Eukaryota; kingdom Metazoa; phylum Chordata; class Mammalia; order Chiroptera; family Vespertilionidae; genus Cnephaeus; species Cnephaeus nilssonii. Next base: position 96,895,843 of record NC_137080.1, on the reverse strand, counting down.
CCAGATAGCCCTCCAGGCATCTGCTGGGCAGAGAGACCGGGAGAGGGACCCGGAGGCAGGGAGTCCACGAAGGGGCTCTTCCCGTTTTTGCTGATTTCGACAGTCTTCAGGCCCAGAGCCTCAGCCATGGCGCCAGCTCAGCCATGCTAGTAATTACCTCGGCCTTCCAGGCCTTCCAGCTTCCAAAGTGATGCTACGGTGGCCCTCCCTCCCTCCCTCCCTCCCTCCCTTCCTTCTCTCGTCTCAAAATCACGCCACGTGGTTTTAATGAGGTTTTAGCTGCATTTATCCAATCCATCATCTTTGAAAAAGCTTGTCTCCTTACTGCCTTTCTTCTGACAATCAGTTCTCCACACAGCAGCAGTCTGATCCTCACACAAACATCAACTGGACCACAGCACCTCTCTGCCTGGAGTTCTCCAGTAGCTTTCCAGTGTGCTTGGAGTCTCTTCTAAGTCGCCATCGCGGCTCCCTGAGCCCTCCGTGCCTGGCCTGGCCTCCTCTCCCTCAGCGCGCCAGCCACACCACTCAGAACCCCCCTTTCTGTTTCTGGGACACGCCAAGCTCTTTCCCACCTCAGGGCCTTTCCCGTGCTGGTCCCCTGCCTAGCCACTAGCCACATGCGGCTTTTTAAATTTAAATTCGTAGCCAATAAGCTTAAAATGCAGTTCCTCAGTCACAATTCTACCAGCCACATTTCAAGTGCTCAGCGTCACAGCAAAATGCAGAACATTTCCATCAGCACAAAGGTTCTGTGTGAGCATCACTGGTTTAGAGAACTCTTGGCCCACAACTCTCTACATTGCTGGTTCTTTCGCGTCTTCAGATTTCAATTCAAAGATCATTTGCTTACAGCAGTCTTCTCTGACCACCCGGCCTCATACAGTTAGCCACCGCTGTCACAGCCCGGCGCCCGGACGCTCCGCGCCGCGCTGGCGTGCTCTGTCCCACTGTATGCTCTCTGAGAGCAGGAATCTTCTGTCTCATTCATACCCTCGCCTCTAAAACAACGTCTGGCACATAGTAGGCACTTCATAGGTATTTGTTGACTGAATCATTATTTCATGATTACCTAGCACAAAGCCTGGCACAAAATGAGGAACTCACTAAAGTTAAACAGAGCCCAAACCAGCCCAATCCGTTGATTTGTAGAAAAAAAAAAAAGCCATATTTACATTAAGGACCTTATCCATAGTCCTACCCATGCTAGTGGTTTCATTACGTTACTGCTTCTCACACTCCAACGCATGCCTGAATCACCTAGGGCTTTTGTTAAAATGCAGGTTCTGATTCAGTCTGGGCTGGAGCCTGAGACTTTGTATTTTTAACCAACACTCCAGGGTGGCTGCTGCTGGTAGGCAGACCACACTTCAAGTAGGAACGCACAAGCCAGGGACTTCTCCCCGCAACCAAAGGTGTTTTGCACTTATTATGCTTTTAGCCTGTACCGATGCTTGGCAAAAACGGACTTCCTAATATTGCTATTCTTTGGGTAAAGGGTACTCAAAGTGCAGTGGACTCTCGTTCTTCGTGGTAGTTCTGTTGTATACAGTAGAACAAAATACTTATTTTGTTCCCAGGGGAAATGTGGCGTTAGGTGGTATGAGCCTCTGGCCACAACGTTTTTATCAATAGGGCAACATATAACCTTGTTTCCTGTTTCTGTTTAAAGCAGGGCCCTGCCCAGGCATTAGGGGTGAGTTATTAAATGACTGCCCATTGCCCTGGCCCGAGCTGCCCAGTGGTTCGAGCATTGGCCTGAGAACCAAAGGGTTTTGGGTTCGATTCCTGATCAAGGGCACGTCCCTGTGTTGCAGGTTCCGGCCCCAGCCCTGGTGGGGGTGAGTGTGGGAGGTACCAATTGATGTGGCTCTCTCACATTGATGTTTCTCTCTCTCCTCGCCTCCCTTGCACTCGCTCTAAAAATATATATATATCAACTAGAGGCCCAGTGCACGAAATTTGTGCATGGGGGCAGAGGGGGGGGGGGGAGAATCCCCTCAGCCCAGCCTGCACCCTCTCCAATCCAGGACCCCTCGGGGGATGTCCGACTGCTGGGGATCAGGCCTAAACTGGCAGTCGGACGTCCCTCTCACAATCCTGGAATGCTGGCTTCTAATCACTCACCTGCCTGCCTGCCTGGTCACCCCTAACTGCCTCCCCTTGCTGGCTTGATGGCCCCTCACTGCCCCCCGCACCGGCCTGGTCACCCCTTACGGCCCCCCTGCCGGCCTGGTCGCCCCTCACTGCCCCCCCTGCTAGCCTAATCACCCCCAACTACCCCCCTGCTGGCCTGGTTGCCCCCTACTGCACGCCCCCGCCAGCCTGTTCACCCCTAACTACCCCCCTGCTGGCTTGGTCACCTCTTACTGCCCCCCCCCCCGCCAGCCTGGTTGCCCCCAACTGCCCCCCCTGCCAGCCTGGTTGCCCCATGCAGCCTGCTGTTCAGTCGTTTGGTGATCTCTCATTAACCCCCCCTGTATGCCTGGTAGTAGGCAGCCATCTTGTGAGGGTTAATTTGCATATCACCTCTTTATTATGTAGGATGGGAAAAATATCCTGGGGTGAGTATTAACCAAAAAAATAAATGTTTGGCCAAATATAGCAGGCTAGTTTTTAAGTTGATAATTTTGTATGGCCCATGAATGATGTTATAAATATCCAAATGGCCCTTGGCAGGAAAAAGGTTCCCCACCCTGGTGTAAAGCCATCTTATGTAATAGATGTTGTTGGTTCATTACCAACGAACTTTCAGCCAACAGCAGCACGAGTGCCTGGACGAAGCTCATCTAACACGCATTTCCTCCACACGCCACGGCACCGCTCCCCGCACTTAGGAAAACTAGGCAGCACCCAGCACTGTGCTCGGGCCACTTACACAGTGCGATCACCAACAAAGAACACAAGAACGTGGCGGTGAATGTACTGTGAAGTAAACACACTACGAAGACAACATTGCTAATAGGATAAGCCTTTCCGGAACATCTGCTCAACCTCAGCTGGGAGCTGTGTGCCGGCAGCTCGGGGGCTGCCTCTCGCTGCGGGTCTGCAAGGGGCCGACTTGGGAGTTACCGATACATTCAGTGAGCAGGCAGGTTCTCAGTACAGAGCCCACACGTGAGGACCAGTGGACCTCCTCGCTATGCCCGCGCTGCCGGACCTCACTCAGCAGGGGGCGGAGCCCGACCTCAGGGTTTCCGCCCTCACACCCTGTGGTCACCAGGGCTGCCCGGTGCGATGAGAAGAGGCGCTCGTCCTCTGGGGGTGCAGAATGCACAGCCCGGTGAGGGGCATGGGCTGGAGCTCAGCTCTGGTTCACCCCCATCCAGGTGCCATCGCACAGGCACCACCTGCTCCAAACACGTGACCAGCCTACAGATCATATACCTCTTGACCTTTTCTTTGCTTTTTAGCTGAAACGTTGGGTCTTTTAAATTCCCCTCATCTGGATGAGTGGGGTCAGAGTGGGGAGCAGGATATGGGGATCAGAGTCAGAACATGAGAGTGGGAGCCTGAGAGGGGGTGCGGGCAGGCCCGTGGCTGCCTGCCGGATGGGGCCCTGACCTGCAGCTGGTAGGCCAGGTCGGCCTGGGCGCGGCGGGTGTTGACCTCAATGTCATAGGTGGCCTTCTTCAGCTCATAGTCCCTCTGGGCCTTGGCCATCTCGATCTCACTCAGGTACTGAGCAGACACCTTCTCCTGCTTGGCTTTGGCCTCCTGTCCGCACAGAGACCAGGCACGGGGTCAGAGCAGGGTGGGAAGGCCCCGGGCTCCCCTGCCTTTGGCCAGCCCTGGCCTCATCTCTGTCCTCTGCCAACCCAGTTCCATCAGCCCCCGTCGTGGTGCACTCCCCCCACGTGCTCAAGTGCCCATGGGGACCACAGACCGCCCCCCCGCCCCCCACTCACCCGGATCCCAGCATCTCGCTTGGCCTCCGCTTCTCCAATCCGAGCATCTTTCTGGACTTGAGCGGTCCGAGCCTTCCCCAAGGAGTGCAAGTAGTCCTGTGGGAGAGATGCAGACGCTGCAGTCCTGCAGAGGGTGGAGCAAGGAGCAGGGACCCAGAGGACGCCTGCCCGGCTTACCTGGTCGTCATGGATGTCCTTCAGGGTGTAGCTGACCACACTGATGCCCATGTTCACCAGGTCTGAGGAGGCCACTTTGAAGACCTGCTCTGAGAACTTCTGCCTGTCCTTGTAGATCTCCTAGGACAAGGAGGTGGGAGGAGGAACGTAAGCTCGGTCCCGGGGCACGGCCCCCCTGCGGACCGTCCAGGTGTTGCCCTGCGTCAGGCCCACCTCCACAGTCATGTGGGCCATGATGGCCCGCTGGTGGCCCTCCAGCGTCTCCAGTGCGATGTGGGCGATCTCGGCCTCCGTCTTCCCCAGGAACATCTGGCAGGCGGCCGCCAGCATCTCTTTGTTCTGCCCCTGGATTTTCACCTGCGGGCAGAGGAGGGTGGGGAGGGGGCGGTGCGGGTCTGGAGTCGAGGGAGCAGGGACAGGAGAGGAGGCGCCGCAGAGGGAGTGGGGCGTGGACGCCGCGAGAGGCTCAGAAAGCGCACCTGGGCGATGCCGGTGACTGAGATGGGGACCCCGTGGCGCGTGTAAACCTTCTCACTCTTGACATTGAGGGTCAATGTGTTGAGAGAGATCCTAGAGGGAACCAGAAGGGGGCAGTGAGGAGAGGAGGAGGGGAAACCGGCCCTCGGGCTCTCCCCACGCACCTCTGGATCTGCTGGATGCAGGGCAGGACGAAGACGCGGCCGCCGGCCACCATGACCGGGGGGCTCCGGCAGAAGCCTGCAAGGTGCGGGCAGTGAGCTGGCGTCGCGCTGGGGTGCGGGGGGTAGGGAACCTGGGGGGGGGCTACCCCCAGGCGGAAGTCCGGGAGCGGGGAGGGGGGTGGGGGGCGCAGCAGCGCCGAGGGGGGCCGGGAGCCCTGGCGCAGCGGAGCTGGGGGGGGGGGGGCAGAGCCAGGCTCGGGGCTGGGGGCGGGGGGCGGGCGGGGGGAGAGCGGCGCTTACCGGAGACCACCATGGCCTCGTTGGGGCCGCAGGTGAAGAACATGGCTGCGTGGGGCTGGCGGAGAGCGGAGGCGTCCGCGGGGCCGGGAGCGGCTGCTTCCCGTCAGCCCGCCCGCCCCACCCCCTCGCCCCGGCCCGGCTAAGGCTTCCCCGGGAGCCCGCAGACTCCAGCGACGCCGCTCGCCCGCCCGGCCGCCGCCTGCGTCCCCGCCCGCGGCGAGGGCGCTTCTCCGGGGTCCGATAAAGCTCCGCCGCGCCCGGCCCCGCCTCCCGCCGCCCGGACCTGGGAGCCGAGCCTCGGCCACCCGCGCACCAGCGTCCCGGAAGCCCAACCCGCGGCCTCCGCGCGCCCCGCACCCCGCCCCACCCTAGGGCTGCGGCAGCGCCCCGCCCCGCCCCGGCGGCCCCGCCCCGTTCCCGGCAGGCCCCGCTCCCACCTCCGCTTCCCGCAGCCCCCGCTCCGCCCGGCGCGTGACGCGGCGTCGTCACGGGAAGCCCGGCGGCGGCTGGAGCCGCAGGCTGAGCGCGGGCCTGTGCGCCCGGAGCCGGGGCCCGGGGTCGGGGGCGCGGCCGCCGGTCCGTGGCGCCCGAAGGGGACTCGCCGCTGACAGACTCACTCGGACGCCGGCCACAGTCTCCGCGTTTATTTGTTCACAGAACATACCGCGCCCGCCCGGAGCCGCCTCCCCGGGCCGCCCGCTCCGGGTCCCAGGGACCAGGGGCCGCAGCGGCGGGCCTGGCGCCCTCGCATAAGTTAAATAAATATTAATACGCCCCTGTCACCAGGGGACATAAATACACATAAATACACGTTAGAGCCCCTCCCCACCCGGCCCAGTGTCCGCGCGTCCCGTCGGGTGCGGCGGGCGGCTCCCCGGGGCCGAGCGGCCTCGGACGCTGTCGGAGGGGGTCGCGGTCAGAGGGCGGCCGGGGGGCGCTGGAGGAAAGCGCTGAGGTCCGGAGCGTAGTCCGAGGGCGCCGCCGTCAGATTGCGGGGCTCGAGGGCTGGGGGCGCAGGGGGCGCGGCGCTGGGGGCGTCCTCCGCGGCCGGGGGCGCCGGCGCCCCTTCTTCCGCCGCCAGGATCTGGCAGAAGACGACGGCGAGCAGGAGGACGAGCAGCCTGCGGGCGGGGCTGGGGTCCTCGGCGGGCAGCTGGCGCCGGACCTGCGCGGAGACAGGCGAGGGGACAGGTCAGCCGGGCCGACGGCGGCCGTTCCCGCCCCCGCCCGCCCCACTTCGGCGGCACTCACCGCTCGCGGGTAGAGCACCCGGCGGCTGCGCTTTCGGTGCCCGCGGGAGGCGCTGGGGCGCGAGGCGGGGGCCGCCGCCGGCTCCGGGAGGGGGTCGAATGTGAAGACCTCGGGCCCAGAGCCCCGCCGGGGCCCCGGGCTGGCGGAGGGTGCCGGGGTCGGGGCCCGCAGGACGGTCAAGGTGGGGAGGGAGCAGCGGGAGCGACACATGGCGGCGGAGCGGTGAGCGCAGGAAAGACGAGTGGGGCCCGGAGCCTCCGGGCGAGTTAAGTACAGTCGGCGGGGCCGCCCTTCTCACTCCGCCCCCCGCGCGGGCGGCGCGGAAATTCCTACCGCTCAGCGGGGGGAGGGGTGGGGGCTTGGCCTGTGACCCATAGCTGCGCCTGTGTGTGAGCTGTGAGTGTGAGCTGTGAGTGTGTGTGCTGTGAGTGTGAGCTGTGAATGTGTGCTGTGAGTGTGTGCTGTGTGAGCTGTGTGTGTGAGCTGTGATTGTGAGCTGTGAGTGTGTGCTGTGTGAGCTGTGATTGTGAGCTGTGAGTGTGTGCTGTGTGAGCTGTGTGTGTGAGCTGTGATTGTGAGCTGTGAGTGTGTGCTGTGTGAGCTGTGTGTGTGAGCTGTGATTGTGAGCTGTGAGTGTGTGCTGTGTGAGCTGTGATTGTGAGCTGTGAGTGTGTGCTGTGTGAGCTGTGCATATGCTGTGTGAGTTGTGTGTGTGCTGTGTGTGAGCTGTGCATGTGAGCTATGTGTGTGTGAGTTGTGCTTGTGTGAGCTGTGCATATGCTGTGAGTGTGAGCTGTGCGTGTGCTGTGTGTGAGCTGTGCATGTGAGCTATGTGTGTGTGAGTTGTGTGTGTGTGAGCTGTGCATATGCTGTGAGTGTGAGCTGTGCGTGTGCTGTGTGTGAGCTGTGCATGTGAGCTATGTGTGTGTGAGTTGTGTGTGTGTGAGCTGTGCATATGCTGTGAGTGTGAGCTGTGCGTGTGCTGTGTGTGAGCTGTGCATGTGAGCTGTGTGTGTGAGTTGTGCGTGTGTGAGCTGTGCATATGCTGTGAGTGTGATGTGAGCTGTGCGTGTGCTGTGTGTGAGCTGTGCATGTGAGCTATGTGTGTGTGAGTTGTGTGTGTGTGAGCTGTGCATATGCTGTGAGTGTGAGCTGTGCGTGTGCTGTGTGTGAGCTGTGCATGTGAGCTATGTGTGTGTGAGTTGTGCGTGTGTGAGCTGTGCATATGCTGTGAGTGTGATGTGAGCTGTGCGTGGGGTGGGCGAGATCCCGCACTCGGGCACACGTCCGGACCGTGGAGCTGAGGATGCCGTGGCAGCGTCAGGGGGAGGCGCGGCCGCAGTCCCACCCGGGAGCAGCGGGACACGGTGAGGGGGTCTGGCCGCCTGACCCAGCGAGGTGGGAACCAGCAGCCAGGGGCACGCGCACGCCTGTAGGCCCACAAGAAAACACCCCGGACGGGTACAGAACAGCAAAGCTCAGGAAGAAGAGCGAACTCGGCGCACGCAGACCCAGCCCAGCGGCGAAGCGCGCAGGAAACACACCCCAACATTCACAGCACACCAGTGTGTGTGTGTGTGTGGGGGGGGCATTTCCCCTTCTTTCCTTCTGGGCTCGTTGGCCGGTGTAATCATTAAATTGACGTAAGACATTAACAGGGGAAAACAAATTGTACTGCGTTCTCCCAGGAAGGGCCCAGGGCGACCTGAGACTCAGGGGGGAGGGACCAGGGTGTGTGTGTATGTGTGTGTGTGTGTGTGGGGGGGTATGTGTGTGTGTATGTGTGTGTGTATCTGTGTGTGTGTGGGGGGCGGGCGGGCACTGGGTCGTCAGAGGCTCCCTCACCAAGCAGGCACGTCTTTGAGAGGAACGGCCTCCCGGGGCCAGCCCTGCCTGGGGCTCAGGCGGGTAAGGAGAGCACAGCTTCCCCCAGGCCCTGCGTCTCAATGGCTTCAGCTCGGAGCAACCACACGCCAGCGAGGCCCTTCACCAGGCACATCTCACACACACACGCACATGCACACGCACACACGCATACGCACACATGCACATGTACACGCACACGCTATGCAGAGCGAAGGCGCAGACACAGGGACAGCCCGGCATTCACCTGCTGGTGTTCACACAAAGCTGGACAGAGGATCCCCGAATGCAAAGGCGGGTGGTTAGTGTCTCCCAGGTTTGCCCCTTGTGTGGGTCAAATTACAAAATTCATGTGAACATTTTAAACTGCAAGGCATCATGCAAATCTTGTGGTAATGGAAGTACCTCAGGACAGAATCAACATCTATACTAATAATAGCCTAGGTGGCGTCACAAGATGGCCGCTGGCACATAGGAGGCGGGGCCAGCGGAGGAGGCGGGTCCTGGCAGGGGTGGGCAGTTGTGGGTGATTGGGCTGGCAGGGGAGCAGTTAGGGGGTGATCAGGCTGGCAGGCAGGTGAGCAGTTAGGAGCCAGCGGTCCCGGATTGTGAGAAGGATGTCCCAGATTGGAGAGGGTGCAGGCTGGGCTGAGGGACAGCCCCCCACCCCCCCGCATGAATTTTGTGCACCGGGCCTCGAGTGTTTTCATAACTGCCTTAGAGACAGCTGCTCACGGACAAGAGGGCACCCTGCTGCAGGCGCCGCTGAGAGTGCTGAGCTGCTGTCAGGGTGCCTGCTGCGGAGGGAGGCAAGCCAGGGGCAGTGGGCACCCCGCTGTGGGCCCGGCCACAACTCCTGAGGCTCCTAAGAATATGGAAGACAGTGTAAGGGGCACCCAAAAAGCTGGTGTTCAGGCATCATCAGGCGAGGTCCTGGAAGAGCGGCAGGTGAGATGGCCTTGAACAGTGGATGGAAGATGTGGAAGAAGCCTGTGAGAACGAGAATGGAATCAGCCTCGAGCTGGAAAAGTACAGGATGTGTTTGGGGAACCACAAAGAAAACAATCCCGGAGTCAGTTCCCGAAAAGGAGTAGTGGGAAGTCACAAGGGCTGGGACGGACTTGGGCTGAGGGGACCGCTTAGCGGCCAGGCCAGGAAGCTGGGTGTGGCCAGACTGTGGCGCTTGTGGGGCCGGAGGTGACATAACAGGAGGACAATTCAGGCTGGGAACGGAGCGGGGTGAGGAGCAGGCCCTCGATGAGGAGACACTGAGGCAGGGGCAGGAGCTGGTGAAGGGGTGCAGATAGCGGGTAACAAGGACTTGAAAGGGGCCATGGCAGAGGGACCGAGAGGAGGGGTGGCTGTAAGGGACATTCTTAGTGTGCAATCACCGGCATTTAACAACAAGATGGTCTCACAGGTGTCAGGGAGCGTGGGCCGTGGGCACTGCCAGCAGAGAGGGAGGGAGCAGAGCTGGCTCCAGAGGTGAGTGCATGGGGCTCAGAGGGCGCCGGGAGCACAGGCCTGGCCCTCCGTCGGCGACGGTGTCACACATGCCTTTGCTTCTGCCATAGGACGCACCCCCCAGCGCGTGCACACAGTAGCTGCTCAGTAATCTTCATAAATGAAACGTGAACGTGCAGAACGCAAATGCACACGCTGGCTGGGCCACCCATGCTTCTGAGACATGGACACCTTCCTTCAAGCTCCACGTACAAACGGACAGCATCTTTAGAAAAGCTGGGACAATTCTTATCTGACACCAAACCAGGAACACCTGCGGGCATTTCTCAACCAAGCGAGGGGACAGCCACACAACTGGGCTAGAAACCGATACATGATGGCTGTGCGTACGGTGGCCTCCGTGACATGACTGTATTCCCACTCCTGTCTAAACACACGGGACACCTCCTCGCAAAGACACATCCTTCCCCACCCCTCCCGCCCCCTGCCCTCATCCTGACGTGTAAGCGAGCGCAGGGAGCCTGCACACCCCCCCCCCCTTATTCCAAGGCCCCCTGCCCCTACTCCCACCCAGCACCGATGCATGGCTACTCACGTGTGGATGGCCCACACGCTCACAGAGGTAAATTGGGGGTGGCAGAGATGGGGGTGTGGCCCAGATCAGGGTGCACCCTGTGCACGATGGGAAGTTCCTCCAGGCCACTGGCCGGGGCGGGAGTGAAGGGGGTGCCAGGCCTCTCCTGGCCGCTGCCTCCCACGTCTGGAGCCAGGACCCCAGCTCTTCTCCCGTCCTTCTGGCATACAGACCCCAGCTCTTCTCCCGTCCTTCTGGCATACAGACCCCAGCTCTTCTCCCGTCCTTCTGGCATACACAGACCTCTGAGGCCAGAAGGAACGAAGAGGAGAAGCCAAGAACCCCATTCCCTCTTAACCAACGTCCCCCCAGTCCTGCTACCCTCAGAGACTAGGGCTCTGCTCCCCGCCCTGCACCCCTCCACGTGGGAAGCTAGGGAAAGGTGGGGAGCAGATCGTTAAGCCAATGAGTGGGTTCCGAGGTGAGGCTGAGAGCTGAGGGCGGAGTTAAGGCTGGAGAGGGCCAGGGGCGGAGACCAGCAGCTGGACCGGTTCTGCCGCCCTAAGCTAGGAGAGCAGCCCGGGGAGGCCTCCTCCCGCTCCCAGGTCACCGTGTCCCTCCCTGCCCCGCTCCGACCTGCTCCCTTGACCTCCCCCTCATCCTGCTCAGCCCCTTGTGTGTCTCCTCACACACTCGCCCCGGCGGGGCCCTTTCGTCACCCCTGTGCTTCCTGTTGCTGGTGGGGTCCCCGGGAGCCAGGTACCGGCCCTCCGGTCGCCATCCCCTGCGGGCCCAGCACTAGGCGTTCACCATCAGGGCTTCATGAGCTGTCCTCCTCCTCCCCCCCACCGCCCCTGGGACCCCCTAGGGCGGCTGTGTGCACAGCTGTGTCCCTCAAACTCCCCCCCCCCCCCTTCAGAGATGAGGTTGTGGGGTGCTTCACCGAGGCTCGAGGCTCGGGGTGATGTGCGATCAGGAAGCAAACCCTGGCCCTGGCCCTTGCCCTCCTACGCCCCTGACACGAGGGCTCAGGCTGCCAGCTCAGGCGGGCCGGGGTGTGGGGGTGTGGGGGGGGGGTGGGGGGGTAGGGGAGCCAGCCTTCTGAGGGAAGCAGGGCCCGGGATGGAGCGGGGCCTGAGGTCGCAGAGGGAACGCTGACCCTCCCAGCTGCCGCTGCGCTCGGCCTGTGTGTGACCGAGGCGGGCTGCGGTAGGAAGGAGCCGGGCTGCGGGGGCTGCGGTAGGAAGGAGCCGGGCTGCGGGGGCTGCGGTAGGAAGGAGCCGGGCTGCGGAAGGCGCACGCGGCCCCTCGGAGGCCAGGGGCCTGGCTTTGAATTCCAGCCTGCTGCTTACACTCGCGATGGCGCCAGCTAGCTCCCTCTGGGAGGGCGTTTCCTCCACGGGGAGTGCGCCCTGGCCTTAAGGTTGTGGTGGGGTGAAGGGCAGGAGCACTGCTTCTCGGCACTGGGGCTTCCTCTGTGGCTGTGGCTGTGGCCCTGGGAAGAGGGCTGCTTGGGAGCTGATGTGCGCACCTGCAGCCAGCTCAGGAGGGCCGGGAGGGAGCAGCCTCCCGGGGGAGCAGCCTCCCGGGGGGAAGCAGACTCCCAGGGGAAAGCAGCCTCTGGGGGGGAAGCAGACTCCCAGGGGGGGAAGCAGACTCCCGGGGGGGAAGCAGCCTCTGGGGGGGGGAGCAGCCTCTGGGGGGGAAGCAGCCTCTGGGGGGGAAGCAGCCTCGGGGGGGAAGCAGACTCCCGGGGGGGAAGCAGCCTCTGGGGGGGGAGCAGACTCCCGGGGGGGAAGCAGACTCCCGGGGGGGGGGGAAGCAGACTCCCGGGGGGGAAGCAGACTCCCGGGGGGGGAAGCAGACTCCCGGGGGGGGGGAAGCAGCCTCTGGGGGGGGAGCAGACTCCCGGGGGGGGGGAAGCAGACTCCCGGGGGGGGAAGCAGCCTCGGGGGGGAAGCAGCCTCTGGGGGGGAAGCAGACTCCCGGGGGGGGGGAAGCAGACTCCCGGGGGGGGAAGCAGACTCCCGGGGGGGGGAAGCAGACTCCCGGGGGGGGGGGAAGCAGCCTCTGGGGGGGGGAGCAGACTCCCGGGGGGGGAAGCAGACTCCCAGGGGGGGAAGCAGCCTCGGGGGGGAAGCAGCCTCTGGGGGGGAAGCAGACTCCCTGAGGGGGAGCAGCCTCTGGGGGGGGAGCAGACTCCCGGGGGGGGAAGCAGACTCCCACGGGGGGAAGCAGACTCCCGGGGGGGAAGCAGACTCCCGGGGGGGGGGAAGCAGACTCCCGGGGGGGGAAGCAGACTCCCGGGGGGGAAGCAGACTCCCGGGGGGGGGGAGCAGACTCTGGGGGGGAAGCAGACTCCCGGGGGGGGGAAGCAGACTCCCGGGGGGGAAGAAGACTCCCGGGGGGGGAGCAGACTCCCGGGGGGGGAAGCAGACTCCCGGGGGGGGGAGCAGACTCCCGGGGGGGGGAAGCAGACTCCCGGGGGGGGAGCAGACTCCCGGGGGGGGGGGAAGCAGACTCCCAGGGGGGAAGAAGACTCCCGGGGGGGAGCAGACTCCCGGGGGGGGAAGCAGACTCTGGGGGGGGAGCAGACTCCCGGGGGGGGGGAAGCAGACTCCCGGGGGGGAAGAAGACTCCCGGGGGGGAAGAAGACTCCAGGGGGGGAAGCAGACTCCCGGGGGGGGAGCAGACTCCCGGGGGGGGAAGCAGACTCTGGGGGGGGAAGCAGACTCCCGGGGGGGGAGCAGACTCCCAGGGGGGAAGCAGACTCCCGGGGGGGGAAGCAGACTCCCGGGGGGGAAGCAGACTCCCGGGGGGGGGAGCAGACTCTGGGGGGGAAGCAGACTCCCGGGGGGGGAGCAGACTCCCAGGGGGGAAGCAGACTCCCGGGGGGGGAAGCAGACTCCCAGGGGGGAAGCAGACTCCCGGGGGGGGAGCAGACTCTGGGGGGGGAGCAGACTCCCGGGGGGGGAAGCAGACTCCCGGGGGGGAAGCAGACTCCCTGCGGGGGGGGGAGCAGCAGGAGATGGGCTCTCTCGGCCCTGCCTCCTCCGGCTTCAGGCGGGTTTGCGCCTTTTCTTTTCTCCCAGGAGCAGGGACTCTCGGGCATTCTTAGTTCTTGTTCAGGCCACGCCTGGCTTTTACACACCCACCCGCCCTCGCGCGCACACCCGCTGGCCAGGACAGCTCTCACCGAGGCGGTGGTGAGTTCCTGGCAGCGAGTTAATAAATGACCCTGAAGACTTTCTTAGGGCCTCTGACGCAAAGAATGGCAAGAGTGCCTGGGGCGCCAGGGCAAGGTCACAGAACCCGTGTCCCAAGGTCACAGAACACATGTCCCTGCCCGAGATGCAGCTGGCCCAGCTCAGCCCCAGTTCCCTGGGGACTGCTGAGAGTGGGGAGCTGGGAAAGGACCCGGCATCCTGTTTTGTGCCAACACTGGCGCCTCCCTCTGGCCTGTGCCCAACTCCGTGAGGGCAGGACTGTCCCTCTGTCCGTGAGCGTCCGTCTGTCCGTGAGAGCAGGACTGGCCATCTGTCCGTGAGTGTCCGTCTGTCCGTGAGAGCAGGACTGTCCCTCTGTCCGTGAGCGTCCGTCTGTCCGTGAGAGCAGGACTGGCCGTCTGTCCGTGAGCGTCCGTCTGTCCGTGAGAGCAGGACTGTCCGTCTGTCCGTGAGCGTCCATCTGTCCGTGAGAGCAGGACTGGCCGTCTGTCCGTGAGCGTCCGTCTGTCCGTGAGAGCAGGACTGTCCCTCTGTCCGTGAGCGTCCATCTGTCCGTGAGAGCAGGACTGTCCGTCTGTCCGTGAGCGTCCGTCTGTCCGTGAGAGCAGGACTGGCCGTCTGTCCGTGAGCGTCCGTCTGTCCGTGAGAGCAGGACTGGCCGTCTGTCCGTGAGCGTCCATCTGTCCGTGAGAGCAGGACTGGCCGTCTGTCCGTGAGCGTCCGTCTGTCCGTGAGAGCAGGACTGGCCGTCTGTCCGTGAGCGTCCGTCTGTCCGTGAGAGCAGGACTGTCCGTCTGTCCGTGAGAGCAGGACTGGCCGTCTGTCCGTGAGCGGCAGCGCAGAATGCCCGAGGCTAGGAGTGGAGGCCCTGTTGCCCACAGGAAGCAGCCTGCACACCCTGAAGACGCCCCAGTGTCAGCACAGGGGTGACTGAGTCAAAGTCTAATCGTGGGGGGAAGTACAACAAATCAAGTGTTTCCCTTCCTGTCGCGGTTCCCGACCCCCGTGCTTCCTGGGTGAGCTGGCCCGCAGAGCCACGGCCTGGACTAGAGGCTCCTGATGGGCCCTGGGAGCCAGGGAGCCGCCGCTCCACGTCAGACGTGCCTCCCTCCTGCTTCCAGAGCAGCTGCCAGCCCTTTTCCTCGCGGGGGGGGGGGGGGGCCTGTGGGAGCCGGCGGGGGCTCCCTGCTGAGGGGGGTTGGCCAGCTGCCAGGGGTGACCCTGCGCGGTTTTCTGGGAAGGAAGCGGCCCTGTGTGACTCAGAACCAAGTTAGGGAAAAACAAGCTCACTCGCCGCGGCACCTCGCCAGCCTGGCTTTGACCATGAGCTCATGGAAGAGGAAGCTGGGGCTGCGGCTCAGGGCCCGGTCCTTCCTGACGCTCCCTCCTGCCTGGCCTGGCCAGGGGCTTCCCGGTTGGAAACCCCGCGCAGCACAGAAGGGATCGCTCGCGAGGCGAGGGCGGCGGAAAGGGCACTGGCCTGGCCCTGGGACCGCCCCCCGGGGCCCGAGGGTCGGGTTTGCTCCCGGAGCCCGCATCTCTGAAGACCAGGCGTGCTAACCCCAGAGCCCGAACGAAGGGGCTGTTTGGAAGCCGGGTCCCCCGGTTCAGGAAAGAGTCAGAGGGTCCCGAAGGACTGGGCAGCCTGGCCCGCAGGGACGGGACCCTGGCCGAGACTTAGCTGCGGCTGGCTGCAGAGCAGGCCTCGACGCCTTCCCAGCGCCTTCCTGTGTGAAGCCTCCCGCTCTGAGCGCCTGCACTGGCCCCCCAACCAGGCAGCTTCCCGCCTCCCTCCCGGCCCCCATCCCTCCGGGCCCCCTCCCTCCGGGCCCCCCTTCCTCCCGGACCCCCTCCCTCCGGGCCCCCCTTCCTCCCGGACCCCCTCCCTCCGGGCCCCCCCATCCGGGCCCCCCTTCCTCCCGGACCCCCTCCCTCCAGGCCCCCTCCCTCCGGGCCCCCTCCCTCCCGGCCCCCATCCCTCCGGGCCCCCTCCCTCCTGGCCACCCTCCCTCCAGGCCCCCTCCCTCCCGGCCCCCTCTCTCCCGGGCCCCCTCTCTCCCGGGCCCCCTCCCTCCCGGCCCCCATCCCTCCGGGCCCCCTCCCTCCCGGCCCCCTCTCTCCCGGGCCCCCTCCCTCCCGGCCCCCTCTCTCCCGGCCCCCCTCCATCCGGGCCCCCTCCCTCCCGGCCCCCTCTCTCCCGGCCCCCCTCCATCCGGGCCCCTCTCTCCCGGGCCCCCTCCCTCCCGGCCCCCATCCCTCCGGCCCCCTCTCTCCCGGCCCCCTCCCTCCCGGCCCCCCTCCATCCGGGCCCCTCCCTCCCGGCCCCCCTCTCTCCTAACCCCTTGTTTCCCACCCCCCCCCCCATGATGGGGCCACCCTGCTGCTGTACCCTCTATCAGGCGCCGTGTCCTGCTTCCTCTCCACCCTCCCGGAGACCCAGCCTGACCCCATGCACATTAGTCCACCTACTGTGCGCATAACCCTCTGGAAGCACCCGCAGCGTGGTGTGGCCACGTGACTGTTGACCTCTCTGATGGCCTGGACCTGCACACGCCATTTGGTGCCGGGACCTTCTGACAAGGCCAAAGAGCGATTAAATTGTCAGCCTTTAAAGAAAATCGGTGAGAATACAGCCCGTACTCTCAACCCGTCCCCGTGGCTGTGCTCGCCTGTCTCTGCTCCCCCTCCCAGGGCGGCCGTGCTCGCTGCGGGCTGTCTGTCAGAGCGTGTCGTTGGAGCGCACCTCGCCCACCGCAGAGTCCCCGTTAGGATGCGTCTGACAAACGCCTAGTTGTGCAAGTGGCACCAGGGTCACAGGGGGCGCTCCCGCTGCACGAGAGCCCCTCTGGCGGCAGCACCCCTCGCCCGCCGCAGCGGTGACCGCCGGCCTGGCTGTGCCCGCGGTCCTGCCTGTTCCAGAACGTCACGTGGCCAGGACAGCAGGCGGCACTGAGTCTGGAGTCTTGCTCAGTGTGTTTCTGTGACTCACCCATGTTCTGATGAACGAGGGTTCTTTCCTTTAGGTTCTGAGCAGCATTCCATTGTTTAAGTATGCCTGGCAGGCGGCTGTGGGGCCTGGACCCACGGACCGGGTCCCGAGCTGCGCGTCCCTGGCTGGGCTCTCCTCGCCTTTCTCAGGGACGCCGAGGCCACACTCCGTGGCAGACCTTTTTCCAGGCGGCCGCCCAGGAAGATGGCTTCAGACCTGGGCCTTGCGTACCTTCCCCAGAGCCGAGGAACACCTGTCCCTCGGCCTCCCCACGGCCCCTCCTCAGCCAGCCAGACCATGGGCGCCCTTGGACACTGACCATCTGCGGGCCCAGGGAGGGCGCTGGGAGGAAGGGACCCTTCCATGCTGACCAGCCCTGCCTCCCGCTGGTTAGCTCACCTCCCACCCAGCTTCCTGTCTCCACCTTTGCTCCTGTGAGGTCTATTCAGAGCAGCCTTTTGTTTTTGCTATATTTATTTACTAGAGGCCCGATGCACAAAGATTTGTGCAAGAATGGGCCTTCCTTCCCCTGGCTGCCAGCACCACCTTCGCTCTGGCCAGAGCCGCCTTTCCGCCTTTCTGCCTTCCCATGCTGCCCAGAGGCCCGGAGTGGCTGGGGTGGTGCGGAATGCCTTCGTTGTCCCACCCCGCCCCCAGCCGCTCAGCGCCTGCATATACAAATTAATCCACCAGCTTTGTTGGGTTAATTTGCATACTCACTCCTGATTGGCTGGTGGGCGTTGTGAAGGTACGATCAATTTGCATCTTACTCTTTTATTAGTGTAGATTTCTACATTTTAAAACATTGATTTCAGAGAGAGGGGAGAGAGGAAGGGAGAGGGAGAGAGAGATAGAAACATCAATGATGAGAGAGAATCATTGATCTGCTGCCTCCTGCACACCCCCACCAGGGATTGAGCCCGAAACCCAGGCATGTGCCCTGACCAGGCATTGAACCAGCATCCTCTTGGTGCATGGGGCGACACTCAACCACTGAGCCACACCTGCCGGGCTCAAAGCAGCTGTTTAAAAGCAGCCCAGGTCCTGTGGTGTCATTCCTTGCTCAGAGCCCTTCAGCGGTTCCCAGCCTCGCTCAGTAACTGCCAAGTCCTCACAGGACCAGCATGGAAAATTCTACAAGGACGTCATCCGGGCTGTGATAGAGATTGCACTGAATCTGCAGGTCAGTCCAGGAGTGTTGCCATGGTAACAATACTGCCTTCCGATCCATAAACATGGTGCCTTTCTGTTTATGTAGATCTCCGTTAGCTGCTGTGATGTGTTACAGTTTTCAGAATATAAGTTTTGCATTTTTGTTACATTTGTTCCTAAGTATTTTATTCTTTTGATATTATTTACGTGGAATTTTGTTAATTTTATCTTCTGATTTGTCATTGATAGTGTGCAGACATATAGTTGATTTTTGTACAGTTGAACCTCACTGTACTTTTTATTAAGTCTAATCTTTTGGTGGAAAAAAATAAATATATTACAGTTGACTTATTCACTCACAGTGATGAACAATTGTGTGTTTTTCTGGTTTTTTACTATGATGAGTAGAGCTGCAATGAACATTCATATACAACTTTTTGTAGACACGTGTTCTCATTTCTGGAGTACATCTTGGGTGGGGTACTCGGCACAATTCTTCCTCTGCAAGAGGCGCCCACACCCGCCCCACGTGTTCCTGCTGCAGGTGCTGCGGGGACGCCTCAGGCCGGGCGGCGGGGCAGGCACCTCTGCGCAGGCTGGGGCATGGGGGCCGGCGCCCCGTGGCTCGGCACCTCCCTGCGAGCTGGTCCCAGTGTCTGCTGCGGGGTGTGCCCAGCCCCAGGCATAGTGTGAGGGCACACGGCGCGCCTGCCGGGGCATGCAGTCCGCAGGCAGCCAGCGAGGCTCTGCACCAGCGCGCGCCTGCCCAGCCGCCGTCCCTGTCTGAGTTGTCCTCCACGCTGAGAAAAGCCAGGGTCCGCGGAGGCGCTCACTGCCCCAGGACGGGAGTCAGATCAGGGCCCGGGTCTGCTCCGGCCCCAAATCCAGCCCGCGCTCCTGTGGGAGAGCCGATGCGGAGCCTGTCTCCCCCCCCCCCCCTCGGCTCCACGGTTAACGCCTCACTTCACCGCGTGTCTGGGAGGAGGGCTTTGTGCCATTTGTGTGGCAGGGCCGGGCGCATCCAGAGGCCCAGCTGCCGACCTCCCTGCCCCTCCTCTCAGCTCGCTCACTGCCCAGCTCTTTGGGTCCCTGCCCAGCGGTGGAGGTGGCTGGAGGTTTGGTACTAGAAAGTTCCACGGGCAGCACTGGGCCTGCGATGGAGGGCGGGAGACGGCGACAGCGCAGCGGGAGAGCACTGCTGTGGGCTGATGGCTTAAGGCTGTGCCACATGCTCAGGGAGACTCAGGTCAGTCCTCCCCGCCCGTGCCACGTGCTCCCATGCCGCGCGCTCCTGTGCCACGCGCTCCCGTGCCACACACTCCCGTGCCACACACTCCCGTGCCACACACTCCCGTGCCACACACTCCCGTGCCACACGCTCCCGTGCCACACGCTCCCGTGCCACGCGCTCCGTGCCGTGCCGAGGCCAGGAGCCGCGCCTTTAGAGCCCTGCCATTGGAAAGGGGACGCACATTTCTGTCACACCCGTGACCCAGGCTTCTGTGAGAACGAAGCCGGAGGTTGAAGGGGCGCTAAAGCCCTGCGCTCCTCGCTCCTCGGCACAGGCCACAGGATCCGCCCGCTGCGGGGCCGGGACCGCAGCCCTTGGCAGCCCTGCGGGCCACGGAGGGCAGGGCGGCGGGATGAGCGGCTGTGAAATGCGGGCGGGAGTCCACGCAGGCCTCAGCCGATGGGCCGTCAGCCGCGTTCCCACCAAGAACGGGCCGGCGGGGCGCACAGCCGAGGCCTCGCCTCTGGCCTCGGAAGGGAAGGGAGGAGACAAGCACCTGGCGCACCAAGAGGCTGAGCAGGAACCAGGCATCCCAGGAGCCGAGCGGGGCTGAGTGGGCCGGGGCGGGGGGAGCTGTGACCTGGGCCCGACCCTCCGGGCGTCCCTGCAGGCTCCCCGCGGGTGGTTCTTAAGGAGGTCGTGGTGAGCTCACTCTCCGGAGGTAAACCGCGGCCCAGCGGCCTTCCCTGGGCTTTGGCGCCCGCTGCAGCCTCGCCCTCTGGTCAATGCTGCCTAAGCGTCCTCCGTGTGGCCTCTTCGGTCCTCCACCCACATGGTCACCACACCAAACAACAAGCAAGCAAACCCGACTCCCACGCTTTTCATGGTGATGCTAGAGACAGAACCTCCAGACGCAAAAGGCTGGCGCTCCTCTTACAGCCCTGACAGGAGCACCCTTGTGGGGTTCAGCAGCTCACTCTCCCACAGCCTGCAGCGAGGGCCGAGCCCCAGCTCCCTGCGGACTGGACGGCTCCTCACGTCTCCTCACCTACTGTAGTCGCTCACCTGCCAGCAGTGATCTCTGCGTCTTTCCAAAGCTCTGTGCACGCGGCCTCAGCTTCCTTAAACAGTTCTAGAGCTGCCCTGGCCGGCTCCGCTCAGTGCATTGAGGGTCAGCCTGCGGACTGAAGGGTCCGGGGTTCGATTTGGTCAAGGGCACCTGCCCGGATTGCCAGCTTGATCCCCTGTAGGGGGCATGCAGGAGGCAGCCAATCAATGATTCTCATCATTGATGTTTCTATCTCTCTCCCTCTCCCTTCCGTTCTGAAATCAATAAAAATATATTAAAAACAATATTTCTAAAGCCTCTACCTTTCCTTCTTAGGATTTGGATTTCTTTGGGTTCAAACCACAGAAACTCATTTAAACAGAAATGTAACTTAAACAGAACAGTGTGCTGCTGGGAGGACATGGGTTACTCACAGAATCTAGGGAAGGCTAGAGCACCAGGCTCAGGCACCAAGGCACCAAGGACCCAGGGCATTCGGTTAAAAGAACAAGTCCTGCTCTTTCTACCTGATGAAATGAATGAGTGACAGCTAGTTTTCCCTCCCTCCCATTCATGGCCATCACCCCTCCCTATCATGTCCATCACCCTCCCTCCCATTCATGTCCATCACCCCTCCCTATCATGTCCATCACCCTCCCTCCCATTCATGTCCATCACCCCTCCCTCCCACTCACGTCCATCACCCTCCCTCCCATTCATGTCCATCACCCTCCCTCCAATTCATGTCCATCGCCCTCCCTCCCATTCATGTACATCACCCCCATCACCCTCCCTCCCATTCATGGCCATCACCCTCCCTCCCATACATGTCCATCACCCTCCCTCCCACTCATGTCCATCACCCTCCCTCCCTATCATGTCCATCACCCTCCCTCCCACTCATGTCCATCACCCTCTCTCCCATTCATGTACATCACCCCCATCACCCTCCCTCCCATTCATGGCCATCACCCTCCCTCCCATACATGTACATCACCCCATCACCCTCCCTCCCATTCATGGCCATCACCCTCCCTCCCATACATGTACATCACCCCATCACCCTCCCTCCCATTCATGGCCATCACCCTCCCTCCCATACATGTCCATCACCCTCCCTCCCACTCATGTTCATCACCCTCCCTCCCACTCATGACCATCACCCTCCCTCCCTATCATGTCCATCACCCTCCCTCCCACTCATGTCCATCACCCTCTCTCCCATTCATGTCCATCATCCTCCCTCCCATTCATGTCCATCACCCTCCCTCCCATTCAAGTCCATCCTCCTCCTTCACATTCATGTCCATCACTCTCCCTTCCATTCATGTCCATCACCCCTCCCTCCCATTCATGTCCATCATTCTCCCTCCCACTCATGTCCATCACCCTCCCTCCCATTCATGTCCATCACCCTCCCTCCCACTCATGTCCATCACCCTCCCTCCTATTCATGTCCATCACCCTCCCTCCCATTCATGTCCATCACCCACATCACCCTCCCTCCCATTCATGTCCATCACCCTCCCTCCCATTCATGTCCATCACCCCTCCCTCCCATTCATGTCCATCACCCTCCCTCCCATTCATGTCCATCACCCTCCCTCCCATTCATGTCCATCACCCTCCCTCCCATTCATGTCCATCACCCTCCCTCCCATTCATGTCCATCACCCTCCCTCCCATTCATGTCCATCACCCTCCCTCCCATTCATGTCCATCACCCTCCCTCCCATTCATGTCCATCACCCTCCCTCCCATTCATGTCCATCACCCTCCCTCCCATTCATGTCCATCACCCTCCCTCCCATTCATGTCCATCACCCTCCCTCCCATTCATGTCCATCACCCTCCCTCCCATTCATGTCCATCACCCTCCCTCCCATTCATGTCCATCACCCTCCCTCCTATTCATGTCTATCACCCTCCCTCCCATTCATGTCCATCACCCTCCCTCCTATTCATGTCTATCACCCTCCCTCACATTCATGTCCATCACTCTCCCTCCCATTCATGTCCATCACCCTCCCTCCCATTCATGTCCATCACCCTCCCTCCCATTCATGTCCATCACCCTCCCTCCCATTCATGTCCATCACCCTCCCTCCCATTCATGTCCATCATCCTCCCTCCCATTCATGTCCATCACCCTCTCTCCCATTCATGCCCATCATCCTCCCTCCCATTCATGTCCATCACCCTCCCTCCCATTCATGTCCATCACCCTCCCTCCCATTCATGCCCATCACCCTCCCTCCCATTCATGTCCATCACCCTCCCTCCTATTCATGTCTATCACCCTCCCTCCCATTCATGTCCATCACCCTCCCTCCCATTCATGTCCATCATCCTCCCTCCCATTCATGTCCATCACCCTCCCTCCTATTCATGTCCATCACCCTCTCTCCCATTCATGCCCATCATCCTCCCTCCCATTCATGTCCATCACCCTCCCTCCTCCCTCCCACTCATGTCCGTCACCCTCCCTCAGCAGAGACGAATCAGCCTAGGTTCTGTAGGGCCCGGGGAAGAGAGGACACCTTACCAGACACTGGTCAGGACTGCGTACCTCTCTGTAATCCCAGGGCTGTACCCACAGAGGAGGCAGAGGCAGCTGATGCCAAAGCCCAGAAGATCCCCGAGACCCCATTCTCTCCTCCTAACCGCCACCTTTCACTTTCCCTAGTGGTCTCGAGTACGAGTGACCAATGTACCTTCCCAGGTTGTAGAAAAGAGATAGGAAAATAAAGCCATCTGCAGCAGCATTTTTCCCAAAAGGGAAGTTTGGCCTTACCCCTCAGCATTGAGTAAAAGGGTTATGGAAGATGATGTGGTTGAGCAACGACCTACGGACCAGGAGGTCATGGTTTGACTCTGGTCGCGGGGTGTGAGCGGGATGCCCGGTAGGGGGCGTGCGGGAGGCAGCAGATCCATGATTCTCTCTCCCTCTCCTCCGCTCTGAAATGAATGTGCGGTGAGGAACCGGCGGCCCTGCACTTGGGTGGGAGCTGCGCCCCAAGGCTTCAGGAACATCCCACCTGGCCCTGACCTGCTCGGCGGGCCGGGGAGGGGGCAGAGGCCGGCGCAGGCCCGTGGGAGCGGGGGCAGTGCAGGCGGGTGTGGGCGTTGGGAACCAGGAGGTGAGATAAGTCTGAGAGCCTGGCCGGCCGCCCTGAAGGGGCGGTTCAGGCCCCCCCCCCCGCCCCCAGGCAGGATCAGGGTGGGGTGTGGGCCAAGCACTGGGCGGTGTCTGAAGTCAGGCCCCGGGAGCAGGGCTGGCAGTGCGTTTCTGGGGTTGCTTGGGGCGGAGCAGGTCGTGGGCCAGCAGGATGGCGGAGGGGAGAAGCCAGGCCCGGAGGAGGGCTTGTGGGCTGAGCCGCTCGGAGCCACAGGCGGGCTCTTGGCACCGATGGCGCCGCTGGCTCTGCCGTGGGCCGGGCCGCGCCAGGCAGGCGTTGGTGGAGGTTTGTCCAGAGTGAGAGTCGGGGGGCGGCGTGGCTCCCCTGGGTCCAGGGCAATTCTCCAGGGAAGAGGGCAGCTGCGTGCTGGCGGCATCCGTTCCAGCCGGTCGCTTGTGGGCGTTGGATTTGAGGTGGCCAGGGAGCCCCGTGTTGACACCTAACTAGCGGGCCTCTGGGGCACGAGGCGGGGCTTCGGCTGGGAGAGGAGAGCCGGCTCTGCAGGTGCCGCGGGGAGAGGAGCCGCCTTCACAGGCCAGTGTCACCCCGGCGGCGGCGGGGAGGGGAGGGGGAGCGTGCTCTGTGGCAGTGACCTCGTGAGAGCAGAGGCCACGGAGGGGTGCGTGTGGAGAGGAGGCCGGTGCCTTCGCTTGTCTGTCTGTGGTTGGGAGGTCTGGCGGCCTTGGAGGGTTTCGGGCGGCCCGGGCAGGGGGCCGCGATGCTCCCACCCCTCCTGCCCCCCATTCTGCCCAGCTCTCCTCCATGTGCGGCTCAGTCCTGTGGTCCCCGAGTGACGGCGTCCAGGTGCCTGATGGTCACCCCACGAGGGCAGGAGACGCCTCCGCGCTGTGCCGTGTCTGTGGGTCAGGAGTTTGGATGGAGCCACGATGCCCAGGGCGGCAGCTGCGAGACTCAGGAGCTGGGACTGGCATTGTCTGCCGGTCCCTCGGTCCCTCGCCTGGTCTCCCTCGCCCGGCCTAGACGGGCTGCTGTGCCAGGGCTGGTCCTGGCAGCCACAGCCGCTTTCTGGCTGCGCTCGGAGCTGTTTCCACAGCCCCGCCCACAACCCCCACAGCCCCGCCCACAGCCCCACAGCCCCGCCCACGGCCCCGCCCACGGCCCCGCCCAGCTCCGGAGGGGGCAGGACCCACCTGACGTCAGCCACCCAGCCGGAGAGTGTGGGGGAGGGAGGGGCCCTCCCTTTTGGAAATGCACCCACATTCTTCCCGTGGCCCCAATTCAAGGACCATCCATGGGAACAGGCCGAGGAGGAGCGATGGGGCGCAGGGACCCAGCCGGTGACGAGGCTCAGCCAAGGCCGCAGCGGACGCCGGGGAGGAAGAACCTCCAGGCCCCACAGCTGCTTGGCACACGTGGCGTCACCTGACCCTCCAGTGGCTCCTGTGGCCATTTCCCGGCTGCAGACACCCAGGCCTAGAGGGTCGGTGGCTGCCCAGGACCCTGCCAGCAGCTCAGCTGGGACAGGACCCAGGTCTTCTGGGCTGAAGCTGCTGTTAGATGCCTCCCAGCAGCAAGTGGAATGACTGCCTCAGGGTGGGCTGTTCCTGGATGCCCTACCCGCCCCCCCCCCCATTCTCCGAGCAGGCAGCCCAGGCACCCCAGGGCCCAGCTGAGACCCCTCAGCCGCTGTCAACGGGTCCTGCATTCACACAGACCTGCATGAGCCTCCCCGTGATGTGCCTCCTGTGGGAACAGTGAGGCTAGGACAGGAGGCCTCCCACGCCTCCAGCCTCCAGGCGGGGAAGGGGTGCAGGGGACTGGGAGGTGCAGGGGGAGGGGGGCTCAGGGGGAGCAATCAGTGACCCGGGAAGGGAGAAGCCCCAGGGGGCCCAGCTCGGGCACTTCCTATGGGTCCAGGCGGAGGTGAGAGGACAGCCCACTTCCCCCACTTCCACCGCCATCCCGCCCCGTGCTTCCCAGTCGCCGGAGCACCTGGCACAGTGGAGGTGGGGGGGCAGTGTGGAGGTGTGGGTGGCAGGGTGCTCATCTCTTCGGGAGGGGGTGGGAGCAGAGGCTAGAGCCTGCATCAGGCCTCAGTCTTCCCAGTGCTTTCCCACCCTGCCCCCACCCCACACCCGCTCCCTGCCCCGGGCCGGCCTCTCTCCGGGTCTGAAGCTCAGGAAGGACGTTCTGAGGCCGCAGTTTCCACCTCCACGTGGGGCAGCTAACCCCGCGCTTGGTGGGTGACAGAGAGGCCGCTGTCCGCTCTCCGCAGGGCCCTGCCGCTCCACACGCCCTCCCCCGCGTGGCCGGTGCCCACCCTGCTGCCACTCCCACCCCCCCACGCAGGAATGCTCATGCTGAGGTCAGATCCCTCTGGAACGTGCCCCACACCAGCTCTCCCCGCAGCCTTTACTACTTTGTGTAAACTAACAACGTTGTTTCCCCCCTCTGATGAGTAAAATTATAGATGTTTGTGCAAAATCTATCAAATTCAAACTGTATACAAAAGAAGATGAAAAGTTCCCATAATTCCACAGCCCAAACAGCCAACATTACTACCTGCTGAGTTTCCTCAGCTTCAGGCAGCCACACACTCATTTCCTTCAGTCTGAAAGCCCCCTCCCCTCCCCCTCCTTCCCTGCCCCCCTTCCTCCCCTCCCCTCCTTTACTTCCCCTCCCCCTTCTCCTTCCCCTCCCCCTATCCTCGCCACACCCTACCCTCCCTCCCCACCCCTCCCCTTCCTTCCCTTCTCCTTCCCCCTCCCATCTTTCCCTTCCCCTCCCCTCCCTCCCCTCCCCTCCTTCCCCTCCCCTTTCCTCCCCACACCCTCCCCTCCCTACCCTCCTTCCCTTCCCCTCCCCGTCCCATCATTCCCTTCCTCCTCCCCTCCCTCCCCTCCCTCCCTGCCCCTCCCCATTTCTCCCCACCCCTCCTTCCCCTCCCCCTCTCATTCCCGCCCCCTCCCTCCCCTCCCCCCAGCTGTGAGTAAATCAGCTTATTCCCTCAGAAAAACCTTCCCTCCCTGCCTACATGCCTCCCAGACTCCCTGCCTCCCCGCCTCCCCCCCTCTACAGCTTGGCTTCCTCCTTCATGCGGGCCTGTGCTGTCTGCTCAGGGAGCCCTCACTGCGGTGCTAGCCCCCTTCTCCGCCAGCACCCAGGCTTGTACTTTAGTTTGCACCAAGCATGTCAAACTCACGGCCTGCCGGCCGCATGCGGCCACAAGGAATATTTTTGGGGCCCAGCCAATATGACGGTATGTCAGAAGTGGTTTAATAAAAATTTCGGAACTTAATTTTATAATAACCTGTTATACATCATTATTAATAACTAGAAGCCCGGTGCACGAAATTCGTGCACGGCAGAGGGTTGTCCCTCAGCCCAGCCTGTACCCTCTCCAATCTGGGATTCCTGGAGGGATGTCCGACTGCCCGTTTAGGCCCGATCCTGGTGGGATCGGGCCTAAACGGGCAGTCGGACATCCCTCTCACAATCCAGGACTGCTGGCTCCCAACTGCTTGCCTGCCTGCCTTCCTGATTGCCCCTAACCACTTCTGCCTGCCAGCCTGATCACCCCCTAACCACTCCGATGCCAGCCTGGTTGATGCTTAACTGCTCCCCTGCCAGCCTGTTTGCCCCCAACTTCCCTCCTCTGCCAGCCTGGTCACCCCTAACTGCCCTCTCCTGCAGGGTGGATCACCTTCAACTGCCCTCCCTTGCAAACCTGGTCCCTCACAACTGCCCTCCCTTGCAAACCTGGTCCCTCACAACTGCCCTCCCTTGCAGGCCGGGTGCCTCCCAACTGCCCTCTCCTGCTGGCCATCTTATAGTGGCCATCTTGTGTCCACATGGGGGCAGGATCTTTGACCACATGGGGGAAGCCATATTGTGTGTTGCAGTGATGATCAATCTGTATATTACTCTTTTATTAGATAGGATAGAGGCCTGGTACAGGGGTGGGGGCCAGCTGGTTTGCCCTGAAGGATGTCCCGGATCAGGGTGGGGTTCCCTTGGGGCGTGGGGCGGCCTGAGCGAGGGGCCTGTGGTGGTTTGCAGGCCAGCCACACACCCTGGCAACCCAAGAGGAGGCCCTGGTGTCTGGAATTTATTTTCCTTCTACAATTGAAACTTTGTAGCCTGGAGTGGAGCCAAGCCTGCTGTTCCCTCCGGGGCGGGGCGGCAGCCATTTCTGTGGCAGTTAATTCACCTTCTACAATTGAAACTTTGTAGCCTTAAGCAGGTGAGCCCAGCCAGGGTGTGCGGAAAGCTTTGCTTCCCCTGTTGCCGCCGACAACCCTGGCCTGCTCTCTCAAGCTCCATTCTGCCGCCATTTGTTTGAATTTGTTTACCTTCTATAATTGAAACTTTGTAGCTTGAGTGGAGGCTTAGGCCTGCAACGGCTATGGAAAGCTTGGCTTCCTCTGTTACCTGGGAAACCTTGCTCTCTGTGGCTGTAGCCATCTTGGATTGGGGTTAATTTGCATACTCGCCCTGATTGGCTGGTGGGCGTGGCTTATGTAGCGGAGTGATGGTTAATTTGCATATTACCATTTTATTAGAGAGGATGAGCTACAACGTTTGCTAATGACTGATGACTGTCATCGTGTTGCATTCATTTCCCTTACACGCCTTATGTGCAGGCACACCATTTCTCTCCATTAATACCAGCAGCGAATATTCTAGCAGCCGATGGCTACAGCATTAGTCTTGTGCTGACTATTTTGGTGTGTGCAACAGGAAATATTTAGCTTTCGGAGAACAAAAAAAAAAAAATAGGTTTACTTGTGTTACGCTTATTAATTTGTGCAGTTATTCAGTGTCTGGTAAGTTCATGTTCAAGAAAAATATTAATTTTATTAAAATATTCTAAAATTTTATCTTAATGATGACTCATTTATTTAAGCTCTTTAAAAAAAAAAGTGTTTTATTGATTTTTTTTTTACAGAGAGGAAGGGAGAGGGATAGAGAGAAACATCGATCAGCTGCCTCCTGCACACCCCCTACAGGGGATGTGCCTGTAACCAAGGTACATGCCTTGATGGGAATCAACCCGGGACCCTTCAGTCTATAAGCCGACGCTCTATCCACTGAGCCAAACCGGTCAGGGCTATTTCAGCCCTTTGTATTCAGCATGTCTCTATCAAAATAAACTTCAGTTTCTATGAAAATTGAAGCTTTTGTTTTTTGCGGCCCACATCAACTTTAACTTTGTTTATTTGGCCCGTCCTCCGGCTGCACATTCCTGGAGGCCTGCATCCCCTCCCTCCGTCCGCAAGCTTCCTGGGGCGGAGCTCCGGGGCCCTCAGGCCAGCACAGGGCCTGGCCCCAGGAAGCGGTTCTTGGAGGTAGCTCTCTTGGTAGCTAGCGTTGGCCTGAGTTGTCCTCAGTTCCTTAGCGCGGATGTGCGTTTTGCTGTCTAAAAGGGACTGACATTTCTCAGAGGATCCCGTCGGGCCCGCTCTGCACACCCTGGGCTCTAGCTGAGAAGCATCTCCCCCAGGAGGCCGGGCCCGCAGGCTGCGCTAGAGGGACGTTCTGTGGCGGGTCAGGCTGTTAGGAACCGGGTGCAGCTGCGGCCCAGTGAGCGTTGGAGCGGCGGAGGCCTGCTCCCTGCTGGCCTCCAGGGCTGGCCTCTGCAGTTTCTGAGGGAAGGGCGGACCGGCTGGGAGGGGGCCTAAAAGAAGCCCAACAGAAGCATCCTGGGCTGGGGGAGGCCTGGCCGTCTGGTTCGAGAGGGGAGGGTGTGAAGGCAGCAGCTGCGCCCTTGGTTGGCTCTTGGACCTCTGGGGACTGAGGGAAAGAGGGGGTGCAGTCTCTCCAGGGCATGCGGAGGTCTGGCCTCTGAAGTATGGTAGCAACCACACTTAGGTAAAAACTGCTGTTTGATTTTTAACCCTGCTATTCCGGCTTCTGCACGCACTTGCTTGCTTGGACAATAGGGTGGTTACCTCAGCTTCCAGACTGAGACCTGGAGACTCACAGAGGTAATTTTCCTGTGCCTGTGGACCAGGACCACAGGAGATGGATTCCCAGTGACTCAGTAGCTCCAGGAGTAGAAACTGTAGATAACCTTTAGAGATTACTGACTCCGCTTGGGTCTGCTTCTGTAAAAACCTGCTTTCCCAAGATAGGGCCACGTTCCAATAATGTCCAGCAGGGGCTGGGAACCCCCCTGCCGGCTGTTCCCAGACTTTAGAATTTAGAATTTAGAACAAAGGAAAATTTTTGTGGTTTGGACCTTTAAAAGGACTGCCTACACCTGGGACAGCGCGGTCGTGTGGACTCCACCTGCGTGTGGTGCTCTCGCGGCCGTCCTGGCCAGTTTCAATAAATCCTTGCCTGCTTTTTTAATCAATCAGCAGCCTCCGGTGGTCTTATTTTTGACTCCAGGGTTCGACCCCACAACATTTGGAGGCCCCAGCGAGATACCCGAGAGAGAGGAGAGAGGGACCCCCCAGAAGGGGCTGGAGGCTCTCCCTCCTTTTGGGGACCTTAGCCAGAGACAGGAGCTGCAAGGATTTATTGAAAACAGGGAGACCGGTCTCAGGAGGTAAGGCGCCTGGGTTGAGATCTCAAGGGGGAGTCTGTCGGAGGGCTGGACGTGGCATAACCTCCAGACTCTGGCCGGAGGACACGACGGTGTCCTCGGCCCAAGGTGAGAGGAGAGAGGGACCCCCCAGAAGGGGCTGGAGGCTCTCACTCTCAACAGGTGTTTGTCTTGTGTTTTGTCGTGTTGGTGTCAGGACTGTTTGTTTTGTCTTTTTGTCTTGTGTTTGTCTGTCATATTTGGGCCCTATGTGTGTATTATTTGTTGAGTTTTGATTTGTCAAGGTTTTGTCAGTTTGTTATCAGTTTGTTGAAATCCTCTTGGAGGACATTGAGTGGTTCTTCCCTTATGGTTAACCTTTGACTGTGTGATTGGATTACTGAGGTTTTTTTTTTTTTTTTTTTTTTTTTTTTTATCAAGGTTCCTTGCAAGGTTTTGCCTGTCCTGGAATAACGCTATATGTGTAACCTGTCCCTCCCCGACTAAGCATTTTTTTCCCCCCAGGTCAACGCCCGACTGTAGGATAACTTTCCCCTCACAGTCCCTGGAATATTAGTCTTGTTTCCTTTGTCCAACATGAGTGCCATTTTTGTTTTGCTGAAACATGAGTCGAGAATCCTGTCCTGGGATATGGGAAAGGGAGGCCCCCATCAGGGGACTTAGAGGCAGTGTTCCTGTTATCTGCTCAGAGCCCAAGACTGTAAGAGTACTTGCTCACTGAAATGGTGTAAGTACAGACGTTTGTTTGATATTTTGTTTGTCTGCCTGGGTATAATTATTTGTTCATGTGTGGAAGTCTGTGAGAAAAAAAAAAAAGAAACATTTAATTTAGGGCTGGGTGCTCTGACACATAGCAAATCGCCCCGAGTGGCCACTGGGATTTATTTTTTCCCAGGGGTGTTTGCTCTCTGTCAGAGGGGGAATCGGCCCACCTAACAACATTTCTGTCTATGTTTATTCATTTGAAGGTATGAAGTTGTAACAATTGTGGTCCAAGAGGTTAAAAGCAGGGACCAAATTTTAAAGTTAACTATTTACAAGAAGGAAGCTGGAGCTGGCAAAGTCACCAAGTCTGCCCAGCAAGCTCAAAAACTAAATGAATCTTCTTCTTCTTTTTTTTTTTTTAATCTTATTTCTGATACCTGCTGCCACCCAGTCTTAATCAGTGGTGGAGAAACGGTCTCAGAAGTGTTTGTCTCAATTGGCCATTTAAGTTTGATGTGATTAATGATTACAGTACATTGTAAAATCTTTAGGAAGGAAAGGAAAATATTTTGTGGGCCACTTGGTCCTTGTGTGTGTGTGTCAACTCTTAAGTTATAGTTTTAAAATCAGTAATTTTAATGGAAACACACTCAAGCAGAGGGGCTTTTCAGAAAGGTCAGGGAGTCTGATTAAAGTGTAAGGGTCACCGGTTCCCCCCCATGCCACCTTTGTTGGCAGGAGGCAAGCGCTTTTCCCAGTGGGAACAGAGAGTGGACTGCCAGATGAAAACGCCTCGGTGGGAGCCTTCCTTCATCACCTGGGACCCTCTCCGCGCTCCCTGCCTCCACCCACCCGGTGTCCATCCCCTCCAGGGGTTGTTTTGAGTAGCTGCTGGAGGCAGCAACGAAGAGGGAAATTCCCTTGTGACCCCCTGTGCCCCAATGAGACCCAAGAACCCCCGGCAACTCCTTGGACACTTTTCACCGTGTTCTGTTAGAGGGCTTAAAGAAGGCACAGCTAGTAATTCCCCCATTCCCCTTTTCAGGCTTATCAGAATCTGAGATTCTTATCTGTAGGAAAAATGTGGCATTTTTGAATTTCAAGCGGCTGGAGGCCTGGGAACAGGGTGATGGGCCTGCTCCCTCCTCCCTCTGCCTTTTTCTAAATATTTTAAGTAATAGAAGGTTTGAAAGTTAATTTGAAATTATGAAGGTTTTTGTAAAGGTTGTACATGTGATGAGAAAGGGGAACAGAGAAAGAAAGAAAAGGCCAGTAGCAAATAGGAAGGAATTAGTATGCCTACTGTAGGAAGCGGGGGCACTGCAAGAGAAAATGTCCTGGCAGGTTACCTAGAGAAGCAAAAGGGGAGACTCAGACTCCAAGGGTCTTTAACTTAGAGGAAGAGAACTGACAGGACCGGGGCTCCTTTCCATTGAGCCCCCAGGAGCCCAGGGTAACCTTACAAGTAGGGGGCAAACCTGTTAGTTTCCTGGTGGACACTGTGGCAGCCTATTCAGTCTTGACAGAGCCGATGGGACCTGTAACCTCTAAGAAGACATCAGTCCAGGGAGCCACCGGACAAGTTGCCTGTTTTCCTTGGACATCAAAAAGGACTGTAGACCTCGGAAGGACACGGTAACGCATTCATTTCTGATCATGCCAGAATGTCCGTACCCCCTGCGTAGATGTGACCTCCTACAGAAACTATTTGGATATGCCACCATATCCTTTGAGGGGGACGGAGCGGGAATTCCTACGGGCAGTTGGATACTGCCCCCTGTGAATATCGGGGCTCACGGAGATTGCTAAACCTCTGTACTCAAGTACTGGGGGAATGCATCCACTGAACTGGACCGAAGTGGAACAACGGGCCTTTGAGAAGCTAAAGAAGGCTCTCGTCTCAGCACCTGCCCTAGCCTTGCCAGACGTCACGAAGCCCTTCCACCTCCACGTGAGTGAGGTAAGGGGCATTGCCAAAGGGGTTCTCACTCAGACTCTAGGTCCCTGGAAGAGACCTGTTGCCTATCTGTCTAAGAGGCTAGACCCCGTGTCAGCAGGATGACCTACTGGTTCATAGCTCGACGCTCAGCCACTGAGCCACCAGGCCGGGCCGCCCCAGTGTTTCTAGGTAGACAGAGAAGGAGCTAGTAACAATGGTGGCTTCTGGGGAGTAGAACTAAAAAAGACCCAACGCCAATGAACAGATGTTATTTTTATAATACAAATGTACTTCAAAAATAAAAATGGCAGCAGCAATCAACTCCTAAGATTGATAATA
Organism: Cnephaeus nilssonii; assembly: GCF_951640355.1. Lineage (NCBI taxonomy): Eukaryota > Metazoa > Chordata > Mammalia > Chiroptera > Vespertilionidae > Cnephaeus > Cnephaeus nilssonii. The sequence continues at coordinate 96,863,345 of NC_137080.1, read as the reverse complement.
TCTTCCAGTTCAAAGCACAGGCCGCTGGAGACTGCTTCTAGAGGAGGAGCGGGCCGCTGGGCTGTGAGCGGCCGGGACGCTGTCCAGCTGTGGCGCGTCCACTGGGCTGAGCGGAGGCCGCACAGGCCAGGCTGGGAGGTGAGCCAAGGCCGGGCAGGGCCAGCGCCTGTCTTCACTGGTCTGTGACCACCCGCCTCACCCGAGTCCCAGGCCCAAGGGCATGGGGGGAAGAGAGCGACTGGGCTCCTCGGCCGACCTGGGGTCTAAGGGAGCCAATGTGCGGGTCGCACCGTCCCAGCAGGAGAGCGAGGGGACCGGAGAAGCCCAGGGCCCGGCCAGCGGGTCAGGGCGCAGGAAGGCGCCGGCCTTCTCCAGGGCACCTCCCCACTGAGCACCTCCTCTCAGCGTCTCCTCCCTGCCGTTGGAGGAACTAGAAGGTTTCGTTTTAATTTAAGAATACTTTCCTTAGTTAAAAACTTCATTTTAAAAATTAACATTGCCCTGGCCTGCATGGCTCAGTGGTTAGAGCGTCGACTTGCACACCAAAGGGTCTCGGGTTTGATTCCTGTCAAACACATGTACCTGAGTTGCAGGTTCGATCCCCGGCCGGTGGGGGCCATGAGGGAGGCAACCAATTGATGTGTCTCTCTCACATTGATGTTTCTCTCTCTCCCCTCCCCCTCCTTTCCACTCTCTCTGAAAATCAATGGGAAAAATATCCTTGGGTAAGGATTTAAACAAATGAACATAGAGCGACCTTGACTTTTCAGTGTGTTCTGCATCACAGCCGGCACTCGGTGATACTCAGTGATCCCCACATGATCAAGACAGAGACCCTCCCACCGCCCCGGAGCCCCTGCTGACCCTGGAGTCACACTCTGCTGCCCACCCCGTGGCCGAGTTGCTCTGAGCTAGTCTCCATCACTATAGTTTTATTTTTTCAAAATGTCACATGAACAGGTTAGCCTGTAATCTCTGAGACCAGGTTCTTTCACTCAGCTAATGCCTTTGAGGTTCCTCCAAACTGTTACCTGTCTCGACGATTTGTTTCTTTTTTTGCATCTGGATAGTATTCCATGCTGTGGAAACTGATCTACCCTTTCCAACCCAGTTTTGAGAAATTACGACTGAAGCTCTAACATTTAGTGGACAGATTTTTGTATGAATACATTTTTATTTTGCTCAGGTGGATTGTTGAGTTATATGGTAGGTGTGTTAATCTGATAAGAAATTGCTAAACCATGTTCCAGGTATGACTGCGTTCCAGCAGGGACGTGTGGTCTGCCCGTGCCTGCATGCCGCCAGCCTGCAGCGCAGTCAGAGCTGTTTGCTTTAGCGGCACTTTATCATGGTTTCCACGTGCGTGTCCCTAATGGACAAAATGCTGAGCATCTTTTGTGTGCGAAGCGGCTATTCACGTCGTTTGCCTATTTTTAAAGTGGAGGTGTCTGTTTCCTTGCTGTTGAGTTCTGGAGTTCTTTTTTTAAAAAAAATTTAATAAATCTGCCAAAGCCGGTTTGGCTCAGTGGATAGAGCGTCGGCCTGCGGACTGCAAGGTCCCAGGTTCGATTCCGGTCAAGGGCATGTACCTTGGTTGCGGGCACATCCCCAGTAGGGGGTGTGCAGGAGGCAGCTGATCGATGTTTCTCTCTCATCGATGTTTCTAACTCTCTATCCCTCTCCCTTCCTCTCTGTAAAAAAATCAATTAAAAAAATAAAAAAAGAAAAATTTAATAAATCTTTATTGTTCAGATTATTACAATTGTTCCTCTTTTTTCCCCCCATAGCTCCCCTCCACCTGGTTCCCACCCCACCCTCTGCCCTTACCCCCCCCCCCCCCCCCAACTGTCCTCATCCATAGGTGTACGATTTCTGTCCAGTCTCTTCCTGCACCCCCCACACCCCTTTCTCCCTGAGAATTGTCAGTCCACTTCCTTTCTATGCCCCTGATTCTATTCTATTCACCAGTTTATTCTGTTCATCAGATTTTTAAAAATATATATTTTGTTGTTTTTTTACAGAGAGGAAGGGAGAGGGATAGAGAGTTAGAAACATTGATGAGAGAGAAACATCGATCAGCTGCCTCCTGCACACTCCCCATTGGGGATGTGCCCGCAACCAAGGTACATGCCCTTGACCGGAATCGAACCTGGGACCCTTGAGTCCGCAGGCCAACACTCTATCCACTGAGCCAAACTGGTTAGGGCTGTTCATCAGATTTTTTAATTCACTTGACTTTTAGACTCACTTGTTGATAGATATGTATTTGTTGTTCATAATTTTTATCTTTACCTTTTTCTTCTTCTTCCTCTTAAAGAATACCTTTCAGCATTTCATATAATACTGGTTTGGTGGTGATGAACTCCTTTAGCTTTTTCTTATCTGTGAAGCTCTTTATCTGCCCTTCAATTCTGAATGATAGAGCTTTGCTGGGTAGAGTAATCTTGGTTGTAGGTTCTTGCTATTCATCACTTTGAATATTTCTTGCCATTCCCATCTGGCCTGCATAGTTTCTGTTGAGAAATCAGCTGACAGTCGTATGGGTGTTCCCTTGTAGGTAACTAACTGTTTTTTCTCTTGCTGCTTTTCATATTCTCTCTTTGTCTTTTGCTCTTGGCATTTTAATTATGATGTGTCTTGGTGTGGTCCTCTTTGGATTCCTTTTGTTTGGGGTTCTGTGTGCTTCCTGGACTTGTAAGTCTATTTCTTTCACCAGGTGGGGAAAGTTTTCGGTCATTATTTCTTCAAATAGGTTTTCAGTATCTTGCTCTCTCTCTTCTGGCACCCCCATAATTCTGATGTTGGTACGCTTGAAGTTGTCCCAGAGGCTTCTTACACTATCTTCAAATTTTTGGATTCTTTTTTCTTTTTGCTTTTCCGGTTGAGTGTTTTTTGGTTCTTTGTATTCCAAATCTTTGACTTGATTCTTGCATTCCTCTAGTCTGCTGTTGGGTCTCTGTATATATTTTTTATTTCAGTCAGTGCATGTTTAATTTCTAGTTGGTCCTTTTTCATATCCTCGAGGGTCTTGCTAAATTTATTGGCCTTTTCTAGGAAATTCTTGAAAAACCTTATAACCGTGGTTTTGAACTCTATATCCAGTCATTTGCTTTCCTCCATTTCTTTCATTTGTGATCTGTTTCTTTGTCTCCGCATTTTCGCTGCTTCCCTGAGTTGGTAGGGTAGCTTTGTGTGCTAGTTGTCCTATATGGGCCAGTGGCTCGGCCTCCCCAGTTACCTGAGGTGGACACTCTTGGTGCACCCCTTTGTGGGCTGGGTGTACAGCCTTGTTGTAGTTAAGTCTTGATTGTTGTTGGTATCACTAGGAAGAATTGACCTCCAGGCCAATTGGCTGTGAGGATCAGCTGTGTCTATGCTGGGAGAACTTCTGTGCTGGAGACAGCCTTATGAGACAAGATTTGCAAAAGCCTCTGTGCTCAGCTTGGATCGGGCGGAGTCTCGGGGCTGAGCAGACAGACTTGTCTTCCTGTCAGCCCTGCCCTATGAGGCCCCTGGGTCTCAGTGTCCCTTGGTAATTGCTGCAAGCGCCTCTAAGAGAAAGCCGCCCTCAAGTTTCGCCCGCTGCCAGACAGTCCAGTTTCTCCCCCAATGAATCTGGATTCCCAGATTCTCGCCTGGAACTGGAGTTCAGTGTAGTGGGGAGCTTCCATTTCCCACCCGCTAGAGAAAGCCAGTGGCGCACTCAGGAGTCAGTCCTCTCTCCGCGCACTTGTGCGCGTGCCTCCAGACCTCTGCCTTTCTCGGCTCCCCTGAGTTTCCGCCTGACAGTCCAGACTCCCCCCGTATAAGCCTGGGTCCCCAGGGTCTCGCCTGGAACTGGGGTTCAGTGCAGTTGGAACTGGGGTTCAGCACAGTCGGGAGCTTTTGTCTCCTTCCTGCTAGAGAAAGCCAGCCAGGCACTCAGCCGCCCACGCGCGTGTCTCTGTACCTTAGCCTTTTGCAGCTCCTCCAATTTTCCGTGTGCTTTCCTCTTTCCTTCTAGTTGTAGAATTTCCACTCAGCCAGCTTTCCTGTGCTTCTGGATGATGGTCATTTTGTCTTTTAGTTGTAGTTTTGAAATTGTTGTGCGAGGCAGCAGTTTAGGTGTTTACCTATGCTGACATCTTGGTTTCTCTCAGTTCTGGAGTTCTTTATAGATTCTGATACATGTCCTTTGTCAGATAATGATACATCCTTCCTCTCAGTACCTTGTCCTTTCAGTCTCTCAGCAGGAGCTTTGGCACAGAGAATATTTTTTTATTTGATGAAGAATATTTTTATTATATACTAGAGGATTGGTGCACAAAAATCGTGCACTCGGGGGGTCCCTCAGCCCGGCCTGCACCCTCTTGCAGTTCGAGAGCCCTCGGGGTGATGTCCTGAGTGTTGCCGTGGAGGCGGGAGAGGCTCCTGCCACTGTCGCTGCACTTGCCAGCCGTGAGCCCAGCTTCTGGCTGAGCGGCGCTCCCCCTGTGGGAGCTCACTGACCACCAGGGGGCAGCTCCTGCAGTGAGCGTTTGCCCCCTGGTGGTCAGTGTGTGTCATAGCAACTGGTCGTTCTGCTGTTTGGTCGATTTGCATATTAGCCTTTTATTATATTGGATATTGCCTCTACTACTAGCCTTTTATTATATAGGATTTTTCTTGAGATTTAACTGACATGCAGCAATGTACCAATCTTAACTGTACAGCTCACCCAGCAGGCTCCCCTGAGCCCGTTCCTACCTGCAGTCAGTACTATTCCGGCTTCTTCCACCACAGATTAGCTTTGCCTACAAGTTTCTGAGGACTGCGCTCCACGTTCTGTGACTGACTTGATTTTGTCTTGGAAACTGGAAGTCTCCAAAGCCCCTGCCTCGGGGAGCATCCGTGACCCTCCCCAGTGATGTCCGGGCTGCCGGCCCTGAGCAACGCTGTGCTTTTCATCATCTTGCTTCTGGCGTGCCGGCCGGCGACCCCACTTCATAGCAGGGTCCGAAAACTGGTAGAAAAGGGCAGAAAGGGTTGGCACCCTGAAAGTCCAGTGACATGGGAAGGGCACAGTCCTAGGAATCAGAGTACGTGGGCCAGCCCCCTCTGTGACATTTACTGCGTGTCCTTGAACACACTGGATAACCTGACCCTTAACCCTCAGCCGCCTCACCTCCGAAGCGGGCACAGTGACCTCCGCTGTGATGACCCGGCCTGTCCACAGTGGAGTCTCTCCTTCCGGGCACCCAGCAAGATGGCGCTTTGCCACCCATTGATGCTTCCCAATTCCCCTGACTTTGGCCAATGAAAACATGTCCCATCTACGTGGAAGTTAAAAGCAGTGTGTGCTTTCCCCACTCTCTCCTCCTTCCACAGGGACAGTGATGCTCTGGCCTGGCCTGCCTGCCCGCCCGCCTGCCTGCCTGCCCAGGGCCCCCCCCCCACCTGCCCGCCCGGGGCCCCCCCTGCCTGCCCGCCCGGGGCCCACCCTGCCTGCCCGCCCGGGGCCCACCCTGCCTGCCCGCCCGGGGCCCACCCTGCCTGCCCGCCCGGGGCCCACCCTGCCTGCCTGCCCGCCTGCCCGCCCGGGGCCCACCCTGCCTGCCCGCCCGCCTGCCCGCCCGGGGCCCACCCTGCCTGCCCGGGCAGCATTGTGGTGGCTCAAAGCAGAGATCAGCCAGCCCACACCGCCGACGTCTGGAGCATAAGGAGACCTTCGCTGCCTAGAGCCATCGCGCTTTGTGCCGTTGGTTAGAGGCACAGCCTCACCTGTTTGGATGACATACCGTATTATTGATATCACCAAGATTAAATGATAAAGTGTATGGAACGCGAGGAACATAAGCCTTGATTCCCTTCCTCTCACGATCTCCTTTTTTTCTGGGGAGTCTTGGACACGGGAGCTCTTATCAGCCTAAAACCCTTGACAAGAGAGAAGAGAACAGACAACCACCCGACCTGAAAAGAAAGAAAAGATCAAAGCAACAAAGGGCACAGAAGGATGGCGGGCGCAGGAGGAACGCGGTGATGAGGGAGTGGCAGCGAGGAGCGGTGCCCGCCCGAGGCAGAGGGAGCCGCCCACAGCCTGAGGCAAACGGACACCGTGTCAGTTTGAGGTCAAGCTACCCCATCTGTCCTGGTCGCCGAAGGCACAAGCTTGGGTTCTACTTGTTCGTGGTTGTCAGTTTTTGTCAGTCTTCCCACCCAGTGTTTACCCAGCACCCACGGTGTGCCTGGCACTGTGCTGGCACCGAGTTTAAGGAGGTGAGGGCCAGGCTGGCCTCAGCCTTCAAGGCTCCCCAGTGTGGTGGGCAGCAGCCCCGCCAATGGTTCGGGCACAGGTCGGCCTGGGCGATGACGCAGGTGCGTTCGGGACGAAGGGAGGAGAAGGGCACCGGCTGCGCAGGGAGTCAGCCAGGGCGTGCTGGAGGCAGGAGTCCCGGGGTCGTGGGCAGAGGCGGGGAGGGCATGCTGGGCAGAGGGGCGACAGGAGGCAGGCGGTGGAGGGAGAGACTCCCGTGGGTTGGGGTAGCAGGAGCCTTGGGTCAGGCAGTGGCATCAGGAGATGGGGCTGGAGCGGGACTGAGGCGGCCCACGGGCTGGGTGCCGGTCCCTGGCTGGGCCGTCAGCAGAGGTGACGCGGCCATGCTTCGGGGGCTGCGGGGCCTGCTGCCTGAGCAGCGGCGGCGGGAGCTCTTCCCAGGCCATCTCGGGGCCTCGGGCAGCCCGCCCGCCCAGACGGGGCTCTGAGCTCCACGTGGAGGCGCGCTTCCCTCCAGAGCCCCGAGGGGATTCTTACCATCCCCTTGTGGGCCTCAGGGAGCCGGGCACGGAGATGGGGTCCTGTGCCCGCCTTGCCCGGAGGCTCTCGCAGAGGCAGAGCCTGGCACTGCTTCGGGTTTCGAAATCGCCCACAGAGATGACCTCATCGCAGCTGTGCAACAGCAGCTTCCATGAAGCAGGTGTTACTCATGCCCGAACCTCCCAGGGAGGAAACAAAGTGAGCTGTCAAAGGTCAGAGTTTGACGCAGCCCTGGCCTGGCGGCCGAGGCCCCAGGGGTCATGTTCACGAGTCAGTGGCCAGCCTCACGCTCCACACATCGTGGGGCTCAGACCAGGGCACCCAGCCTGCTCCGCTCCTCCTGCCAGGGAAACGCTTTTCTGAACGGAGGAGGCAGTCACGGAGAAACGTGGTTTTGGCATCAGTTTCCTAGTTAGGCAACGGCTTCCGCCCTCCAGCCGGTGACGCCAGCCACCTGGATTTCTGCCAGTTCTCCACCGGGAAGCAGACTTCCGGCCGGGCTCCTGGCCGAGCAGACCGCTCAGTGTGCAGAGAGACTGGGAAGCAGCCCCAGGGAAGGTTCCGTGAGGGGAAGGACTCGAACACGGGCAGGAGGAGTCCACAGGGCCTGCGGGGGAGGAGCAGGGAGCCCGCTCCGGGCCCGGGGTCTTTCCTGGGCACAAAGGGTCAGACTGAGAGGTTTCAGATGTTGTGACTAATGGACTTAAGTAAATTGGGGGTGGAGGGGGAGGAAGGTAAGCCAAGCTGAGGAAATCTGGGAAAATTACACATGAAGATACAAACACAGGAGGTCAAGCAGGGGCCGGGGCAGAGTGTGGATCCAGCGTGCATGCCCTGTGCCGTGGACGCCACATCCTGAGAAACCGGGACATCCAAGCACCAGAGCCCTCACGTCTCCACTCTGTTGAATTAGAAAGCACACCAGCTGTAGGAAAACCTAAACCATAGATAAGTGAGTTAAAGTGGGAGTTAAAGCGCCCCTCCCCGGCCCTCACCAGGCCTTGAGCGGCTCCTTCAGCCAGTCTCATCTTGTTCAGACCACATGATGACCCTATGAGGTAAGAACTATTATTATCCTTGGTTTTTAAAAATTTCCCATTGCGATAGTGCTGATATGTGCGTGGATGTACACATATCTGAGTTCTGCTTTTATTTTAAACTAGAGGCCCGTTGCACGATATTCGTGCAAGAATAGGCCTTCCTTCCCCTGGCTTCGCTCCCGGCCACCTGGTAGCCGCCAAGTCCCCGCTCCCTGGCTGCCCTGGAACCGCCAAGTCCTCGCTCCCGGTCGGAGCACTGCTCCTGTAGCTCCCTCCACCACCCTCCCTCCCCCTCATAGCAGGTGTCCCGCCCTGGCCGGTCACTCTGCCATATTTGTCGGGTTAATTTGCATACTCACTCCTGATTGGCTATGGGCGTAGCGGAGGTATGGTCAATTTTACATGTTTGTCTATTATTAGGTAAGACTAGAGGCCTGGTGCACGAATTCGTGCACAGGTGGGGTCCTTCGGCCTGGCGGGAGATCGAGGCCTATCAGGGGGTGGGCTGGCTGGGGGGAGGGGCTGTGGGAAGTTGGCTGGCCAGGGGGAGGGACCACGGGAGGTTGGCCGGCCAGCTGGGGTGGGGAGGGGCTGTGGGAGGTTGGCTGTGGGAGTGCACTGACCACCAGGGGGAAGCTCCTGCATTGAGTGTCTGCCCCCTGGTGGTCATTGTGTGTCATAGCAACTGGTTGACCAGTCACTTAGGTATATATATATATATGCCCGGTGCATGAAATCCATGCACGGTGTGTCCCTAGGCCTGCAGGCAATCAAAGTGCGAGCTTCTGGTGTGGAAGGGCAGCTCCCAGCTGACCTCTGGGCTCTGGGCAGCACCTTGGCCCCCGGGTCCCCGCCTGCCCCCCTTTGCTTGAGTCATTGGGTCCCCGCTCAGCTCCCTCAGCGCCTGGGAGCCGGACGGTGGCCCTGCCCTCCGCCACTGCTGCTGGTCGCTATCTGTGGGGTGATCAGCGGGGCGAGTGGGCCCCGCTCGCACCCACCCACCTGCTCCACTATCCCGCCACAGTCCCGCTCTTGTCGGGCCCCATATGGACTGGCAGCACCTCCACTGTTGCCCGCTGCTGGCGCCGTGTTGCCGATGCCCGCCATGTTCCGCGCCGCCCCCTGGTGGTCAGTGCATGTCATAGTGAGTGGTTGAACTCCCAGTAGAACTCCCAGTTGAGGGGACAATTTGCATATTAGGCTTTTATTATATAGGATAACAGCTATTTTGAAATATAATTCACATGCCATACAATTAACCCTTGTAAAGTGTACAATTGAACAGGTTATTTTAAATTAAAAATTGTAATTACTTAGAAGCATTTGGGATGTCAATAAAAAAGCTGCAACTTTTTTTTTCAATTACAGAGTGGTATTCAGTTAACAAAACAATGATTTTGTATAAATTGCATCAGAGACAAGTGAAGATAAAAAACTACCACCCCATACATAACTAATTTGTGCTTTGCACCAACAAGAACCTGATTTAAATTCCCATGCCAGCGTGCAGCCCCCATACTGTACCAGGCAAGTTTGGTCGCTACAGAAAATACCACAAGGATAGCGCCATCTAAAGACACATTCGGTAGTGCAGTAACTGCACAGGAAAGAGACACTGCACAGATGAAAAACAAGTCTGACACAGCCTTACATTTCAATTGTTTTCTTTAAAAGGAAGGAGTTGTGGGAGAATCAAGATGGCAGGGTAGGTAAATACCAGAACTTGCCACCTCTCACAATCACATCAAAATTACAATTAAAAATGCTCGGCTGGCATGGCTCAGTGGTTGAGCATTGACCTATGAACCAGGAGGTCACCGTTCGATTGCAGGTCAGGGCACATGCCCATGTTGCGGGCTCGATCTTCAGTGTGGGGCTTACAGGAGGCAGCTGATCAATGATTCTCTCTCATCACTGATGTTTCTATCTCTTTCTCTCCCTTCATCTCTGAAATCAATAAAAAGATATTTTAAAAAATTACAACTAGAATATAGAACAACCATTATTCAGAACCACCTGAAATCTGGCTGAATGGAAGTCCTACAAATAGAGAAGTAAAGAAGAAAGCACATCGAGGTTGGTAGGAGGGGTGGGGTGCATTTGGGTTGGTCCGACACCCACATGTGGCTTTGTGTGTGTGTGTGTGTGTGTGTGTGTGTGTGTGTGTTTAATTGGGAGGGATATCATGGCTGCGGAGGCCCCCTGTGAGGAGTAAGGGGTCCCAGCCCCACACCAGCCCCCCAGCCCAGGGTTCCAGAGCTGGGAAGAGAAGTCCCGTAACTTTAGGCTGTAAAAGCCAGCAGGGATTGTGGCTGAGTGACACTGAGGCTGCTGCAGACCCAGGCAGTTCCTCTTAAAGGGCCAGCACACAGACTTACTTAGACTCACTCCCTTTGTGCTCCAGTGCTGCAGAAGTGGAGGATCCAGGGTTATACCACTAAGCATATAAATACAGTCAAATCACTGTGGTTTAAAGTGGACGACGTAGATCTACGATTATACCACTCACCCACCGTGCACGTGCAAGTAAACTCTTTTCTTTTATAGTAGGTCCTTGGGTTACGTTGGAGATCTGTTCCTACAGTGCGACGTGAAGCAATTTTTGCCATAAGTCAGAACCCACCTACATAAGCACCTACATCACTCACATGGAGCATATACACAGCAGTAATGAAGTGAAACAGTAAAACAAATTTAAAAGAAAGATAACAATTCCTGACCTTTACTTGTGGTAAATAAATAATAAAAAATATAAAGCACATATGTATATATGTTGAAATGATGGAACTTTTTTTAAAATAAATAAATGGGAGATGGTGGCGTAACCACGAAATGATGTACGTTGAGTTCGATGTAACCCGAGGACTGTCTGTACTTTGCTGTTGGTTTTCAGGGAATGCTTTTTATTTTATTACTAGAGGTCTGGTGCACAAAATTTGTGTGTGTGTGGGGGTGGAGGTCCCTCAGCCTGGCCTGCACCCTCTCCAATCCAGGACCCCTCGGGGGATGTCTGACTGCCTCTCGCAATCCAGGACTGCTGGCTCCTAACCGCTCGCTTGCCTGCCTGCCTGCCTGCCTGATTGCCCCTAACCCCTCTGCCTGCCTGCCTGATCACCCCTAACCACTCCTGCCTGCCTGATTGCCCCTAACTACTCCCCTGCTGGCCTGATCACCCCTAACTGCCTCTGCCTCGCCCTGCACCTGGGACTTAGGATTCCCTCCTCCGGCCGGTCACAGGCACCTGGGACCCAGGCTTTCCTTCCTCTGGCCAGCTGCAGGCACCCAGGACCCAGGACGGCTTCGCCCGGGCCAGCCGCAGCCGCAGGGGACAGTGGGCAGGCGGCTTCACCTGGGCTGCAGCTGCAGGCGTCCGGGACTGTGGGGTGGGAGGCTTGTCCCTCTCCTGGGCCGCAGCCTGGCTGGTCCCCATTCCTCTCTCATGAGCTCATTTGTGCCTGTCTGGTCCCCACTCCTCTCTCCCCAGTGTTGAGTGTCTGAGCCGTTACTGCGTGATGGCGTGAGGGTGTGATGATCATTTGCATATTAGCTCTTTTATTACATAGGATTTTTTAAAATTGATTTTGAGAGAGAGAAACATCAATTTGTTTCCCACTTATTTATGTATTCACTTGTTGCTTCTTGTTTGTGCCCTGACCAGGGCTCGAACCTGCAATCTTGGTGCATCGGGAAGACACTCTCTCTAACCAACTGAGCTATTCAGCCAGGGACAGGGTTTTTAAAGTTCATTTTGTGTGTAATTACGTTAAATATTTACATAGTTCCAAAGGCAGATCATGGAAACGGGTGGATCAGGAAAACCGCATTTCTATCCGTATCTCCCCGCTCGATTTCCTCCTTCCCCAGGGGAAGCCATTTCAAACGTTTCAGCTTGTCCTTCGGTGTTTGTATATGTAACACCAGAGGCCCAGTGCATGGAATCTGTGCACTGGGAGGGTCCCGAGTGGCTGCCTCCCTTCCCCCAGCCGCCTGCCCTCTGCCGCCGCTGCGGGTCACTGCCCGGGGCCCGATCACGCTGCCACCTCCCGGCTCCCAGGCGCTGAGGGTGCTGGGCAGCGGTCCCGCCCCTGCCGCCTCAGCTGGTTGCCCTGCGATCAGATGGGCGGGGCATTGGGCCCCTGCTTGGCTCCCTCAGTGCCTGGGAGCCTGGTGGTGGCGGGGCGATCGAATAGGCGGGGCGATGGGCCCCTGCCTGGTACCCGCCTTGGCCTGGCATCGCCCACTCACCTGCTCCCCCATCCTGCCCTGGTCCCGCTCTCCTTGGAGCCGTCAGGGCCCGCAGCACCTCCACTGGCGCCCGCTGGTGGTCAGCGCACATGACAGCAAGTGGTGGAACCCCCGGCAGAACTCCAGGTCGAGGGGGCAATTTGCATGTTAGGCTTGTATTATATAGGCTTGGGCTGCTTTTAGTCTTCTGGTCGCTCAGTCGGGGCTGCAGCAAATAGCCTTATGCAAGCTCTTTTCCATATGTTTGCAGGGACTTTCGGGGGGTAGATTCGAGAAGTGCTTTGCTGGATTAGAGAGGAAATGCTATATGACTTTGCTAGATATTCTGACCACATGCCCCACGGGGCGCCCCGGCATGCGCTCCCCAAACACCTGTTTGCCCACAGCTTTGCCAACAAAGTGTGTTAGCAAACTCGTGGATTTTTGACAATATCATAGATAAAAATACTACCTTCCTTATAGTTTTGATTTGTATTTTTTCTTATTAGAAGCAAGGTTGAACACCCTTTTGTATGTCATGGAGCCATTTCTTTCTGTGAACTGTTCGTGTCTTTCACAATTGAATTTGTGAAATTGAATTTGTCGGGGGGCGGGGGACATTTCCCCTTCTTTCCTTCTAGGCTCGTTGGCCGGTGTAATCATTAAATTGACGTAAGACATTAACAGGGGAAAACAAATTGTACTGCGTTCTCCCAGGAAGGGCCCAGGGCGACCTGAGACTCAGGGGGGAGGGACCAGGGTGTGTGTGTGTGTGTGTGTGTGTGTGTGGGTATGTGTGTGTATGTGTGTGTGGGGTATGTGTGTGTGTGGTGTGTGTGTGGGTATGTGTGTGTGTGTGTGTGTATGTGTGGGTGGGTATGTGTGTGTGGGGGTATGTGTATGTGTGTGTGTGGATGTGTGTGTGTGTGGGGGGGTATGTGTATGTGTGTGTGTATCTGTGTGTGTGTGTGGGGGGGTATGTGTGTGTGTGTGTGTGTGTGGTGTGTGTGTGTGTGGGGGGGGCGGGCGGGCACTGGGTCGTCAGAGGCTCCCTCACCAAGCAGGCACGTCTTTGAGAGGAAGGCCTCCCGGGGCCAGGCCTGCCTGGGGCTCAGGCGGGTAAGGAGAGCACAGCTTTCCCCGAGGCCCTGTGTCTCAGTGGCGTCAGCTCGGAGCGACCACACGCCAGCGAGGCCCACGGTGGGGCCCGGGCCGTTGGGGCGCTCTGCCCTCAGCTACGTCCTCTCCGCGTTCTGAGCTCTTTATATGTTGGCATGTGAGCCCCTTGTCTGTGAAATGCTGTCACCTTACTTTGCTTATGTATTTCCTTACAAGAGTTTTTGCTTTTAACTTTTTAAGTAGTCAAATTATCAAAATTTCCCCTCACTTACAGCTGGATTTCTAGCTATAGTTATGAAAGTCTTGCATTCTATATGGAATTTATTCTTTTGAGTGACATGATAAATTGATCAAATCTTATCTTTTTTCATAGAGTCTCAGATTTGATATTCCTGGCCTCCCACCCCTTCAGCTTGCATTTTCCTGGACATTTTATTATTTTCTAGGTTTGCCCAGACTGGACGTGGTCAACGTAAACATCTGCTCACTCGGGCCTTCGTTCCATTTGCGACTGTTTTTCTTTCCTGGACTCTGATTTCTGCAGTGTTTTTCCAGCAACTCAAGGGAGACGGCCTTTGGGCTCCAGGAAGTGTGAACTCAGGAAGCCTCAGAGAGGGGCAATCTGGGCATGTCCCTTCTGGCCCAGGAGGGGGCTGTGTGTGTGTGGCTTCCGGGTTGGGGGCTCCCAGGTGGGGAGCACCGAGGACGCAGTGTTTGTTGGTGACCCTGTTTCTGTGCCTCCTGCGGTCTCCATGGTTAGGCAGTGCTGACTTTCCACCTGGAGAAAACTGGGGGGGGGGGGGGGGGGGGGGGAAGGGGGATGGAAGAGGAGAAGGGGGAGGGGGAGAGGGAGGGCAGCTCCTCCTGCTGTGCTCGCTGAATGCCCGGGCAGACCCTGCCAGTGGTCCCAGCTCCCACTTACTATTTCCACACCCAGGTGCCAGGTACTGTGCTGAAGGCTCTCCAGGGTAAATCATCCAACCTTGGCCTCGTAGTTGGTGCTCCAGGGGCCACAGGGGCTCAGACACAGGCAGCACCGGGGGTGGGCAGGAGGATTGGGTCTGTGCCTCCCAGGGCAAGGCCACTCCCCTGTGCCCTCACTTCCCTCTGAGGACCCGTCTGAGCCCCGTGAGGGCAGTGGACCGGGCTCACGCTCCTGTGGGGCTCTGCGGCCGGGACGGCCCACCTTTATTCTGTTGCCAGCAAAATGCCTGGCACATGGTGGGCGCTCATGACATAGCTTTTGGGCGACTTCACAGATGAAAACAGAAGGGAAAAGGAATGTGTGTTGGAGAGGGAGGGGCAGGGGTAGCGGAGGCGTGGGGAAGAGACGCAGACGGGATAAAACAGTGGAGCGGAGGGGGGGGGGGGGTTGCTGTTTGGTTAGAAGCATGGAGCCTGGGGGTGTTTGCTGTTTAGTTTACTTGCAGGTCAAGAGTGGTTTCTCCTTTTAGCAACTTCCTGAGAAAATCACTGGTCATTCCTGTCGCTTTCCAGATAGACCTCGTTTTCTGACCGTCCACTGGGCCCGGACCGGAAAGAGCGCCCTCTGCAGCGATGTGCCCTCTGCCCTTCAGCGTTGGGACACTCCGTTCAATACTCAAGCTCCCCCACCCTCAGCTCCTCCACCCTCAGCTCTTCCACCCTCAGCTCCTGTACCCTCAGCTCCTCCACCCTCAGCTCCTCCACCCTCAGCTCCTGCACCCTCAGCTCCTCCACCCTCAGCTCCTCCACCCTCAGCTCCTCCACCCTCAGCTCCTGCACCGTCAGCTCCTCCACCCTCAGCTCCTGTACCCTCAGCTCCTGCACCCTCAGCTCCTGTACCCTCAGCTCCTCCACCATCAGCTCCTCCACCCTCAGCTCCTCCACCCTCAGCTCCTCCACCCTCAGGTCCTGCACCCTCAGCTCCTCCACCCTCAGCTCTTCCACCCTCAGCTCCTGTACCCTCAGCTCCTGCACCCTCAGCTCCTGTACCCTCAGCTCCTCCACACTCAGCTCCTCCACCCTCAGCTCCTGCACCCTCAGCTCCTCCACTCTCAGCTCCTCCACCCTCAGCTCCTGCACCCTCAGCTCCTCCACCCTCAGCTCCTGTACCCTCAGCTCCTGTACCCTCAGCTCCTGCACCCTCAGCTCCTCCACCCTCAGCTCCTGCACCCTCAGCTCCTCCACCCTCAGCTCTTCCACCCTCAGCTCCTCCACACTCAGAACCTGCACCCTCAGCTCCTCCACCCTCAGCTCCTGTACCCTCAGCTCCTCCACCCTCAGCTCCTCCACCCTCAGCTCTTCCACCCTCAGCTCCTGTACCCTCAGCTCCTCCACCCTCAGCTCCTGCACCCTCAGCTCCTCCACCCTCAGCTCTTCCACCCTCAGCTCCTGTACCCTCAGCTCCTCCACCCTCAGCTCCTCCACCCTCAGCTCTTCCACCCTCAGCTCCTGTACCCTCAGCTCCTCCACCCTCAGCTCCTCCACCCTCAGCTCCTCCAGACTCAGCTCCTCCACCCTGAGCTCCTGCACCCTCAGCTCCTGCACCCTCAGCTCCTCCACACTCAGCTCCACCACCCTTAGCTCCTGTACCATCAGCTCCTCCACACTCAGCTCCACCACCCTCAGCTTCTGCACCCTCAGCTCCTGACCCTCAGCTCCTGCACCCTCAGCTTCTGCACCCTCCGCTCCTCCACACTCAGCTCCTGCACCCTCAGCTCCTGCACCCTCAGCTCCTGCACCCTCAGCTCCTCCACATTCAGCTCCTGCACCCTCAGCTCCTCCACCCTCAGCTCCTCCACCCTCAGCTCCTGCACCCTCAGCTCCTCCACCCTCAGCTCCTCCACCCTCAGCTCCTGCACCCTCAGCTCCTGTACCCTCAGCTCCTCCACACTCAGCTCCTCCACCGTCAGCTCCTCCACCCTCAGCTCTTCCACCCTCAGCTCCTCCACACTCAGCTCCTGCACCCTCAGCTCCTGCACCCTCAGCTCCTCCACACTCAGCTCCTGCACCCTCAGCTCCTCCACACTCAGCTCCTGCACCCTCAGCTCCTCCACCCTCAGCTCCTCCACCCTCAGCTCCTGCACCCTCAGGTCCTCCACACTCAGCTCCTGCACCCTCAGCTCCTGTACCCTCAGCTCCTCCACCTTCAGCTCCTCCACCCTCAGCTCCTCCACACTCAGCTCCTCCACACTCAGCTCCTGCACCCTCAGCTCCTGTACCCTCAGCTCCTCCACCCTCAGCTCCTCCACCCTCAGCTCCTCCACACTCAGCTCCTGTACCCTCAGCTCCTGCTCCCTCAGCTCCTGTACCCTCAGCTCCTCCACCCTCAGCTCCTCCACCCTCAGCTCTTCCACCCTCAGCTCCTCCACACTCAGCTTCTGCACCCTCAGCTCCTGCACCCTCAGCTCCTGCACCCTCAGCTCCTGCACCCTCAGCTCCTTCACCCTCAGCTCCTCCACCCTCAGCTCCTCCACCCTCAGCTCCTGCACCCTCAGCTCCTCCACATTCAGCTCCTGCACCCTCAGCTCCTCCACCCTCAGCTCCTCCACCCTCAGCTCCTGCACCCTCAGCTCCTCCACCGTCAGCTCCTCCACCCTCAGCTCTTCCACCCTCAGCTCCTCCACACTCAGCTCCTGCACCCTCAGCTCCTGCACCCTCAGCTCCTCCACACTCAGCTCCTGCACCCTCAGCTCCTGCACCCTCAGCTCCTGCACCCTCAGCTCCTCCACCCTCAGCTCCTCCACACTCAGCTCCTGCACCCTCAGCTCCTGCACCCTCAGCTCCTCCACACTCAGCTCCTGCACCCTCAGCTCCTCCACACTCAGCTCCTGCACCCTCAGCTCCTCCACACTCAGCTTCTGCACCCTCAGCTCCTGCACCCTCAGCTCCTGCACCCTCAGCTCCTGCACCCTGAGCTCCTTCACCCTCAGCTCCTCCACCCTCAGCTCCTCCACCCTCAGCTCCTGCACCCTCAGCTCCTCCACACTCAGCTCCTGCACCCTCAGCTCCTCCACATTCAGCTCCTGTACCCTCAGCTCCTCCACCCTCAGCTCCTCCACCCTCAGCTCCTGCACCCTCAGCTCCTTCACCGTCAGCTCCTGCACCCTCAGCTCCTGTACCCTCAGCTCCTCCACACTCAGCTCCTCCACCGTCAGCTCCTCCACCCTCAGCTCTTCCACCCTCAGCTCCTCCACACTCAGCTCCTGCACCCTCAGCTCCTGCACCCTCAGCTCCTCCACACTCAGCTCCTGCACCCTCAGCTCCTGTACCCTCAGCTCCTGCACCCTCAGATCCTCCACCCTCAGCTCCTCCACACTCAGCTCCTGCACCCTCAGCTCCTGCACCCTCAGCTCCTCCACACTCAGCTCCTGCACCCTCAGCTCCTCCACACTCAGCTCCTGCACCCTCAGCTCCTCCACCCTCAGCTCCTCCACCCTCAGCTCCTGCACCCTCAGGTCCTCCACACTCAGCTCCTGCACCCTCAGCTCCTGTACCCTCAGCTCCTCCACCTTCAGCTCCTGTACCCTCAGCTCCTCCACACTCAGCTCCTCCACACTCAGCTCCTGTACCCTCAGCTCCTGCACACTCAGCTTCTGCACCCTCAGCTCCTGCACCCTCAGCTCCTGCACCCTCAGCTCCTGCACCCTCAGCTCCTCCACCCTCAGCTCCTGCACCCTCAGCTCCTCCACATTCAGCTCCTCCACCCTCAGCTCCTCCACCCTCAGCTCCTGCACCCTCAGCTCCTGCACCCTCAGCTCCTCCACCGTCAGCTCCTCCACCCTCAGCTCCTCCACACTCAGCTCCTGCACCCTCAGCTCCTGCACCCTCAGCTCCTCCACACTCAGCTCCTGCACCCTCAGCTCCTGCACCCTCAGCTCCTGCACCCTCAGATCCTCCACCCTTAGCTCCTCCACACTCAGCTCCTGCACCCTCAGCTCCTGCACCCTCAGCTCCTCCACACTCAGCTCCTGCACCCTCAGCTCCTCCACACTCAGCTCCTGCACCCTCAGCTCCTCCACACTCAGCTTCTGCACCCTCAGCTCCTGCACCCTCAGCTCCTGCACCCTGAGCTCCTTCACCCTCAGCTCCTCCACCCTCAGCTCCTCCACCCTCAGCTCCTGCACCCTCAGCTCCTCCACACTCAGCTCCTGCACCCTCAGCTCCTCCACATTCAGCTCCTGCACCCTCAGCTCCTCCACCCTCAGCTCCTCCACCCTCAGCTCCTGCACCCTCAGCTCCTCCACCCTCAGCTCCTGCACCCTCAGCTCCTGTACCCTCAGCTCCTCCACACTCAGCTCCTCCACCGTCAGCTCCTCCACCCTCAGCTCTTCCACCCTCAGCTCCTCCACACTCAGCTCCTGCACCCTCAGCTCCTGCACCCTCAGCTCCTCCACACTCAGCTCCTGCACCCTCAGCTCCTGTACCCTCAGCTCCTGCACCCTCAGATCCTCCACCCTCAGCTCCTCCACACTCAGCTCCTGCACCCTCAGCTCCTGCACCCTCAGCTCCTCCACACTCAGCTCCTGCACCCTCAGCTCCTCCACACTCAGCTCCTGCACCCTCAGCTCCTCCACCCTCAGCTCCTCCACCCTCAGCTCCTGCACCCTCAGGTCCTCCACACTCAGCTCCTGCACCCTCAGCTCCTGTACCCTCAGCTCCTCCACCTTCAGCTCCTCCACCCTCAGCTCCTCCACACTCAGCTCCTCCACACTCAGCTCCTGTACCCTCAGCTCCTCCACCCTCAGCTCCTCCACCCTCAGCTCCTGTACCCTCAGCTCCTCCACACTCAGCTCCTCCACACTCAGCTCCTGTACCCTCAGCTCCTGCACCCTCAGCTCCTGTACCCTCAGCTCCTCCACCCTCAGCTCCTCCACACTCAGCTCCTCCACACTCAGCTCCTGTTCCCTCAGCTCCTGCACCCTCAGCTCCTGTACCCTCAGCTCCTCCACCCTCAGCTCCTCCACCCTCAGCTCTTCCACCCTCAGCTCCTCCACACTCAGCTCCTGCACCCTCAGCTCCTGCACCCTCAGCTCCTTCACCCTCAGCTCCTCCACCCTCAGCTCCTCCACACTCAGCTCCTGCACCCTCAGCTCCTGTACCCTCAGCTCCTCCACCCTCAGCTCCTCCACCCTCAGCTCCTCCACACTCAGCTCCTCCACACTCAGCTCCTGTACCCTCAGCTCCTGCACCCTCAGCTCCTGTACCCTCAGCTCCTCCACCCTCAGCTCCTCCACCCTCAGCTCTTCCACCCTCAGCTCCTGCACCCTCAGCTCCTGCACCCTCAGCTCCTGCACCCTCAGCTCCTCCACCCTCAGCTCCTCCACCCTCAGCTCCTGTACCCTCAGCTCCTCCACACTCAGCTCCTCCACACTCAGCTCCTGTACCCTCAGCTCCTGCACCCTCAGCTCCTGTACCCTCAGCTCCTCCACCCTCAGCTCCTCCACACTCAGCTCCTCCACACTCAGCTCCTGTACCCTCAGCTCCTGCACCCTCAGCTCCTGTACCCTCAGCTCCTCCACCCTCAGCTCCTCCACCCTCAGCTCCTGCACCCTCAGGTCCTCCACACTCAGCTCCTGCACCCTCAGCTCCTGCACCCTCAGCTCCTGCACCCTCAGCTCCTTCACCCTCAGCTCCTCCACCCTCAGCTCCTCCACACTCAGCTCCTGCACCCTCAGCTCCTGTACCCTCAGCTCCTCCACCCTCAGCTCCTCCACCCTCAGCTCCTCCACACTCAGCTCCTCCACACTCAGCTCCTGTACCCTCAGCTCCTGCACCCTCAGCTCCTGTACCCTCAGCTCCTCCACCCTCAGCTCCTCCACCCTCAGCTCTTCCACCCTCAGCTCCTCCACACTCAGCTTCTGCACCCTCAGCTCCTGCACCCTCAGCTCCTGCACCCTCAGCTCCTGCACCCTCAGCTCCTCCACACTCAGCTCCTCCACACTCAGCTCCTGCACCCTCAGCTCCTCCACCCTCAGCTCCTCCACCCTCAGCTCTTCCACCCTCAGCTCCTCCACACTCAGCTTCTGCACCCTCAGCTCCTGCACCCTCAGCTCCTGCACCCTCAGCTCCTGCACCCTCAGCTCCTCCACACTCAGCTCCTCCACACTCAGCTCCTGCAAAACAAACAGGGGAGCAAAACACTGCCATGTGCACTCAGGCCAAGGTGCTGGGGGCTCAGGAGCAGAGAAACACCCGGCTCCCTGGGGCCTCTGCAGGCGGCGCAGGCGGCGCAGGCGGCACAGGCGGGCACAGGCGGGCAGGGAAACAGAGAGTGGTCTCTGCAGCCCTTCCTGCAGGAGCTGCCCTCTCTCTCTCTCTCTCTCTCTCTCTCTCTCTCTCTCTCTCTCTCTCCCACACACACACACACACACACACACACACTGCTTCAGTGTAGGGAGAATCATTACTTTGTGGAGATTTTACTCTTTTGTGGGAGAAATCGCTTGGATCACGGGAAATGCAGCAGAGCCTCCGCGGAGAGGCTGAGCCGAGGCGCAGTCGCCGTTGCCGTTGGCGTTGCCGGCACAATGCGGGAGGTCTCCCTGGGCAGCGAGGGGGCGCCTCTCTGCTGGGGATGGTGCCTTGGCCCCTGTTCGGGCTGAGTTCCCTGCTTGACCGCCATCCGGGTTCAGGCCTCCAGGGGCCGCTGCCTCCACACCTGCACTGTCAGCGCCAGGGCCAGGGGCAGGGCCAGGGGCAGGGCCAGGGCCAGGGGCAGGGGCAGGGCAGGGGCAGGGGCAGGGGCAGGGGCAGGGCCAGGGCCAGGGGCAGGGGCAGGGCCAGGGCCAGGGGCAGGGGCAGGGCCAGGGCCAGGGGCAGGGGCAGGGCCAGGGCCAGGGGCAGGGCCAGGGGCAGGGCCAGGGGCAGGGGGAGGGGCAGGGCCAGGGCCAGGGGCAGGGCCAGGGCCAGGGGCAGGGGGAGGGGCAGGGCCAGGGCCAGGGGCAGGGCCAGGGCCAGGGCAGGGGCAGGGGCAGGGCCAGGGGCAGGGGCAGGGCCAGGGCCAGGGGCAGGGGCAGGGCCAGGGCCAGGGGCAGGGGCAGGGGCAGGGCCAGGGCCAGGGGCAGGGGCAGGGCCAGGGCCAGGGGCAGGGTCAGGGCCAGGGCCAGGGGCAGGGGCAGGGCCAGGGCCAGGGGCAGGGCCAGGGGCAGGGCCAGGGGCAGGGGGAGGGGCAGGGCCAGGGCCAGGGGCAGGGCCAGGGCCAGGGGCAGGGGCAGGGCCAGGGCCAGGGGCAGGGCCAGGGGCAGGGCCAGGGGCAGGGGGAGGGGCAGGGCCAGGGCCAGGGGCAGGGCCAGGGCCAGGGCAGGGCCAGGGGCAGGGCCAGGGGCAGGGGGAGGGGCAGGGGCAGGGCCAGGGGCAGGGGCAGGGCCAGGACCAGGGGCAGGGGCAGGGCCAGGGCCAGGGGCAGGGCCAGGGCCAGGGGCAGGGGCAGGGCCAGGGGCAGGGACAGGGCCAGGGGCAGGGCCAGGGGCAGGGCCAGGGCCAGGGGCAGGGCCAGGGGCAGGGGCAGGGCCAGGACCAGGGGCAGGGGCAGGGGCAGGGCCAGGGGCAGGGCCAGGGCCAGGGGCAGGGCCAGGGGCAGGGGCAGGGCCAGGACCAGGGGCAGGGCCAGGGGCAGGGCCAGGGCCAGGGGCAGGGCCAGGGGCAGGGGCAGGGCCAGGACCAGGGGCAGGGGCAGGGGCAGGGGCAGGGCCAGGGGAAGGGCCAGGGGAAGGGCCAGGGGCAGGGGCAGGGAGGCGGGCCCACCGGGAGCGCTGAGGAGGGGAGGCAGGGGGTGGTCTGACAGGAGAAGGCCACACCTCGGTCTGGCCCAGGACTCCCCGCAGTTGCTGAAAAGCGGGGCCACGTCATTTGACAATCAAAGGCTGGGAAACCCGTTAGGTCACCCACCTGCAGTCTCTCCGGTGGACAGGCCTATCGCTATAAGCTCCCCACAGCTTGGGGCGCCCCGGCTCCTGGGTAAGTTGCCTCCCTCCACCGCCTGGGCCCCACACCTGGCCCCACGTGGCACCTCCTACCCGATGGAAGGGAACCTAGCACCCCGGCTGACAGCGCACACTGGGAAGTGAGAGTTCCTTGAACTCTCAGCGTTTCTGGGCCCGGCTCCTGTGGGCACCGCCCGCGGGCCTCCCTTTGGCCTGTGAGCCTGCCCCCCCCACAGAGCCTGCCTGTGGCCGCGTCTGCCAGTGAGCAAACTCACCTCTGCCTCTTCTAACCTCCCTCTCACTTCCTTCTCCCTCCTCTCCGCCTCCTCTCTGTCTTCCCCCTCTCATATCTTCTTCTCATCCTTCAACACGTTCCCCACTTTCCGTCTTTCCACCCAACCATGGCTCTGCTTTTCCATCTCCCGTCCTCCTTGCCCGCTTTCCCACAGCTCCCCGCTTTCCGCTACGCATCCTTGCTACAGCTGCCCCCCATCATTCGGCACACTAGAGGATGCAGACTGGTCCACCCCTGACTATATGCGGAAATGTATCATTTGCTAACAGAATGTTTAGCAAAAATGTCGAATCCATTCCAACACTTACAAATGGAAAATTGCACCTAAAATCCAGATGTCGAGCTTTTGAACAGTCAGAGTATGGCATGGTGGGCCCACATTCGTTTCCGGTCACGGCCAGTGGAGCTGGGGGGCAGCTCCCCTCAGGCCCGGCAGCCTCCCTAACACTGAGGGGAACGGCGTTTATCGTTTAGCCAGAGCAGCTTTCTCCTCCAGCAGCCAAATTTTCATCCCAAGCCTGCCCCCCCCCCCCGCCCCCTGTGTCACGCATTCCTGTCTGCCCTGGGGTTCGGAGTTGGTGATTTCACTAAGGCAGATTCAGGCCTGCATTTCCATCACCACTCCTTTCTCCATAATATATCCTTCCCCACCTTTTGTTAATATAGTGATTGGATTTTAATGTGTCAACGAAAGAAACATTTAAACCTGTAGAGAATTTTTGTGAGTTTATTTGAGCCAAACTATCGACAATTGCTGGGAAGCAAACACTCAACAGATGGAGAAAATGTTCCAGAGAATGGCAGTTTGCACCCTGTTTTATTATTATTATTATTTTTTAAATCTTACTGTTGAGAGTATTACAGATATTCCCCTTTATCCCCCAATTGCCCCCCTCCACCTGGTTCCTGCCCCACACCAGGCCTTTACCATGCTATTGTCTGTGTCAATAGGTAATGCATATCCTATATAATAAAAGGCTAATATGCAAATCGACCGAACAACAGAACAACCGGTCACTATGACGCGCACTGACCACCATGGGTCAGACACTCAATGCAGGAGCTGCCCCTGGTGGTCAGTGCACTCCCACAGGGGGAGCGCTGCTCAGCCAGAAGCTGGGCTCATGGCTGGCGAGCGCAGTGGTGGCGGCAAGAGCCTCTCCTGCCTCTGCAGCAGCACCAAGGACCCCTCGGGGGATGTCCGACTGCTGGCTTAGGCTCACTCCCCACGGGAAGCAGGCCTAAGCTGGCAGTCGGACATCTCCTGAGGGGTCCTGGACTGCGAGAGAGCACAGGCCGGGCTGAGGGACCCCTACACCCCCAGTGCACGAATGTCATGCGCTGGGCCTCTAGTATGCATGTAAATTCTTTAGGTGATCTCTCCCCCCCTTCCTCTCCTTCCCCCCCTCCCCGTCCCCTTCCCTCTGAGATTCACAGTCTGTTCCATGTTTCCATGCCTCTGGTTCTATTTTATTGATCAGTTTATTTTGTTTATTAGACTTCTTGTTAATTTGTTTTGATTTTTAGATTCAATTGTTGATAGATATGTATTTATTGCCATTTTATTATTCACTAGAAACCCTGCGCACAAATCCATGCACTAGTAGCTCGCCACTAGCTTGCTGCTGCCCTCCTGTAGCTCTCCCCGCCTCCTCCCCCCACCCCCCTCATAGCTTGCTGCCCTGCCCCCTCCTGTAGCTCTCCGATGCCCACTTGTAGCTTGCTGCCCCACCCTCCTGCTGATCCGTGATCCGGTCATTATGCGGTCAGTTGTTATGCTCCACGGTGTAACGACCATTTGCATATTACATCTTTATTGTATAGGATATTTTTTATCATTTCTTCTTCCTCTTCTTAAAGTATACACTATAACATTTCATGTAATACTGGTTTGGTGGTAATGAACTCCTTTAGCTTTTTCTTGTCTGTGAAGCTCTTTATCTGACCTTCAATTCTTAATGATAGCTTTGTTGGGTAGAGTAATCTTGGTTGTAGGTTCTTGCTATTCATCACTTTGAATATTTCTTGCCACTCCCTTCTGGCCTGCAAAGTTTCTGTTGAGAACTCAGCTGACAGTGGAATGGATGCTTCCTTGTAGGTAACTGTTTTTCTCTTGCTGCTTTTAATATTCTCTCTTTGTCTTTTGCTCTTGGCATTTTAATTATGATGTGTCTTGGTATGGTCCTCTTTGGATTCCTCTTGTTTGGGACTCTCTGCACTTCCAGGACTTATAAGTCTATTTCTTTCACCAGGTAGGGGAAGTTTTCGGTCATTATTTCTTCAAATAGGTTTTCAATATCATGCTCTCTCTTCTCCTTCTGGGACCCCATATAATGCAAATGTTGCTATGCTTGAAGTTGTCCCAGAGGCTCCTTACACTATCTTCATATGTTTGTATTCTTTTTTCTTTTTGCTCTTCTGAATGGGTGTTTTTGCTTCCTCATATCCCAAATTGCTGATTTGATTCTTGGCATCCTCTACTCTACTGTTGATTCCCTGTAAATTACTCTTTATTTCAGTTAGTGTATGCTTAATTTCTGACTGGCCCTTTTTGTTGTCTTTGATGTTCTCACTAAGATCCTTGAAATTCTCACTAAGTCCCTTAAAGCTGTCATTAAATCCTTGAGCATCCTTATAAACACTGTTTGAACTCTATCTAGTAGTTTGTTTGCTGCCATTTCATTTAGTTCTTTTTCTGGATATTTTCATTTGTGGCATGTTTCTTAATCTCAGCAGTTTGGCTGCTTCCCTGTGTTTGTTTCTATGTATTAGGTAGGGCTGCTATGTGACCTGAAATTGGTAGAGTGGCTTGTGTAGTAGGTGTGCTATAGGGCTCAGTGGCTCAGCCTCCCAGGTCACCTGAGCTGGGCACTCTAAGTGCACCCCTCTGTGGGTTGGGTGCACTGTCTTGTTGTACTTGAGCCTTGACTGCTGTTGGCATCACTGGGAGGAATTGACCTCCAGGCTAATTGGCTGTGAGGACCAGTTGTTATTACAGCAGAAGAGCTGCTGTGCAGGAGACACCCCAATGGAGGAGGACTTGCTTCAGTGGGTCTTTGGTACTTACTGAGTCTTCCCCTTGAGTGTGTCCCTGGTGGATGTAGAGCTGTAATTTGGTGTGGTCTGAAGCTGTTCACCGGGTGCACTGGCTCTGGGGCCTCCTGGTAGGTGCAAAGTCAGCCACTGCCTGTGCCCTGTCTGGGGCCACCTGTCAGGAGCTGCAGAGCAATCTGCAGATGGCTGCTACTTATGTTGGGCTCCGAAGTGCCCAGGAGAGGCCAAACTGTGAAACAAGACATACTGCTGCTAGTTCCGGGCTCCCAGGGGCCTCTAATTGAGAGGAATGGGGCATGTGAACCAGCTGCTGCTTGTTTGAGAGATTTTAGGAAAGTCTTAAACTTGAGCTAGGACAGGCCATTCATATGGAAAAGCCATTGCAAACAGCTTGGGTGGAGCTGCAAATTGGGTGGGGCAGGGTCTCAGGGAATTACCAGGGTGGAGCAAACAGTGGGAGCCAGTTTGATGGAGAAGCAGATATGGCACCTTCCAGTCATCTCTGCACTGTGGAAGATCTCAGCATAGGAACAATGATTGCTGTGAGCACCCTTGTCTGGGAGAAAGCCACCTCCGAGTTCTTGTCCTGAGTTCTTGCCAGGCAATCCAGTTCCTTCTCGTGTGTCCCTGGATGCTGACCCCCCCCCCCCCCCCCGAACCCGTTGCTCTAGCATTGGAGATCAGAGGGAGTGAGTTCGAGTAAGTCTGTGTGCTGGCCCTTTAAAAGGAACTGCCTGGGTCTTCAGCAGCCTCAGTGTCACTCAGCCACAGTCCCTACTGGCTTTTACAGCCTAAAGTTACTGGGACTTCTCTTCCCAGCTCTGGAACCCTGGGCTGGGGGGCTGGTGTGGGGCTGGACCCTTTGCTTATACGGGAGGCCTCCACAGCCAAGATATGCCTCCCAATTAAAAACACGCCACATGTGGGTGTCAGACCAGCTCGTTTCTCTGCCTCTCCTACCAGTCTCAATGTGCTTTCTTCTTTACTTCTCTAGTAGTAGGACTTCCATTCAGCTAGATTTCAGGCGGTTCTGGATGATGGCTGTTCTGTATTTTAGTTGTAATTTTGATGTGGTTGTGGGAGGTAGTGAGTACAGGCGTTTACCTATGCCGCCATCTTGGTTCTCTTGCACCTTGTTTTTTACATTACAACCAAAAGAGTAGATGTAAGCGGGTGACATGAAATCCACTGGTGATAGGTTAGGGAGGTGGGAGGAAGCAAAGTGGGGAAACCTCTGGGATTGGATGAAAAGTAAAATGATAGACACATTCTTCTTTCACTTAGGTGGCTGCAGCATAGTTAACCGTCAACAATAACAACGAGGGGATTTGTGGTCTCTGCACTGCGGTGCCTGTGCTTTTGATAGTGGGGAAGGACACGCAGTAGGAATAGAGCATGGCTGTCTAACAATGGTTCACCTACTGACTACAGATGAGAAGTTTTCTCACAGACCCGGGCCCCTGGAGGACGAAACAGGCTGTAGAGAGATAAGATGCCTCAGTGGGTCCATGACTCAGAAAAGAAATGCATTTTGAGAACAGACCAAGGACAGGGCACGCTCTGATTTGGTGGCTGTGCCCGGACCCTGACCCTCTGGGGTTTACCTCAGGAACGCTGACCATTGTCCAGTCCCAGGTGCAGGCTGAGCTGTGGGTGACATCACAGAAGATTGGCCGCCTTGTTATCCGGCTTTGAGCTCCCGCAGGCCGGACTGCAGCCCCTCCCCTCCCCTCCCCTCCCCTCTCCCTGTTTCACTCGCAGCTGCACGTAGCTGTGGGCTCCCTCGTGTGCGTAACCAGCCCACTGTGAGGGGGCAGAGCAGAGTTCCCAGGGTGGCTGGCTGCTCTCCACGCTGCCCGCAGGACTGGAATGGATGTTCATATACGACCCAGCCCTCTCTCTGCTTAGTGTGGCTTGGGTAGTGGCAGGCCTAGGACCCACTGTGTCCGGCTTCACTTTGAGAGGGCTGGAAAAAGAAAAATTACTTTAACATTTAAAAAATATATTTTTTAATTGATTTTAGGGAGGAAGGGAGAGGGAAAGAGAGATAGAAACATCAATGATAAGAGAGAATCATTGTACATCCTGTACACCCCCTACTGGGGATGCAGCCCACAACCCGGGCATGTGCCCTGACCGGGAATCGAACCCTGACCTCCTGGTTCATAGGCCGATGCTCAACCACTGAGCCACACCAGTGGGCTACTTTGACATTTTAACGATATGTTATTGTAGATGCAAAAAGACAACAGGCTCAGTTAAGGTAAAGAGTGAGCTTTGTCAGGGAAGATACCGGCCTGGACATGACTGCCCACCATAAACTTCTTTTTAGTTAAAAAAGTTTTAATTTCAGACCATCCTTTGTGGTTTCTGAGTTTTCTAGGTCACCACGCAGGCTTCCCCTGAGCTTGTCAGATTAGCATGTGGCTTCTTTCCGTCCATATTAGTTAGTGGAAAGTTCCCTTCCCTCGCCTTCCTACAAGCCTCTTTTGAACTCTTCGTAACTTTTGCTCTAAGCATGTTTCACAGACTTGGGAAAAATACTGATAAGACCTCCTAGGACATCTGCTGGGCTGTCTCCTGGAAAGCAAACGAAGCTATAACTTTTCAAGGCAACCCCCTTGGTATCTGCTCAACTTCAGCCCAACACTCTCCCTCCTTCCTTGCCACTTAGCCACAGCGAGGGCCTAAGGGGGAGGCCGTGTCTGCTCCCTGCCCTGTGTTGATCAGCATACTTGCCCTTCGTGGAAAGTAAAATGAACTTCCTCTCTACATCGATTTCTTCTCTCCGTTGTGAATTCTTTCACAGCCCCCATCACCAACCAAACCCTGACAGTGAGGTTAAAAATAATTTAAAAAATAAACGTTTTCATTTCAGACCACCCACTGCAGTGACTTTCGGTCTCGGGGTTTGTAAGGCCGCCGCGCAGCCCCCTGAGCTCGTCACGCTTGGCGGGTGGCTCCCTTTCACCCAACAGCCGCAGTGCCGAGGGCCGCCCCGCAGGACCACGGTCACCCTGCTGTCCTCAGGGCAGGTCTGCGAAAGCGCCGTGTTTCTCGGCAGTGCTCTGTGTGTGCACAGATGAGAGCACACGTGACCTTTGGGCAACGGGTTTGAGCTGCATGGTTCCATGTATGGAGGATTCCCCCTGCAGTTACACAGTCAGCCTGTGGCCTGTGGAAATGGGGTCTTTGCACGGAGTTTCGAGAAAAGCCTTTCTGGGGACCCACACCTGGGAGGTTGAGGTGTAGGTGAGATTTATTGGGGAGCAAATAGAAAGCTGCTCCCAGGCCCCTGGTGTCTCACCTCTGTGCCTCCCGCCGCGGAAAACGTCCAGCTCCGTCTTCATCAAGCCCAGATCCGAGGCCGGGTCCAGAGCAGCGCTGTCCGCCACGCTTACCCGGTGCAGCCTCTGCCCCGGCGGCGGGCGGTGCGTGAGTTTGGAGCCTGCTCTGGGAGCCCATGTGGTTGCTGGGCCCCGGGCAGCTGTTAGGCCCACATGGCTGCTACATGCAAGCGCACACGTGAGTGTGTGTGGAGAGAGAGAGAGAGAGAGAGAGAGAGAGAGAGAGAGAGAGAGAGAGAGAGAGAGAACTTGCCTTCGTTAAGCTCTGATTATATTACCTCTGGCTTGGGAAGGACCAGGCACTCTTTCAAAATAACCAATCAACTTCCCAATCCCGGCCTGGGTCCTCCGGCCAGCCAATCCCTTTCCTAGGTCTTCCGGGGGCTCCTTCCCTGAGCCAATCCAGTCCTGTGCCCAGGCGAGACAGACAGGCCTCAGGGTCGCCATCTCGGCTCCTCCAGCGCAGCCGGAACAGAGCGATTTCCCTTTCTCGTTCCATCTTCTCTCCCTGGGTCATCCTGGACAATCACCAGCAACGATCCAGGGCGAGGTGGGCAGCCCCCGGGCCTAGGAATGCTGTCACTTTCAGACTTAACCAGGCGTATTGTCCGACGCAGCTCCCTAGTTATTAGAATTGACGTCTGATTCTCTTTCTCTATTACTAACTACCTGTGCTAACAAGCTCTCCATGTCCCCAGCTTTGTACCCTCTGATCCAACCAACTACAGATTGAAAACAGTATTTTTTATCGTGTTTGGGAATCTGGATGTGGAGAGCTGACTATCTGCATTTTATATAAGGGACTTGAGCATCCTTCAATTTGTGTATCCACAGGGGTCCTGGCACCAATCCCCCATGGATGCTGAGGGATGACAAGGTTTTCAGGAATTAAAAGTTATTCTGTGCGGGGTCAATTCCCCTAACCTCTGCATTGTTCAAGGCTCAACTGCCGATACTTTATCACGAACCTATTACTTGTCTTGCTATTTGTTCATTTGCCCAACAACCTTCTCATATGCATGAGATCTGAGAAAGTGACCGAGCCATGCTAAAGAGAGTCTTATTTTAGGGTCATTATTGTAAGGTCAGAAAAAGGCCTTTCCTTTTCTTTGCTGTGGGCTTCACAATTTATGAGAAGCACCTGGTAATTAAGTGCCAAGGTTGTTGGCTCCTCTGATTAAACAGCCCCTCTGTTGAAACTGCAGGACGAGATAAGCTACTCTCAAGGCTGTGTTCCTGCATCCCCCTCCTCCCTGCTGTTTTCACAACTCAGAGATAGTTCGCATGAGGAGTCTCTAGTTAGTAGACCGTTCCCTTCCCTCCTCTTTTTTACAAAAGGCTCTTTTGAATCTTCGTAACTTTTGCTCTAAGCATGTTTTACAGGCTTGGGAAGATACTGATAAGACACCTCCTAGGACATCTGCTGGACTGTCTCCTGGAAAGCAAACAAACTGTAACATTTTAAGACAGCCCCTGGTATCTGCTCAACTTCAACATCACCCCCCTCCTTTCCTTGTTGCTTAGCAACTGCAATTGCTTGTTCTTTATTTTTTATTAAAAAAAGATTTTTTTCATAGATTTCAGAGAGGGAGAGAGAGATAGAAACATCAATGATGATAGAGAATAATTGATTGACTGCCTCCTGCACAGCCCCTACTGGGGATGGAGCCCACAACTTGGGCATGTGCTCTGAGCGGGAATCCAACCATGACCTACTGGTTCATAGGTTGATGCTCAACCACTGAGCCACACCAGCCAGACCAACTGCTTGCTCTTTAAAAGCAGAAGCCGCCCTAGCTGGTTTGGCTCAGTGGATAGAACATTGGCCTGTGGACTGAAGGGTCCTGGGTTCGATTCCGGTCAAGGGCACATGCCTGGGTTGTGGGCTCGATATCCCAGTAGGGGACGTGCAGGAGGCAGGCGATCTATGATTCTTTCTCATCATTGATGTTTCTATCTCTCTCTCCCTCTCCTTTCCTCTCTGAAGTCAATAAAAATATATCTAAAAGCAGAAGCCACTCTTGTTCCCTGCCCTGTAGTGACCAGCATTACTGGGCAAACCCTAACAATTGCCATTTGGGGAGCGGCATTCAGCTGGTGGTAATAGAAACCTGAAAAAACCACATCAACAATGAGGGGTTTGCTTTTGCTGCATTTGAAATAAATCTCAAGCCCTGGCCGAGTGGCTCAGTTGATGAAGCATCATCCCGGACTGTGGGTTCGATTCAGGTCAGGGCACATACCTAGGTTGTGGGTTTGATCCACAGTTGGGGAGCGTATGGGAGGCAACCAATTGATGTTTCTCTCTCTCTCTCTTTCTCTCTTCTTCTCTCTCTAGTAATCAATGAACATATTGTTGGGCCTCAGTTCCCCTGCGAGGGACTGGGCTCCGTGGACGCGGGGCAGTGGGTGAAGACGAGTAGCCCCCGCAGAGGAGAGACTTTATTGCAGACCAAGTAGCCATTGCGGACAGAGCCCCACAAAGCAGCCGCCCCCCGCCGCTCAGCAACACATTTTGTGCCAACTCGGACCACAGGGGCTTCTTGCCAAACCGTGAGCAGAACCTGGCTACAGGAAGGCACGCCTGCCCAGTGCACGCAGTAAACTGCCGTGTCACCCCTGCGCACGTGGTCCGGGCACATGGGCGGCGTCTGGTCAGGCTCCCACACATACACTCGCGTGAGGATTAAGAAAATAATAAAAAACTCAAGGTGAGAACAGAGCATAGCAGGAACCTGCTCCCGGCAGCTCCGGAGCCGTCAGGAGGGACCTCACTTATTCATTTGTTTTCCCTTTAACAGTCACACGCTCTGGCGCTCCAGGTATCTATTTGCCTCCCCAGACGCAGCTCAGACAGGGCTGGGATTACTGTGCTTCCATCAGGGACCCCAGCATGGAAGACAGCGCGCTTGCTGGGTAAGGGAACAAAAGCTCTGAGGGCGACGGCTGGGCCGCAGAGCGCCCTGTTTGTGACTCGGGCAGGAAGAAGTGGGAGAGCACAGGGCAAAAGGGGCCCGAGCCAAAGTTTTCCTGCCCTGCCCTGCCCTGCCCTGCCCTTCTGGGATATTTATTAAGAAACAAGAATCAGAAAGAACCGTTAATCCTCCCCTCTTTCCTGCCCAAGAGGTTCCCACAGAGAAACCTGCTTCAGGAGGGAGATCTTGGGACGCTGCCTCAGCCCCATCTGCATTAAGGTGGTAAACAAGAAGGCGCTGGCACCCACGTCCCGGGGGTTCTGAGTCGCCTAGCAGGAACGGGCCTGCCCAGGGTGCCACTCTCCCTCCACCACCTGTAAGTCACCATTCTCACTTCTGAAATCTAACAACCTCCCTTTCTCCTTTGCCCAAAAATGTCTTATATACCCAATGTTGCCTCACTATCTTTGAGATTTTCATGCCTATGTGAATTCTCCATGCACACAAATTAAAACTTTGATTTTTCTCCTTAATCTGTCTATTAATTTGATTATTGGCCAAAAGAACTTAGAAGGTAGAACTGTGGCAGGCTGTTAGACAGACGTGGGCAGAGCCAGGACAGCGGGCCAGACACAGGTCACCGGCGGAAAGCCCAGGTGCCTGGCGATGGACAGTCAGGTGGGGGGGACCTGGCCCCAGGGTGACCTTCCTCCCCTAGCATCCGCTGGTCCTGCGGTGGGGACCCCTGACCTTTCCTCCCAGAGATCACAGGAGGCCTCAGTTGTATTTCAGCCCCAGGCCCAGGAAAGCAGCAAAACCAGACCAGTGACCCCACAGCTGACGTCAGGACCAGCTGCACTGGGCCAGGGCCTGCCCTGGCACTGACCCATCAGTGGAGACCTAGACCCTGAGCGGACACCCCGGGAAAGAGCTGAATATTCTAGTGAGCTCTGCCCCTGGGACCTCCCCTAACAGCTCCCCCTTAAAGCCCTTAGGGCAGAGGGCCCAGCGAGCCCTGTCTCCCTCCAGGAGCAAGCCCTGCCATTCCCTTCCCTTCCCTTCCTCCCCCCCCCCCCAGGTACATTACTACTACCTCCCCCCCCAGGTACATTACTACTACCTCCCTCCCCCCCCAGATACATTACTGCTACCTTCCTCCCTCCCCAGCTCCAGGGCCCTTCCTAAGCCCATTTCTTCTACAAATTACTTCTTCCACCTCTGTGACTTTATAAATAAACTAGTGGCCTGGTGCATGAAATTTGTGCACATTAAAAGGGGGACCCAGAGGCAAGTCCCCACCCACCCACATGTACCTCAAAATAGCGTGAGACCCAGACCCGGCCGCCCCCGGCATTGGGCTAGATCCAGACCCGGCCAGTCCCACCCTTGTCAAGCCCCGCTGGGCAGGGGGCGTAGCCTCAGATCCCCTGGCCTGGTGCCAAGGCAGGATGCGTGGCCTGAGGTCCCCAAGCATGACACCAGGGCAGGGGACACGGCCTGAAGTCCCCTGTCAAGCCCCACGGGGGTGGGGGGGGCGTGTAGCCTCAGGTCCCTGCTGATTGCTCGTTAAGGCTCCTTAAGGAAACTTGGCCTCAGCTGTGGGTGCAGCCATATTTGTGACGGAGTGATGGTCAATTAGCATATTCCCTCTTTATTGGATAGGATGTGCTCTTATGGTTGGAGTCTTGGCTGTGAATTCTTTCCTAGCCAGAACTCAAGTACTGAGGGTGCTAAACCCAGGTAGGTCTGAGCCCTGGGGCTAACCTGGTGCCAGAGGGAAAGTGTTAGTATTATTTTACCACCCACAGTTGTGCGATCCTGCTGAGAATCACTGGCCGAGACCCTCCCCGGGCTGCTGTAGCTGGGAGGTCACGGGCATCTGACCAGAGCCCGCACTGCACGTAAGCATTCGCCCTGCAGCCCCTCTGAGCTCTTATCTGAGGGTTCAGTGGAAGTTAGATGGGGGTGAGGCAGGAAAGAAAGAGGTCGGGGGGAAATCCCGCCGAGTGGAAAGAGGAAGTAGGGGCATCACAGGACCATAGCCACTAGGTCCTCCCCGCAAGCCCCCACCTCCAGGCACGATCAGAGGGAAACAGCTGATGCAGGGAATGCCTGTGGAGGAAAGGGGCCGCTGTTAACCTGACAGGCTCAGGGGAGCCCTGAATGACGGTCCTTACAAACTCAGAGACCAAGAGTAACCACATAGGATGGCCTGAAATTAACACTTTCTAACTGAAAGTGAGTTAAGGCGGAGAGTCATGTCCTAGGCCGGTATCTTCCTTGACAAAGGCCCATCTTTACCTTAACTGAGCCTGTCTATTGCCTTTTTGCGTCTATGATAATATACTTTTGGAATATCAGGTTAATTTCCTTTTTTTCCAAACCCCTCAGGGCACAACCAGTGCACCAGGTGAAGACCACACATTCCTTCATTGTCATTGTTATCACGTAAATTGTCGGCTGTTAACTGTCCTGCACTCACCTTGTAAAAGCAGCATGCATCTATCATTTTACTTTTTATTCAATCCCAGAGGTTTCCCTGCTTTGCTTTCTCCCCCCTTCCTAATCTATCACCAATAGATTTCATGTAACTCATATACATCTTCCCCTTTGATTCTAATGTATCTATACTAATAAAAGGGTAATATGCTAATTAGACCGGGAGACCTTCCAGGAGACCTTCCAGAGTCCTTCCAGACAAAGCCATGGTGGTGGGGCCAAGGCAGAGGCGGTTAGGGGCGATCAGGCCAGCGGGGGGGGGGGGGGAGTTGGGGGAGAGCAGGCCAGGAGAGGGGGGCAGTTGGCAGCGAGCAGGCTGGCAGGGGGGGCAGTTGGGGGCGATCAGGCCAGCTGGGGGCAAATAGGCCGGTGGGGGGGGCAGTTGGGGGTGATCAGGCCGGCAGGGGAGCAGTGGGGGACAATCAGGCTGGCAGGGGAGGGCAGTTGGGGGTGATCAGGCTGGCAGGCAGGGGCAGTTGGGGGCATGCAGGTTGGCGGGGGGGAGCAGTTGGGGATGATCAGGTTGGCATGGGGGGCAGTTGGGGTGAGCAGGCTGATGGGGGGGCAGTTGGGGGTGATCAGGCCAGCAGGTGGGGGCAGTTGGGGGCACGCAGGCCGGCAGAAGGGGGGCAGTTGAGGGTGAGCAGGCCGGCAGGGGGAGGCAGTTGGGGGCAAGCAGGCTGGCAGAGGGGAAGTTGGGGGTGAGCAGGCTGGCAGGGGGGCAGTTGGGGGTGAGAAGGCCAGCCAGCAGAGTGGTTAGGGGTGATCAGGCAGGCAGGCAGGTGAGCAGTTAGGAGCTAGTGGTCCCAGATTGCGAGAGGGATGTCCCACAGGGATTGAGCATAAACCGGCAGCCAGACATCTTCCCGAGGGGTCCCAGATTGGAGAGGGTGCAGGTTGGGCTGAGGGACACCCCCCGTGCACAAATTTCATGCACCGGACCAGTAGTCCTATCTAATAAAGAAGGAATATGCTAATTGACTGTCCCACCCTCACAAAGATGGTGGCGCACACAGCCAATAAGGAGGGAATATACTAATTGACTGCTCCACCCTCAAAGATGGCGGCACCCACAGCCACAAGATGGCGGCGCCCAGTCCCCTCAGCCCCGCTGGGGCAGCAGGCGCATGGCATGGCTGGGCCCACCCCCAGGCGGGTCTGGTCGCTCCGCGCACCTGCCTCTGGCATCCTCCAGTCCTCTCAGCCCCCCAGCTGCCCAGGGCTGGCCCAAGGCACAGGTAACCAGGGCCAGCCAAGGCTAGCGCTGCTAGCAGTGGCAGCAGCAGAGATATGATGGGGGCGTTGCCTTCCCCTGGTCGCCGGGTCGCCTCCCGCCCCTGAGGGCTCCTGGACTGTGAGAGGGGGAAGGCCAGGCTGAGGGAACCCCCCTCCAGTGCATGAATTTTCATGCACCGGGCCTCTAGTCCTAGCTAATAAGATAGTAATATGCAAATTGACTGTCACTCCAACACACAAGATGGCCACCCACATGTGGTCAAAGATGGCTGCCCCCATGTGGACACAAGATGGCCACCACAAGATGGCTGGCAGGGGAGGGCAGTTGTGGGTGATCAGGCCAGCAGGGGAGGACAGTTGGGGGGAACCAGGTCAGCAGGGAAGGGCAGTTGGGGACAACCAGGCCTGAAGGGGAGGGCAGGTGGGGGCAACCAGGCCTGCAGGGGAGGGCAGTTAGGGGTGACTGGGCCAACAAGGGAGGGCAGTTGAGGGGAACCAGGCCTGCAGGGGAGGGCAGTTAGGGGCAAACAGGCTGGCAGGGGAGCAGTTAGGCATCAATCAGGCTGGCAGGGGAGTGGTTAGGGGTGATCAGGCTGGCAGGCAGAAGCGGTTAGGGGCAATCAGGAAGGCAGGCAGGTGAGCATTTGGGAGCCAGCAGTCCTGGATTGTGAGAGGGATGTCCAACTGCCCGGTGGGATTGGGCCTAAACGGGCAGTCGGACATCCCTTGAGGGGTCCCAGATTGGAGAGGGTGCAGGCTGGGCTGAGGGACACCCCCAGTGCATGAATTTCATGCACCAGGCCTCTAGTCCTATATAATAAAAGCCTAATATGCTAAGTGTCTGGTTGGCTGTTCAACCAATCAAAGCATAGTATGCTACTGATATGCTAAGGCTGCTCAACTGCTCACTATGACATGCACTGACCACCAGGGGGCAGACGCTCTGACTGGTAGGTTAGCTTGCTGCTGGGGTCCAGCTGATCAGGACTGAGTGAGACGGGCCAGACACGCCCTGGAGCCCTCTTGTGGTCCCTCCCTGGCTGGCCAACTTCCCACATCCCTCCCCAGCCCCAATTGTGCACCAGTGGGGTTCCTTAGCCTGGCCTACGCCCTCTCGCAATCTGGGACCCCTTGAGGGATGTCAGAGAGCCGGTTTTAGCCCAATGGTGGAACGGCCGGTTGCTATGATGTGCACTGACCACCAGGGAGCAGACACTCAATGCAGGAGCTGCCCCCTGGTGGTCAGTGTGCTCCCACAGCGGGGGCACCACTCAGCCAGAAGCCGGGCTCATGGCTGGTGAGTGCAGCTGTTATGGCGGGAGCCTCTCCTGCCTCCGTGGCAGCGCTAAGGATGTCCATCTGATGGCTTAGGGTTAGTTGGACATCCTCTGAGGGCTCCCAGACTGCAAAACCGGGCTGAGGGACCCCCCCCCCTGAGTGCACGAATTTTGTGCACCGGGCCTCTAGTTTGTGATAAATACCAAGATGAAACTATAGGAATCATCTAATTGTTTCAGAAAAAGATTGTCTGGATGGCAGTTACTGGAATAGAAATGTATCTTGGAAACATTAAATAAGGGGAAACATTAATTTTGTCTCCACAGAAAACATCCACTAACTAATGATCATGGTGAGACTGTTTCCATGATGAAGTTAGGAAAACAACATTTAAATAAAGGTAACTTTGGATGTGTGTGCTGCAGACATCAGTTGTTAGGCTCAAATGCACCTTGTGGTACCTTGTCTGGCTTAAAGATATTGTAGTATGAACACTTCTCTTTGCCTTTATGTCCTGCATAAGATTTCACAGATGTCATTTTATTTCTAATAGTTTGACTTAATTCAGGTGAATAAATATTTGGACAAAAAAAAGTGGTTTGTTCTAAAGTTGGTTATTTCTGAATGAATAAGAGGTAAATTAATAGGGACAAGGAAAGTTGTAGCAGATTTGTAAAGATAAATCTAGAGAGAATAAATTTTATATATAATTATGCTAAATAAAATTGGAATAAATGTAATTAAGTAAATTAATTTAAATATCAAAAAAAGCGGATGCGAAACCAGTTTATTTTTTCAGTGTGTTAAAAAGAGAAAGTTTTTTTTTTTGTGTGTGTTTATTCTGCTCCAGATAAAATATGAAAAGTTTCCTACCTAGGAAACAAAGATTCTATGTTTGATTAAAATATTTTTCTGTGTTTTTTGTTTTGTTTGTTTGTTAATCCTCACCTGAGGACATTTTCCCCATTGCTTTTCAGAGAGAGTGAAAGGGAGGGAAGAAGGGAGGGTGAGAGAGAGAGAGGGAGGGAGAGAGAGAGAGAGAGAGAGAAACATCAATGTGAGAGACACATCTACTGGTTGCCTTCTGCATGTGCCTGACCCAGGGCTGGGGAGTGCATCTGAAATGCAGGTACATGGCCTTGAATTAGAATCAAACCTGAGACCCTTTGGTGCGCAGGCGGATGCTCTAACCACTGAGCCACCGATCAGAGCTATATTGTCTTACTCGGGTCTTTGATTGCTTAAGAAAACCTTCTTTTCAATCTTAAGAACTAAAGTTTTGCGAACCTATGTTTATGTTTGATATTTTTTATTGTAACTTTGGGTAAATGAATAATTCAATATTGTTTATTATAATGATACTAGAGGCCCAGTGCATGAAAATTCCTGCACTGGAGGGGGGTCTCTCAGCCTGGCCTGCCCCCTCTCACAGTTCGGGAGCCCTCAGGGGTGGGAGGCAACCCAGCGATCAGGGGAAGGCGACACCCCCATCACACCTCTGCTGCTGCCACTGCCGGCAGCGCAAGCCTCGGCTGGCCCTGGTTACCTGAGCCTCGGGTGGCCTGGGCAGCTGGGCAGCTGCCATCCGAGGCTTGCCTGTGCCTCAGGCCAGCCCTGGGCGGCTGGGGGGCTGAGGGGACTGGGGGACCCCGGAGGCAGGCGCATGGAATAGCTGGACCCACCTGGGGGCAGGCTGGGCCGTGTTGCACGCCTGCCGCCCTGGTGGGGCTGGGGGGACTGGGCGCTGCCATCTTGTGGCTGTGGGTGCCGCCATCTTTGAGGGCATGGCAGTCAATTAGCATATCCCCTCCTTATTGGCTGTGGGTGCCGCCATCTTTGTGAGGGCATGATGGTTAATTAGCATATTTCCCCTTTATTAGATAGGATACCAGTATAATCTCTTTGGTGAAGTATGTTTGACAACCTTCCCAGGGTTCAAATTTTAAAATGAGGCTTTTTCTTAAACTGGAAAGGCTTTTGTTATTCCAATGGATCCCTAAAATACCTCAAAGAGAGATCCTTATAAAAAAGAAATTTAAAAGTAATTAGGCTTATTTGATATGCTAGAATTACATGGAAAGCTTTTTAAAATAAAAGTAATAATTATGTTGTATTTGTATACATATATTCTTATTACTAAAATTAATGTTCAGGAGATTATATAAAAATCTCCCAGAGTCTATAAAGTTTTGGTATGATTTCATTTGTAATTGTAATTTTTACCTCAAAATGTTGCATCACAGAAAAGAAACTTTCTTTGTCCATTGAATTGTAACTCTTATCGGTGGGGTGCCCTCTGCGCTCCCACCTGCTGCTGTTGGAAGTGGAGTTGTTGGGGTGCCACAGCGAAAAGAATTTCCTGAGCTCCCCGTGGGAGGATGGGGTTTGTGGGGAGCTTTATTGTTGATGTACAATTAAGGGGGTTCCCCTGCAGGGCCCCATCTCTGTCCTGCCAAGGAAAAGCCCAGCCCGGAACGACGGCCACTGCCCAGCGTCTCCGCTCCGCACGGAGCCCGGCCCGTCAGCCTCTGGCTGGCTCAGCTTGTCCCCGCTCAGCCCAGGGCGTGGCGTCCGCAGGGCCTGCTAAGGCCACGTGGCTATGGAGGGAGGCTGGGCATCTGTGGGTGGGGGAGCAAGAGTGAACAAGCAAGAGAGAAAGAAGTCTGTCTGGGGAGTTGAACCAATTGATCCTTCAGGATTTCACATCTGCCTTGGCTCCACCCCCCTAGCCAATGGTCTTTGTTCCCCAGGCTAGATTGACAGGCACCCTGACTGCACTGCACATGCACCCCTATTCCCCTTTGCTGGACCCTCCCCAGGGACCTGCAGGGAATGGACTGGTGGATCTCTGGGGAGCAGGAAGCTGCCAGGATGACCATCTTACAATGTCTGGCCTCCCCTTTGCTCTCTTCCGATTAGTAATGGTAACTAGCTAATTACAACAATAACATAGCCATGCCATTTACGCACATTATTTTACTCTGCTTTTGAAAATCTGCTTCATCTTCAGAAGTATTCATGGAAAAGACTCTGACTTTTCTAAATATTGTTTTCAGAGAATAAACTTTAAGATCATACCTTTAAACTGGATGAAGATTTATAGCACTCTAAGCAATAATTGGATTCATAAAATGTTGACAAATGATCAAGACAGAGAAGAATTAATTATATGGAACTGAATGAACTGAGAATGATTATAATTATTATAACAAGACTTGTTTTGCTTAAAGCAATTTGGTGGATTATACCTTTGTGAGCAGTACTGAAGATTTGTATTTTTCACCTACCGCATCCACCCAGAACTTGGAAGCTTTGTAAGTATTACTTTCATGGTATAGTTGTTTGTATGAATTAAAATAAAACTCGTTTTATTAACCAAGACTTGGAGTGGCCTTTCATGTTTGAGAGGGACATGCATAGACTCTGGATGTCCCCGGAAGCTCCAAGCGGATTTAAGATGGGCTTTGGGAGCCAGTAAAGCCTTTGAAAGAACACCCTGGTCCATGCTCACCTGGTTCAGCACAGTCTTTCCAGGTAAGAAATAAAGGTTGCTTTCCTTGGAGATGGCAAAGGTAGAAGAAACTCAAGACATTTTGGGGACTTCAAGAACCCAAGGATTCACGCAAATCTCGGGCGTCGCAGACAAGGCTGCGGGCAGCAGTGTGGCGTGGCTTCTGAGCCTGGAGCGGCTAGTGAAGTTCGAAAGGAGGTTCCTTAGGAAATTCCAGCAAAGCAGACGGAAAAGAGCCTCTCAGGTCAATTGCTGTTCTTGTTGTACTAGAGGCCTGATGCACAAAATTCGTGAACCTGGGGGAGGGGGATCCCTCAGCCCGGCCTGTGGCCTCTCGCAGTCTGGGACCCCTCGGGGGATGTCCGCCTGCCGGCTTAGTCCCGATCCCCTTTGGGGTCGGCTTCTGGCTGAGTGGCACTCCCCCTGTGGGAGCGCACTGACCACTAGGGGGCAGCTCCTACATTGAGCGTCTGCCCCCTGGTGGTCAGTGCGCATCATAGCAACTGGTCGTTCCGCCATTCGGTCGATTTGCATATTAGGGTTTTATTATATAGGATTCATAATATAATCGAGCCAAACTTATTGAAACTAGACTTATACAATAAATTTAGTTTTAATTTTACTATATTTAATGAAAATGGGGGTGATTTTAGAAAGGAAATTTGTGTTTCAATAGAAATTATAATACAGTTATGAATATTAGATCCTAGTTAAGTTAATAGTCTTTAAAGATATTTTTTCACTTGTAAACTGGAGAAAATCCTGAATTTTTCTAGTGTTCTTAAATATTTGGCTGCAGCCCTCCGGCTAATGTTTTCTATTTCTCCCATCCTTGGTGCTGGCAGTCACCAGGGATGTCAAGAGAGGCCTCAACCCAATACCGGGTCCAGGTTCTTCTCACACAAAAAGAAAGAATTCAGGAGCATGACAGGAAGATTCAGCAAAGCATAGTAAACTTATTAAAGCTACAGTGCACATTGGAGAAGTGAGAGCAGGCGACCTCAGAGAGTGAGATTTGCCAATGGGGTCTGGGTGGAAGGTTTATCTTAAACTTGCGCAAGGGGCGGGGAAAGGGTGGTTTTCAGCTTTTGACAGGGGTGGGGGGGGGGCGGGGGGTGACTGCCAATGTGACTTGTCCTTGTTGCTCCTCTCCAAATAGTCTCTTTCTTTCTTTCTTTCTTTCTTTCTTTCTTTCTTTCTTTCTTTCTTTCTTTCTTTCTTTCTTTCTTTCTTTCTTTCCTTCCTTCCTTCCTTCCTTCCTTCCTTCCTTCCTTCCTTTCTCTCTCTCTCTCTCTCTCTCTCTCTCTCTCTCTCTCTCTCTCTCTCTCTCTTCCTTCTTTTCCTCTCAATTATAGGAAACTGGGGAGGGGAAACAAGTGGTCAGTGAAGGTCACCTCTGTGATGTCCCAGCTAAGACAGAAAGGGGAGGGTAGAGCTTGAGGCTTTGTTCCCTATTCTAACATTTTTTTGGTCTCACTTTGACTTGTTATTACAGTAGGTACTCGGGTGACGTTGGAGATCCGTTCCTATGGCGACGTAATGCGATTTTCGCCGTCAGTCGGAACCCACCTCCATAAGCACCTGCGTGGAGCAGACACAGCAGTGATGAAGTGACACAGTAAAGAAAATTTAAAAGAAAGACAACAATTCCTGGCCGTTACTTGTGGTAAATAAATGATAAAAACATAAAGCACCTATGTACATACGTCCAAATGACGGAACTTTTTACATAAATAAATGGGAGACGGCGACGTAACCACGAAACGACGTACGTCGAGCCTGCCGTAACCCGAGGACGGCCCGTTGGAGAACCGGAGCGGCGTGTTTTCTGAGACGTGCAGCTGTGAACTGAGCTAAAGGACAGACACAAACCGAGAAGTCGCCACAGCAGAGCACTTACCCTCAGTGAGTGGTGCTGAGCAGCCGCGCAGGCTCTCCCTGAGCACCCGCTGGCATCACCGGCCCACACCTGCCAGCGCCACGGCCGCCTTCCTCCCGCAAAGCAAGCTGAGCCTCGCGTCCAGAGAGCTTCTCGGCCGGCCGGCGGGCAGACAGCCTTGCGGACGGAGCGGGCTCAGAATTTGCTCTGACCACGAGCCTTTGTCTTTCTTTGCTTTCACAGACGCACATTTTATTAAGAACCCGCTGCATCCTCATACAATGTGGGCGTTGCCGTGGAAACACATCTGTATCACTGCCTCCTGAAAGGAGACGCACCAATTTAACTGAACTGACTTATTCTCAACCAAATATGGAGCAATCTACCAACTTCGCTCCTGAAATGTGAGACTTTATTACTTAAAGTTTCAAAAGTGGGACTGAAGGTGTCGCCAGACTGGCTCCACGGGACTGGCTCTGCCTGGCGTGGTCCAGGATCTCCAGGCTTCTGACTTGCACAGGAGAGAATGGAGAATGATGGGAGTGGAGAAGACAGTGGGTTTTATTGGGGTAGAATGGAGAACGCGGCCAGGACCAGGCTCCGGGAGACAGGATCAGAGGCGTGGCCCAGGACAGGCTGGCGCCCGTGACCCTGTTGCAGGTCTCACAGGGCCCCCCTGTGGTTGTGAAAGAAGCGAAAGTGCATGTCTGTCCGTCCGTCCAAGTGGACTTGTTCGGACTGGCAAGTGAGCTGCATGCCTAGTCCCTTAGTCACTGGGATTCTCCATGTTCCCAGTTGTTGCACTTTATGGTGCCAAGTTCTGTTTCTGCCTTCCGGCCGGTAGGGGTTTGTCCCTAATATGGTCCCAGAATGTGTTCATTCTCCTCAGCCCCCTCCGACCTGTGGTGTCAGTGTGCATTGTAATGACGGTATAAGGAGCTTTGGGGCTGCTCTCTGGTCAATTTTCCTCCGTTTTGGAATGATCTGGCTTCAGCTAGTTCCTGTGCTGACTTCTGTGACCACCACAGGGGTTTCTGGCCATAAACGATTTTCCTTTGATCACAGGTGCAGGTGGGGGCTCTGGTGAGAGGACCTATCTGTCGGCTTGTCAGCCTGAGCTATTGGCTCCTACTGTTGGCACTATTAGACCGATGGGGTCAGACCAGACCTGGTGCAGCAATCTCAGTACTTGAGTTCTGGCTAAGAAGGAATTCAGAGCCAAGACTCAAATGAAAAGAGAAGATTTACTTAGAACATCACAGAGGTGAAGGAATGAGTGGTAGAAGAATGGGCTCAGGAAACAAGTTACAGAGGCCAAAGGAGGCCCTTGGAGCTTAGGAGCAAGAAAGAGGGCGGGGGAGGGGAAAGGCAGGGGTGCTCCCAGGAGGGAGAGTGTGCTGGGTCCTCTGCCCTAGGGGTTTTAGGGTGGGGATTTTAGGGGAAGTCCCGGGGGGAGGATCTTAATAGAATACTCATCAGCTTTCCAGGTGTGGGGTCATGGTCTCCACTGATTGGTCGGTGCCAGGGCCGTGAGTCATTTGTCAATGCAGCTGGTCCTGATGTCAGCCTTGGTGCCCTTTGTCTGGTTTTTCTGCTTTTCTGGGCACGGAGCTGAAATACACCTGAGGCCTCGATGTTATCTCCACGGAAGAAAGGCCAGGGGGTGCAGGGGTATGCTAGGGGAGGAAGGTCACCTTGAGGGCAAGGTCCTTCCCCCAGTTTTGCTGGTTGCTAGGTGCCTGGGGCTGTCTACCCTGGTGACCTTCTGTACTTGGCCCATCGTCCTTGAGCTGCTCATGTCTGTCTAACTCCTACCGCACGGCTTTCTCATTTCACTTGTGAGGCGTTTTCCCCAATGTCTGTGTATCCTGCTGCAAAGGGACCAAAACTCTGCCACCCTGAAGCTTCATTTTGGGATATTGATAGTAAGCTGCTTATAAGAAACAAGAATCAGAAAGTGTCTTTCACATACACACACACACACACACACACACACACACACACACACACACACTTCCTGCCCCAGAGATTCAGACAGGGAAGCCTGCTTACTTAGGATGTTGCCTTACTTAGCCTAATTTGAATGAACTATGATGAACAAGAAGGCTTCAGGCAGGGGCCTGTTAGCTAGATACCCCTGTGTCCTATGGTTTCTGAGTTGCCTAGCAAGGATTTACCTGCCAAGTGTGTTCCTCCTCAACTACCTGTAAAAGCCCAGAGTAAGTAGCAGGCCAGAAGGGAATGGCATGAAGTATTAAAGGTAATGAAAAGCAAGGATCTGAAACCAAGATTACTATAACAAGCAAGGATATCATTCAAAATAGACGGTGAAATAAAGAGCTTCCCAGACAAAATAAAACAAAACAAAAAACTAAAGGAAACATCACCACCAAACCAGCACTACAAGAAATACTAAAAGGACTGCTGTAATGAGAAGAAGAAATAGAGAGAGAAGCATAGGCATACAGATTTAAAATGGCAAGAAATAAGTACCTATCAATAATAACCTTAAAAGTAAATGGATTAAATGCTCCCATCAAAAGACATAGGGTAGCTGAATGGATACAAAAACATGATCCAACTATATGTTCTCTATAAGAACATATAGAGAAGAAAAGACTTACACAGGATGAGAGTTAAGGAATGGAAAACAATTTCATGCAAATAAAAAAGAAGAAAAAGCTGGGGTAGCAATACTAATATATGACAAAATAGACTTCAAAAAGAAGG
Source organism: Cnephaeus nilssonii (assembly GCF_951640355.1). NCBI lineage: Eukaryota > Metazoa > Chordata > Mammalia > Chiroptera > Vespertilionidae > Cnephaeus > Cnephaeus nilssonii. The sequence goes on along the minus strand of NC_137080.1, from coordinate 96,818,540 downwards.
CCATCACAGGAGGCAACACAGGTCACTACATAATATTAAAGGGGTCGATCCAACAAGAGGATGTAACCCTGGTAAACATATATGCACCAATATAGGAGCATCTAAATATATAAAATAAACTTCTAGAGGACTTTAAGGGAGAGATCGACAACAATACAGTCATAGTAGGGGACTTTTAACACCCCCGCTAACTTCACTGGATAGATCTTCCAGACAAAATATTAGCAAGAAAACAGAGACTCCACATGACACACTGGACCAGGTGGGTTTAGTTGACATTTATAGAACATTTCACCCCAAAGATGCAGAACATACATTCTTCTCAAGGGCACATGGTCATTCATAAGGATAGACCACATGTTAAGACACAAAACAAGTCTCTACAAGTTAAAGTAGATTGAAATCTTATAAAGCATCTTCTCAGATCAAAATGGAATGAAATTAGAAATCAACCACAGTAAAAACACTCAAAAACATTCAGACACATGGAGGCTAAATAGCATGGTATCAAACAATGAATGGGCTACCAATGAGATCAAGAAAGAAATAAAAAACATTCTGGAAACAAATGAAAATGAACACACAACAACCCAAAATCTCTGGGACACAGCAAAAGCAGTCCCAAGAGGAAAGTTCATGGCACTACAGGCATACCTCAAAAAACAAGAAAAATTAATAATAAACTATTTAACCCTACAACATAAAGAACTAGAAAGAGAACAACAAGAAAAGCCCAGAGTAAGTAGAAGGAAGAAAATAATAAAGATTAGAGCAGAAATAAATGACATAGAGACTAAAAAACAAAAGATCAATGAAATCAAGAGCAGTTTCTTTGAAAAGGTAAACAAGATTGATGAACTGTTAGCCAGACTCATCAAGAAACAAAGAGCTAGAACCCAAATAAATAAAATTAGAAACAAAAGTGGAGAAGTAGCCCTAACCGGTTTGGCTCAGTGGATAGAGCATCGGCCTGTGGACTGAAGGGTTCCAGGTTCAATTCCGGTCAAGAACATATACCTTGGTTGCGGGCACATCCCCAGTAGGTGGTGTGCAGGAGGCAGCTGGTTGATGTTTCTCTCTCATCCATGTTTCTAACTCTCTATCCCTCTCCCTTCCTCTCTCTAGAAAATCAATAAAATATATATTTTTTAAAAAGTGGAGAAGTAACCACTGAAATACAAAGAATTGTAAGACAATACTATGAACAACTATATACCAACAAGATGAAATGGACTGATTCCTAGAAAAATACAGTTTCCCAAAACTGAATCAGGAAGAATCAGAAAACCTGAATAGGCCAATAACAACTGAAGATATAGAAGCAGTAATCAAAAACTCCCAGCAAACTGTCCTGGTTTGGCTCAGTGGATAGAGCATTGGCCTGCAGACCAAAGGTTCCCGGGTTTGGGGTTTGATTCTGGTCAAGGGCAAGCACCTTGGTTTCAGGCTCTTCCCTGGCTCGGGCCCTGGTCGGGGCTTGTGCAGGAAGCAACCAATCAATGTGTTTCTCTGACATCGATGTTTCTCTCTGTCTTTCCCTCTCTCTTCTATTCTCCCTAAAAATCAATGGAAAAATATCCTCAGGTGAGGATTAACAAAACAATAACAACAACAAAACCCCCCTAAAAAACTCCCAGCAAACAAAAGCCCTGGTCTGGATGGCTTCACAGGGCAGTTTTACCAACCAAAGAAAAACTAACCCCTATCCTCCTCACACCACTCCAAAAATTCTAAGAGGAAGGAACACTTCCAAGCTCTTTTTATGAGGCCAGCATTATCCTAATCCCAAAACCAGATAAAGTGGGAATAGAGGGAGCATATCTCAACATGATAAAGGCCATTTATGACAAACCTACAGCACCATCATACTCAATGGGCAAAAACTAAAACCATTTCCCCTAAGAACAGGAACAAGATAAGGATGTCCGCTTTCACCACTCCTGTTTGACATAGTACTGGAAGTATTAGCCATTGCAATTAGACAAGAAGAAGAAATAAAAGGCATCCAAATTGGAAAAGAAGTAAAACTGTCATTATCCACAGCTGACATGATATTGTACATAGGAAACCCTAAAGACTCCACCAAAACGCTGCTATATTTAATAAGTTAATTCAGCAATGTAGCAGGATAAAAAGTCAATACCCCAAAATTAATGGCTTTTTAATACACCAATAATGAATTCTCAAAAAGAGAAACTAAACAAACTATCTCATTTACCATTGCAACAAAAAAAAATTAAGATACTTAGGAATAAACTTAACCGAGGAGATAAATGACTTGTACTTGGAAAACTACATGATGTTGAAAAAAGGGATAGAGGAAGATATAAATGAATGGAAGAATATACTGTGTTCATGGATTGGTAGAATTAACATCATTAAAATGTCCATACTATCTGCCCTAACCGGTTTGGCTCAGTGGATAGAGCGTTGGCCTGTGGACTGAAAGGTCCCAGGTTCGATTCCGATCAAGGGCATGTACCTTGGTTGCGGGCACATCCCCAGTAGGAGGTGTGCAGGAGGCAGCTGAATCGGTATCTCTCTCATCGATGTTTCTAACTCTCTATCCCTCTCCCTTCCTCTCTGTAAGAAATCAATAAAATATATTTTTAAAAAAGTCCATACTATCCAATGCAATCCATATTAAAATACCAATAGCGTGTTTCACAAATCTAGAAAAAATACTCCAAAAATTTATATGGAACCAAAAAAAGACCCAGAATATCTGCAGCAATCTTGAGAAAGAAGAACGAAGTTGGAGGAATCACAATACCAGATTTCAAGTTATACTACAAAGCCACCATAATCAAAACAGCCTGGTACTGGCACAAGAACAGGCATATAGATCAATGGAACAGGACAGAGACCCCAGAAATTGACCCAAGCCATTATGCTCAATTAATATTTGACAAAGGAGGCAAGAGCATACAATGGAGTCAAGGCAGTCTCTTCAATAAATGGTGTTGAGAAAATTGGACAGATACATGCAAAAAAATGAAACCAGACCACCAACTTACAGCATACACAACAATAAACTCAAAATGGACTTAAATGTAAGTTGGGAAACGATAAAAATCCTAGAAGACACCATACGTAATAAAATCTGAGACATCTTTCATAGCAATATGTTTACTGATACATCTCCTAGGGCAAAGAAAACTAAGGAGAGAATAAACAAATGGGACTACATCAAAATAAAAAGCTTCTGCACAGCAAAAAAACCATCAACAAAATGAAAAGGAAGCCCACTGTAAGGGAGAACACATTTGGCAATGATACATCTGATAAAGGGTTAATATCCAAAACATATAAGGAACTCATACAACTTAACAAAAGGAAGACAAATAAACAACCCAATTAAAAAATGGGTAAAGGACCTAAATAGACACTTCTCCAAAGAGGACATACAGATGGCCAAGAGACAGATGAAAACATGCTCACAGTCCCTGATCACCAGGGACATGCAAATTAAAATGACACTGAGGTATCACCTCACACCTGTCAGAAGGGCTACCATCAACAAATCCACAAATGACAAGTGCTGGGGAGGACGTGGAGAAAAGGGAACCCTAGTGCACTGCAGTGGGAATGCAGACTGGTGCAGCCACTGTGGAAAACAGTATGGAGTTTCCTCAAAAAATTAAATTTGGAACTGCCATCTGACCCAGTGATCCCACTTGTAGGAATATGTCCCAAGAAACTAGAAACACCAATCAGAAAGAATGTATGCACCCCTAGCAGCACAACTTACAATAGCTAAGATCTGGAAACAGCCCACGTGCCCATCAGCAGATGAGTGGGTAAAAAGCTGTGGTACATTTACACAATGGAATACTATGCAGCTGTTTAAAAGAAGGATCTCTTACCCTGTGAGACAGCATGGCAGGACCTGGAGAGTATTGTGCTAAGTGAAAGAAGCCAGTCAGAGAAAAATAAGTATCCCATGACCTCACTCATATGTGGAATCGAATGAACAAAATTAACTGATGAACAAAATAGATCCAGAGACATAGAAGCCTGGAACAGAGTGCGGAATCTCAGAGGAAAGGCAGGGGAGGGTGGGTGGGTGGGAGGTAATCAACCAAAGAACTTACATGCATCACCCATGGACACAGACAATAGCATGTGAATGCCTGGCCTAGGGGGTGGGTGCACCGACAGGGGGTCACGGGGTGGGGGTGGGGGGAGGGAGACATATCTAATACCTTCAATAATAAAGATTTAAAAAATATATATTTTTAGCCCCCACACTATGGACTCATAAAGGGGTGAGCAGGGCTGAATTCCACCCAGCCAGGCCCGCCCCTGCCCCACCCTCCTGGGGCCTGGCTGCCTGCCCGCGGGGCCTGTTCGCTAACTTGCACCAGAGGTGCCCTCTGCTGCGGTGCTTTCCGCCTACGGCCGCCTGTGCAGGAGGAAGCCCCTTTCCTGTTCACTTCACCTCGAGCAGGAATCTAAAAAAGCCGGAGGGGCCGGCCAGGTGCTCAGCTGATTGAGGTTATCCCAGGCACTAGGCCAGTGATGGGCAACCTTTGGAGCTTGGTGTGTCAAACTTCGCCAAAAAACTGAGCATAACTCGGGTAGTGTGTCACTTTGAGGAAAAAACATTATTTCGCGATATTTATAGTTTAAATAACATAAATGTATAATTGTTATATATAATTGTATTTAATAAACCAAAAACTAAATATTTAACTTACCTGCTTAGTGACTTCTTTGTTCATCCGTCAGTCGGTTTCTTTTGTTGGTCTTGATATTATTTAGCTTGTGTGGGGTGCCGTGAACTAAGATAAGTGAGGGGGAGGAGGAATTCTTTAACTAACCTGCCTATTAGTGACTTTTTTGTTGCTGAATTTCATTGGCTAAATCTTCAACTGAAGGTTGGTATTTTGTACACTTCAGGCCCAAGCAAGCGCTACTAACTTCATCTGTCAATCTGTTTGTTTTGTTGGTTTTGATATTATTTAATGCTGAGAATAAGGCCTCACAAAAGTATGTAGAGGGAAAAATTGTGAGTAAAGCCATTGCTATATTTTTCAGGGTGCTAAAAGTGTCTGGTAGTCGGTTCCAGGCACTCCAAATTTCCTGTTTGTAGTGGCACTCCTCTTGATTCTCCAAGCGGCACCTTTCCAGATTCTCAAGCTTTGACCTCAAGTCGACAAACACCTGAGCCCAGATACTGTCTTGAAATTCTGCAAGTTGCATCTCCCAATCATCAATTTGCATCCATTGGAAACCATTTAATTCCAAACTACTGTAGACTACTACATCAGGATACTTAATTATTTTCATGGTCTGTTCTAGACTTCTAAATTGACTAAATCTATCACTAAACTGGTCAAGTAACGAGTCTAAAACATGTTGGTACTTCATATGCAAGAGTTCCATTTCATTTTGTACAGCTGCACTGGCCTTCTCAAAATACTTTGTTACTCGAGGAAAATACTTATAAGTTTTAGTTTCTACATCTCGCTTGAAAATTTTAACTTTACTTTCAAAAGCTTTTATGTATCCAAACATAACGTCAATACTTTTGCCAAAACCTTGTAACTTTAAGTTCAGTTCATTAATACGAACAGAGAGATCTGTAAAAAACATCAGGGTGTTGACTCACTTATCATCATTAAGCTGAGGAAAGTTTCCCAGATCCTTATTGTCAAGAAATACCTTAATTTCTTCAAAGCACTCCACAAAGCGCTCAAGAACTTTGCCTCGGCTCAGCCATCTTACATTATTGTACATCAGCAGTCCACTGTAGGTGGAATCAACCTCCAGTAAAAGTGCCGAAAATTCTCGCTTGTGAAGGGGGCGAGCAGCTATTAAATTAACTATTTTTGTAACAACTGACATTAAGTCATTTAAGTCGGTGAATCCTGCCTTGGTACATAAAGCCTCCTGATGGATAATACAATGAAAAGGCACAATCGGATGTCCAATAGCTTCTGTAAACAATTTGACAAATCCGACTTTTCCCCCCACCATATTTGGTGCCCCATCTGTCGTCACTGACACAACTTTAGAGATATCAATGCTTAGGTCACGAAATGTTTGTATAACAACTTTACATATTTCGCTTCCTGATTTACTTGTTGACACTGATACTAACTTTATCAACTCTTCTCTCATTGTGAGACCATCAGAATATCGACCAATAATGGCCAACTGAGCATGTGATGTGACATCAGTAGTTTCATCAAGAGAGATCGAAAAATATTTACACTTCCTTATGTCTCTCTTTAATTGATGTTGTACGTTTGTGTTCAGTCTCATTATTCGGTCTTTTATGATATTTCTACTGAGTGGTAACTCAGATATTCTCTTAATAATTGCATCTTTATTCTGCATATCGTGAAATAGAACTGGTGCACATCTTAGGAGAGTTTCTTTAATAAATTCTCCCTCACTGAGCGCTTTTCCATGCTGAGCTATAGAGTGAGCAATGCTCAAACTTGCAGATGTTAAATTTGTAGAGCCTTTCATAAATTTAAGGATGGAAGTAGATTGGCTCTTATAAAGGTGTAGCTGCCTGGAAATGTATTCCTTCCTTTCATCCTCACTTTTTTCCAAGAGCTGGGAATGATTAGTTTCAAAATGTCTATTTATATTCCACATTCTGCTTACTACCGTTTCAGTACATAGAACGCAAAATGATCTGCCATTTTTTTTCTATAAAGCCATACATCTCGGTCCATGTCTCTTGAAAGGGTCGGCCACTGCTACTACCACTTCCTTCACTTAACCTTAGTTTTTTATTTTTTGGGTTCTCCATCAGGGGGGCAGTGACAGAAGATAGAATTATAGATAGCTTGTTAGGCCTGCAGGCAATTAGGGGTTAACTAGCCTAACTAACCACAAAATGGTGCATATAACTGTCTTTTAGGAAAGGGCAGGGTTAATAAGCAGAAATAGGGGTTAATAAGGATGCACAACAGTAATAGTGGTGAAATGGAGTCTGCACTATGGAGCAAGATGGTGTTCCTTTGGGAATTAAAATGGCTGCCGCTATTTCTAATGGCAGGAAACGGCACCCATAGCACGCCACAAACCCTCACCTCTCCCAGCCTCCCCCTCACTTATCTCAGTAATGATGGATTAGAAATCCATGACACCCCAGAACAGTAGATAATGGTTGCTGTAGTTAACTGTTATTTGGTTACTGGTAATGGCAGGGCCCCCAGAGATGTGTCCCCCGCCGCGTTCCGCTGCTCCCTGCTCTGCCGGCGGAAGTGAGGGCAAAGATCCCGGCTTAACCGGAAGTCCCAGAACTAGACGCTCTGTGCCGGACTTCTGTTGTTTTGGCCTACAGACCTCCGGCACAGAGTGTCTAAAAGGGGAGGATGAAACATTTGCGACTAGAGTCTTGGAGTTAGAGTCTATGAACAGAGAGATCTGTATCAATGTCTAACTCCAAGACTCTAGTCGAAAATGTTTCATCCTCAGGAGCAGCAAATGTTTCATCCTTGGCATGCGGCCGCCTCAGTGGCCGCGTGTCATCAAAAATGGCTACGTGTGTCAGCGCTGACACGCGTGTCATAGGTTCGCCATCACTGCACTAGGAGGTTGCCGGCTCCATCCCCTCTCAGGGCACATGCCCGGGTTTGTGCGCGATCCCTAGAAGGGGGTGTGCAGGAAGCAGCCAATCTCTCTCATGGATGTTTCTATCTCTCCCTCTCCCTCCCAAAATCCATAAAAGCACACACACACAAAAGCAAAAAAACCCCAAAATCCTATATAATAAAGATGTAATATACAAATGGTCGTTAAGCCAGGAAGATAACGACCGACCTTGTAATGACCAGATCACGGATCAGCAGGAGGTGGGCAGCGCAGAGCTACAGGAGCGGGCAGGGCAGCAAGCTATGGGGGTGGTGGGGGGCGGGGGGAACTACTGGCGCGTGGAACTATTGGTGCGTGGGGCCGCTAGTGATAACATGATAAAGCGAACAGGGTCCTGGGGCGCGCAGCTTCCCGCCCCTGGCCCGGAAAGGCGGCGGTCACAGTGTCACCAAAGCCTCTGCTCTGCCTCCCCCGGCGGGGCCCACGGAGGAAGGTCGGCTGCAGCCAGGCCTTGGCCTCGGGCCGGCGCCCCCGGTGGGGGAGCCTCTCCAGGCGGCGCAGCGTGAGCGGCTGGGGCCCGGAACATCCACCTGTGGGCGCGCCTTCCCGGCGCCCCAGGAGTCTGACCCATCCTCCCCCGGTGCCTGCCGTGGGCCAGCGACACGCCTGGTGCTGTCACCGCGGGGGTGGCCGTGTCCGGAGCCCCTGAGGACTGGGGGTTCCCACCCCGAGGACCAGGAAAGTGGGGGAGAACCAGCCCCTCTTAAAATGCTCACTGGACAGCGAAAGCACAGGAGTTACAGGATGTATTTGTTAAACGACATTTAGCTCTTTTATCAAATTAAATCTATAAAGAAGCTCACTGTATACGCCAACCAGGAGGGAGGTGAGCCCAGGCCATTGCCCCTCCTGCCCCCCCCGCCCCCCCCGCCCCCTCCCGCCCCCCCCCCCCCGCCCCTCCCGGCCCCTCCCGCCCCTCCTGTCCCTCCCCGCCCTCCCTGCCTGGACACTGGTGGCCCCTCAGACACTCTGTGGCTCTCCTAGGGCCTGTTGAACCTGTTAGCAAATGTATCGGGTGGTGGCCAGGACCTAGGCTTGGGCTTAGGAAACTGCGTTCTTCTTTGTTACTATGGAGTGACCTGGGGCAAGAGAAACCAGCCACCCTCTCCCGCCGCCTCACACCCGCAGGAGCAGCATGCAGCGCCTGCCCCTCCAGGAGTCACTCGGCCTCACCGCCCTCGCCTATGGAAACACCCTTCTCAGCAGCTCGTCCGTCTGTCCGTCCGGCCGGCACTGGCCGCTGCCTGATGGCCCTGCAGGCGGGGCTGATCGCCGCTTCAAGCTCCTGCATCCTCCCCTCCACAGGGCCCTCCATCTGTCCGCGAGACAGTGTGCTGGACGCTCATCTCCCCTGCATCTGGGGTGCACTCAGGACCGTGTGCCGGACAGTCCTCAGCAGCAGTCTGGCTGGTGGGTTTTCACAAACCCCCGGCTCTCTGGTCAGAAAGAGGAAGGCCGGGGCGCCCCTGGCTCTGCCTCCCCGCTGCCTGGGGTGGGGGGCGCCTGCGGGCAGGAGGCCGGAGCAGCAGCAGATGCCCCCGGGACACACACCCTTTTGTGTCTCATCTGGGGATGTTTGCCTAAGGTCATTGCCAAGGCCACAGCTTTATACTTTCCAACATTCGCCTTCTTCATTAGGAGGTCAGAGCCGCCGCCTCTGGGCCCTCAGGGATCTGGGCAGTGACTTGATGATGCTCTTTGTTAATTTTCTTCTCTTTCCGTTCTGACGTGGTAGCCCGTTCAGACGGAGGTGTGAACACATCTGGAGCAGCTACACTTTCTCCTTCTGCCTTTTCAGGGGTCGGGCTCTGATTCCTGCCTGGCAATGGCCGGCCCGCCATTTTCCACTCCAATGCCGGCTTCTTGTGGGGAAGCGGCAGCGTGGACCAGGCCTGCTGTCGCTCCGCCTCCCAGGAATGCTAGGCAGCTGGCCAGGAGCAGGCACCACCCCTAACTCGTCCTTTTTTCTATTGTTATAACCAGTGCCCGCTCCTCATGCCAAACTTCCTGTTTTCCTTGTAGGAATCCCGACACCATCGGCTTCAAAGCCCAGCGCTGGGGGTGCACCGAGAGAATATCCTTTTGGGAAAACGGGGAGTGGTGGTGGGGGGAGGAGACGGGGGGGGGGGGGGGGGAGAGTGAATCACGTTTTCTGAGCCGTGGCCCTGCTGACACTGTAGTCACACGTGTCTAGTTTGGCCACCAGATGGCATAACTGAGTGCATTCTTTTCCTTTCTTTTCCTTTTTAAAGGAAGGAAGGCTGCCATCCTAAGAAACCCAAGAGTGTCAAATCATTAGCACCGAAGATGCCTATAGAAAGCCCATCCCAGCTGTCTGTCCCAAGTGACAGCTGACATTTTGATACGGTTTTCTCACTACCAGGACAGGAAACCCCTCTTTAAAAATATTTTTATTGATTTCAGAGAGGAAGGAAGAGGGAGAGATAGAAACATCAATAATGAGAGAGAGTTATTGATCGGCTGCCTCCTGCACGACCCCACCGGGGATAGAGCACACAATCTGGACATGTGCCCTTGACAGGAATCGAACCTGGGACCCTTCAGTCCGCAGGCCGAGGCTCTACCCACTGAGCCACACCGGGTAGGGCAGAAACCCCTTTCTTAACTTTAAGATTCCAAGGCAGGGCCTTCTGACCCGTTCTGTTCCTGCTGCCTCTCTGCCTGAGCAGAGGAACCACCTGGGAACAAGAAGGGAGGCGGTGTGCGGGCGGTCAGGGCCAGAGGGTGAGGAAGGGAAGGTCCCGTGCCTGTGCCGTTTCTCCAACACATTTTAAGGGACTTCCCTTAATGCGGGTGGTCTTAATCCAGCATCTAGAAGGGGTTCAGGAATCTGGAGAACGCGCTGTGTGTAAATTAATCAAGAGTCCAGAGATGAAACATAATTTTGAAAGGCATCAGGGGGTGGGGGTGGGGGCAGAGGAGATTGGCTAAAGAAACCAAGTTCCCTTGTCTCAGGACCCCTTGCTTTTTATTAACACAAATTTTCCTAAAGCAAGGTAGATATACACATCAAAGGCCAGGGTTTAGTACACAGAATCCATTGTCAGATTGGAAGAATTGCCTACGGCTGTTCAGGTGTTTGGCCAGGTGGAGGCAATAACATGTAGATTGAAATGCCCTCAGCTGTCTGGCAGTAAGCAATCATTTACGCATCCTTTTCAGGTTTGGGGAAATGCCCTCAGCCACCTCCGGATGACTCAGCCCGGCTGACTTTCCCTGAA